>NC_139151.1:108639382-108959382 GCF_964270905.1 Leucopleurus acutus | reverse complement strand
TGGGGCTGGCAGCACAGCAGGACAGGATGAGGGGCTTTACCTCAGGCCCCCAGGAGGGTCAGGCCTGGGGACCATGGCTCCCAGTCACTCTCTTTGACCCTGGGGGTACCCGTCCTTTGATGTCTTGGCTCCGCGGGGACCCCGGGAATCGTCAGGTGCTGTGAGCAGAGCTCGTGGCCCTGGGTGCTGTTGCAGTGGTGTGGAGGGCCTGTCTGCAGAGGAAGGGCCCCCGGGAGGTGCCAGGCCAAGGTCCCAGCTTCTGGTCACTGCCTCTGCAGGGGCGCCGGACTCAGGGTCCCATGGCCCCCACCACTGGGCAGCCCCCTTGTCCAGAGTAACAGTTGAGATGAACCTCTCCCACTTGCCCCTGAAACTCAGGGGCCCCGAGGTTGGAGACCGAGGCCCCCCGACCATCAGAGCTGTTCTCCACAATTGCGCTGGCCAAAGTCAAAAGTCGAATTCAAGATGCATGTTTGTTTTCAGAATGGAGGAATGCAGGGAGGGGAGGCCCCGACCTCGGTTTACCCACCAGCGACATGGGTGCCCACCCAGAGGTTGCTAAGGCTTGGGGCCAGCGCAGCTCAAATGCCACGTCCTCAAGGCATTTCCAGACATGCTCGGGCTCACTTGGAGGGTCTGAGATGCCCTGGAGGCCATAGTTCCTCTCTGGGGCAGGACCCTCTTCCCACCAGAGGCCCGGCCCGGGAGCACCTGCGTGGCTGCCCCACCCTCTTCCCTGGTTCTCCCCACCGCCCTGGGGAGGCTGCAGGGCCGGGCCTGTGCCTGCCAGGCCGTGCTCGTGTCCGGCCCCGGCCCCATTCCCCTTGGGGACGGCTACTCTCAGCCTCGAGCCAGGTGCCCTGTGTCCCAGAGGATGTGATTCTGTTAAAGCATCCCCTGGCTGGGCTCCCCAAGTCCCAATTACATGTAATTCCAGAGGCTGGCTTGGCCTGGGAAAGGAGGGGATTAGAGGGTGGGCCGGAGCCGGGGGGCCCTGACTGAGCTCAACGAGGTATGGGAAGGAATTGGTGCGGAAATGGGGCACCCCCTGGACCCCACAGGAGCCCATGCCCTCCCTGCCTCGGCAGCGGGGTTCAGGGAGAGCAGGGGCCCCCTTACCCTGACCCGGAGCTCGGGCCCCTGGCTGGGGAGGCTGAGGTCCAGGAGGTCTCCGACAGGCCCCCAGAGTGGGAGCCCACACCAGGCAGTAGTTCGTCGGGGCCCCTTGGGAGGCACCCCATTTGACGTTCGCCGTGCCAGAGATGCTGAATGGGTGGGGTGGGGTTCGGGGAGCCTGTTGGCTGCCAGGACGTGCTTCTGGACAGCCCTCATGGCGCAGTGGTTGAGAGTCCGCCTGCCAATGCAGGGGACACGGGTTCGAGCCCTGGTCTGGGAAGATCCCACATGCCGTGGAGCAACTAAGCCCGCGCGCCACAACTGCTGAGCCTGCGCCCTAGAGCCCGTGCGCCACAACTACTGAGCCTGCGCTCTAGAGCCCGTGAGCCACAACTGCTGAAGCCCGCACGCCTAGAGCCCGTGCTCCGCAACGAGAGAGGCCACCGCAATGAGAAGCCTGTGCACCGCAACAAAGAGTAGCCTCCGCTCATCGCAACTAGAGGAAGCCCGCGCGCAGCAACGAAGACCCAGCGCGGCCAAAAAAAAAACTAGAGTCCACATTAAAAAAGTGGGGGGCCAGGTCCTCCCTGTCCCGGGCCTGGTTCCGCTAGTGGCTGGGAGGGACGGAGGTCCGCCTTGGGTGTGTGTTGGAATCGGGTAATTGGGGCTGCCACATTCTGGGCAGAGCCAGCTCTAACCCGGGAGCAATAAAAAATACACCTCAGATAACCTGAATCAATATTTCCCCACCAGGGCCCTTGGAGCCCCCGCAGCTGCTTTCCTGATAATCTGGCAGCGCCCCACCCACCCCTCGCCCCTCCCCTGCCCTCCCCACCCTCCGACTGCTCTGCGGGGCCATATAAGGCCCAGACCCTGCCCCGGTCGCTCTCCCACACCAGGTTTCTGGCCACCATGGGGCTGCCACTAGCCCTCCTGGTGGCCCTCTGCCTGACTCTGACCTGGGCCGGGGGCTCAGAACTCCGGAGAGGTGAGAGGATGTTGGCAGGAAGACCGGGCGGCCCAGGGCACATGGTCCTGCCTGGGGTAGAGGTGTTTCCCTCGGCCCGGGCTTTGGGGTGGACAGCGTGGGCCAGGCCTCCTGCAGCCCTACCCCTGCTGACTTTGGGTGGAGGGATGGAAGGAAGGAAGGAAGGAAGGAAGGAAGGGAGGGAGGAAAGAAGGAAGGAAGGAAGGGAGGGAGGGAGGGAGGGAGGAAGGGGGTCTTGGGTTCCCACCATGCTTCTGAAGGTGATTGCCTGGCCAGAGTGTGTATCCAGGGGACAGTCCCAGGCGGACGCACCGGTCTGGGTGGCTGCCTGTGGGCCTAGGGGAGGCAGGGGCCTGCCAGGAGGGGCCGGGCCAGGGGAGGCCCCCAGTCCCGGTATCAGTACCGGGACTGGGGGTCAAGACCAAGCTGGGCCCTTCAGCAGAGCCAGCTGTTTGGGTCTCTGCTCAAGGGGTGGCTTCAGCCAGAGAAGACCATGCAGATGTAGGATGGGGACATCTCTGTCCCAGCAGGGCATTTGGGGACAGGGTGGTGGCGGGGCTGGGGGAAGGGGGAGCTGGCCCCATACGGATGAACATGACGCAGGTTCCCTCTGAGGGGTCTGGCACAGATCTTCTGCGGGATGAGGGGCGGCTGGAGCGGGGCTGGGGTGCTGGCTGGGGTGTCGATGGACGGAGTGTGGTGGAGACCGGGGTGGGGAGCTGGGCCAGGCTGACAGGGTGCCAGGGAGCCCGACAGCCCCTCTGGCCCTGCTCCCCGCTCAGCACACAGCCGCATCCCCCGCAGGGTCAGGGTGGGAGGGCGCGGCGGCTGGAGACGCCCTTTCAGGGGGCTGAGACTGCGTGGATGGGGTGGCCAGTGTCCAGCAGAGGACCCCTGCAGGACGATCCTCCCTGGGGCCTGGGCCGAGACCCCGACGGGCTCTGAGCTGCTGCGGGGCGCCTCTGGAGGGTCCTCAGAGGGCCGCTGCCAGGCCAGAGCCTCGGACGGACGGGCTTCCTGGCGACATGGGCTGCTCACGTGCCCACCCGCTGCGCCCCAGAAGGCAGGACCTGGAACCACGGCCAGAGCGTCTGCAGCACGTGGGGCAACTCCCACTACAAGACCTTCGACGGAGACGTCTTCCGCTTCCCCGGGCTGTGCGACTACAACTTCGCCTCTGACTGCCGGGACACCTACCAGGAGTTCGCTGTGCACCTGAAACGGGCCCCCGGCCGCAGTGGGGGCCACCCCCAGGTCGAGTACATCCTGCTGACCATCAAGGGTGATGCCATCTACCTCACCAGCCAGCTCGCTGTGGTGAATGGCGCCGTGTGAGTGGCCAGGCAGGGTCCCTTCCCACGTCCTGTGAGCCAGTGCCCCCGCTTGCCCTCCCTTCCCCCCACCTCCCCCCACTGCCCCGCCGGCTAAGAAGGAGAGTGTTGGGGAGAGAGCTTTACTAAACCAGTGAGTCTCCTCCAGCCCCGCTGCTGGCAGCCCACCAGGCTCTGGGCTGGACGGTGCTGGGCAGGGTGGCCTGGCAGCCCAGGCTAGGGTTACAGGAGCCCCACGTTGTCCCGTGTTGTCTCAGGAACAAAGGGGCCCTGAGCTCATTCCTGCCCCGGGCGGGCGGGGTTGGGGTGCAGGGGGGGTCCCCACCTGCAGGGTTTGCCCTTCCCCTGCTGCAAGGGATTTTGATTCCCCGAAGCCCAGGCTCAGAGTAGGGGGTGGGAACAGGGCCCACAGGGGCAGCGTGGGGTGGGTATGGCGCCTGCCCTGGGCGATGGGGCGGGTGGGGCTTCTCCAGCCTGGCCCCCCCTCCTCCCAGGGCTTTACGGGCTCCCTGGGGGCCCTGCCCAGAGCAGAGCCCAGGGAGGGGGTGTGGAGAGGGCGTTGGGTCGGCGGGTGTGGCTTGGCCCGGAGGACCTAGCCAGGCAGGTGGACAGGGGCTGGGCCACGGCTCGAGTGCCCCCAGAGGGTGGCCACACTGCTTGTGGCTCCGGATGGGAGCCGGCCACCCCACCCACGCCCCCAGCCTCAGCCCCTCCGCCACGTGGGTGCTGCGTGGGCCGGCGTGACCCCGGTGCCCACCCCCAGGGTCAGCAGCCCGCACTACAGCCCGGGGCTGCTCATCGAGAAGGATGGCGCCTACACCAAGGTCTATTCCCGTGCTGGCCTCACGCTCATGTGGAACCGGGAGGACTCGCTCATGGTGTGTCACGGGCCTCGGGGACCCCAGGGGACCAAGAGGGGGTCTGGGCGGGCTGGGGCGCTGTGTGGCCTTTGGGCGGGTGGAGAGGCTGGAGGCAGAGCGGGGGTCAGGCCGTCCACCCCGTGAGGGGACGCTCTGGCCCGGGGTGGTGTGCTGGCCCTGCCCCTTCCCCTGCCCCTCCCCCCAGCTAACCCCAGCTCTCCCACCACGGCTGACACCCGTTCAGGCAGGGTTCTGAGGCTGACCTGGCTGCCCCACGGCCTGCTCACTTGTCTCCCTTCCCTGGACAGCTGGAGCTGGACAGTAAGTTCCGGAACCACACGTGTGGCCTCTGCGGTGACTACAACGGCCTGCAGACCTACTCTGAGTTCCTCTCCGATGGTGAGGGCCTCCTCGGGCCTTGGCGGCTGGGCTGCGGGCAGGCTCCCCGCCCGGCCCCGCTGAACGGCTGTGCCCCCCAGGCGTGCTCTTCAGTCCCGTCGAATTTGGGAACATGCAGAAGGTGAACAAGCCTGAGGAGGTGTGCGAGGGCCCCCAGGAGGTGCCGACCCCCGCGTCCTGCTCTGAGCATGTGAGTCGCTGGCCATTCGGGGGGGAGGGGGCCGTGGGAGCAGAGCCTGCACCTCCCCCCAGAGCCGTGCCCGCTGGCCTCTGTTGGGTACCCCGCGCCCGCCCCGGTGGCGCGGAGGGGAGAGGAGGCCATGAGCAGCCCCACCCACTGCCCGCCAGCGCGCCGAGTGCGAGAGGCTGCTGACAGACACGGCCTTCGAGGACTGCCGGGACCTGGTGCCGCTGGAGCTGTATGTGCAGGCCTGCGTGCAGGACCGCTGCCAGTGCCCGCATGGTGCCGCCTGCGTCTGCAGCACCATCGCCGAGTTCTCCCGCCAGTGCTCGCACGCCGGTGGCAGGCCGCGGAACTGGAGGACCGCCTCGCTCTGCCGTAAGTGCCGCGCGGGCAGGAGTCGGGGGCACGTGGGGCATGATCCGCGGGGAGCGCGGTGCCCTTTGCGCCCTGGACTGGGAGCCATGCTGTGCCCAGCTCAGCCGGGGCGCGAGGCCGGCACGGACCCTTCGTGGCACCCGCTGCGCCCTGCCCTCGGCTCAGGGGCCTGCCTCTGCCTGTCCAGCTAAGAGCTGCCCCAGGACCATGGTTTACCTGGAGAGCGGCTCGCCCTGCATGGACACCTGCTCACACCTGGAGGTCAGCAGCCTGTGTGAGGAACATCGCATGGACGGCTGTTTCTGCCCGGAAGGTGAGTGCGGGGGACGCACGCAGGCAGCGGAGTGGAGAGCGCTGCCCTGAAGCACCGCCCGCCGCCTGTGCCTGGCGGGACGGCCGCCTCGCTGCCTGGGCCTCGGCTCTCAGCCGTGCTGAGGGAGAGTGACAGCTCGGGGCCCTGCAGGGACATCGGGGACAAGGTCCAGGTAGAAGGGCTACAAGGGCTGAAGACCCCCCAACATACACACAGCAGTGTCACCTTCCTGCTCACCCGTGGACAGACCTCCTCCTGCCTGGCCTGTGGCTCTGAGCCTGGAAGCAGGTCCCTCTGATACAGTGTGGGGACCACAGTTGTCCCCAAAGGACCATAGGTGTCTGTGGCTGGGAGGCCTGGCTGGCAGCACCCCTTCAGGGAGGCCGGCCCCTGGCTGTGGCCCTGGAAGCGGCAGCCCCGCCAGGGGGGACGCTGGCGCTGTTCGGGCCGGCTGAATGGAACATGTCCCGCGCTGTCCCAGGCACTGTGTACGATGACATCAAGGGTGACGGCTGCATCCCTGTGAACCAGTGTCACTGCAAGCTGCATGGACACCTGTACGCGCCTGGCCAACAGATCACCAACAACTGCGAGCAGTGGTGGGTCCCGGAGCTGGGGTCCTGAAGGGCTGGGGTCCAGCGGGAGGAGAGTCCAGGTGGGCTGGGGGTCCCAGCAGGTGGGGTGTCCAGGTGGGCTGGGGTCCCGACGGGTTGGGGCCCAGGTGGGCTGGGGTCCCGACGGGCTGGGGTCCAGGTGGGCTGGGGTCCAGGTGGGCTGGCGTCCCCATGGGCTGGGGTCCAGTGGGAGGGGAGTCCAGGTGGGCTGAGGGTCCCAGAGGGCAGGGGTGGCGGTCGAGCCTGACCCTGGCCCTGTTGCCTTACAGTGTTTGCAACGCCGGCCGCTGGGTGTGCCAGGACCTGCAGTGTCCCAGGACATGTGCCCTGGAGGGTGGTGCCCATATCACCACCTTCGACGAGAGGAAGTACACGTTCCACGGGGACTGCTACTACGTGCTGACCAAGGTGGCTGGCACCCGGGTGGGCATGTGGGTGGAGCTGGACCCCTGCCCCACCCGCTGTGTGGCTTCAACGCCCTCTGCCCTCCCCGCAGGACACCCACGACTCCTACGCCGTCCTGGGCGAGCTGACCCCCTGCGGCTCCACCGACAAGCAGACCTGCCTGAAGACGGTGGTGCTGCTGGCTGACAACAAGAAGAACGTGGGTGCCCCTGCCCCCTGCCCTCCCAGCACCCCCGGGGGCCCCAAGGCCCTTCTCAGCCCCCGTGTACACTCGGCCTTGCCCACAGGTGGTGGCCTTCAAGTTGGACGGCAGCGTCCTGCTGAATGAACTTAAGGTGAACCTGCCCCATGTGACGGGTGAGTCCAGCTCCAGGGCGCCCATGCCGGGGAGGGGGCGGGGTGGGGGGGAGGAGGGGGGAGGGAGACGGGGGAGGGGGACGGGAAAAGAGGGGAGCCCTCCCCACAAGCCCTCCACGGCCCTTCACCTCCCCTGCCTTGCAGCGAGCTTCTCCATCCTTCAACCGTCCTCCCACCACATCGTCATGACCACCGCCTTCGGCCTCAGGCTGCAGGTCCAGCTGGTGCCGGTCATGCAGCTCTTCCTGACGCTGGACCATGCCGCCCAGGGGCTGGTGCAGGGTGAGCGGCCCCGCCCAGCGCCCCCCACGCAGGCCACCCTCGGGCCTGCGCGCTCTGACCCCCGACCCTTCCCAACCCTGTCCTGGCCCCTCAGGCCTCTGCGGGAACTTCAACGGCCTGGAAGGTGATGACTTCAAGACGCCCGGTGGGCTGGTGGAGGCCACGGGCGCTGGCCTCGCCAACTCCTGGAAGGCCCAGTCGAGCTGCCGCGACAAGCTGGACTGGCTGGATGACCCCTGCTCCCTCAGCATCGAGAGCGGTGAGGCCTGGCCGCTGGGGAGCTGGCCCTGCGCACACAGGGCTCCTGGTGGGACGCGGCGGGCGGGTGTCGTGTGGAGGCAACAGAGCCAGCCGTCCACCTGCTGCCGTCTGCCTTGCGGCTGGTTTATGGTGGCCCACGGTGGCAGCCTGCCCAGTGACATGGCAGAGGGGCCGGGGCTACTAATCGCAGGCTGGTGGCCCTCATCTGGGGGCTGGCCTGGTGCCTTGACAGGACACCCTAACACCTGCCAGGTCACCTGCCACGTCCACGAGGTGGAGAGAGGAGAGGGGTGGGAGCCCTTGCCTTACAAAGGGGCACCGTCCTGTGCTGACCTGCCCTGAAAGGAGGGGCCTGGGCTCGGTCCACCGAGGGGACAGTGTCTGCTCCAGCCTGGGTGGCTGGGCAGCCTGACCTGGGGGACTTGTTGGAGGGGCCGTCCGCACTGACGGGCTGAACCCTCTCCAGCCAACTACGCTGAGCATTGGTGCTCCCTGCTGAAGAAGACAGAGAGCCCGTTCAGCAAGTGTCACTCTGCCGTGGACCCAGCCGAGTACTACAAGGTGGGCGGCCCCCAGGCACTGCCCTCCCCGCTGCCTGCGTGGCTCCTGTGCGAAACGGCTGCGTGTGTGCAGAGCACATGTGTATAGCTGGGTGTGTGAGCACAACACATGTGTATAGCTGGGTGTGTGCACAGCACATGTGTATAGCTGGGTGTGTGAGCACAGCACATGTGTATAGCTGGGTGTGTGTTAGCACAGCACATGTGTATAGCTGGGTGTGTGTGCAGAGCACATGTGTACAGCTGGGTGTGTGTGCACAGCACATGTGTATAGCTGGGTGTGTGTGTGCACGTGCGTAAATGCTGCGTGTCTGTGTGCTCACACGGGCGTGATGTCCCCCAGCCAGCTCTCCCCGTTCACTGCCCTGTTTGCCCCCACAGAGGTGCAAATACGACACGTGCAACTGTCAGAGCACGGAGGACTGCATGTGCGCGGCCCTGTCCTCCTACGCCCGCGCCTGCACCATCAAGGGCGTCACGCTGTGGGGCTGGCGGGAGCGCATCTGCAGTGAGTGCCAGGTGTCCTGGGCCCGGGCCGGCCTCCAGGTCACTGCTGTCCCAGGTGGCAGCTCACCCTGGCCGTCGAGGGTTGAGGGTGCAGGGGGCCGACCTCACTCCCAGCTTCCTCGGCTAGGAAGCAGCAGGAAACCAGCCCTGGGCCACTCTGCTTGCAGGGAGGGGCCTGGAACTGTGGCCACGATGCCTTAGCTCAGAGGGGAGGTGCGTGCGGGGGGGCTGGGGCACCTGTGTGGCCAGGGGTCCCGGGGTGACTGCCCTCGTTGACCCCCTGGCTGGGTGGGTGTCCTGGCCAGACGTGGGGCTCGGGGCTGGCTTTCGGGGAAGGGAGCTGCGGGCCGTCCTCCCGCCCCTCAGGCCGGCCCTTCCCCTCTGCAGACAAGGACGTGGGCTCCTGCCCCAGTTCGCAGGTCTTCCTGTACAACCTGACCACCTGCCAGCCGACCTGCCGCTCGCTGTCTGAGCCTGACACCCACTGTGTCAAGGGCTTCGCACCCGTGGACGGCTGCGGCTGCCCCGACCACACCTTCCTGGACGAGAAGGGCCGCTGCGTGGTCCTGGCCAAGTGTTCCTGCTACCACGATGGCCTTTACCTGGAGGCAGGGAAGACCATCCTGAGGCAGGAGGAGCGATGGTGTGTGGCCTGGGGCCAGGGAGGGAGGGCCGGCTCTGCTGAGGGCGCCCACACCCCCACCCAGTCCCACAGAGCCACTGGGCCCGCCCCCGAAGGGCCCCATTCACCCCCCACCTCTCCCTCACAGCGTTTGCCAGAACGGGAGGCTGCACTGCCTGCAGGTCAAGCAGCCCTACCAGCGTAAGTGGCTGCTGCCCTGTGCATGGCCTGCCGCCCCCCAACCTGCTCCCCCTCCATCGCCTGCGCGAGCCCTGCACCCAACTTCACCTGAGCTGATGTGGCCCCTTCCGTCCCGCAGGCTGCCCGGCCCCGAAGATCCATGTCGACTGCAACAACCGGACGGCGCTGGCCACCCGGAACCCCAGGCCCGTCAGCTGCCAGACGCTGGCTGCCGGCTACGTGCGTGCTGGGTGGGGGCGCTGTGGACGGGGGTGCAGGCGGGCTCCCGTACGGCCGGTCCTGCGGTTCTGGGCCCTAGGTCCTCTGGACACATGCGCTTCGCCGGCCCTCCCCGTTCCTCGGGGGAGGTGACCACCTGTGGGTCCCCACCCAGACCGCTGAGGGCACAGGGACCAGTGTAGGGGCCCCTGGCAGGCTGCTCTCCCCCATCTCCCAGCCCAGTGGTGAGCCCGGGGGCAGGGCTCCGGAGGCTGGACCAGGGAGAGGCGTCAAGCGTCAGAGGGTGGGGGGGCAGGGCAAGAGGGGTGTCTGCAGCAACAGAAGAGGGGCCGGCCACCCTGGGCCCGGCACCTGATCCCCGAACCCGCTCTCCAACCGCCCACCAGTACCAGATGGAGTGCAGCAGCGGCTGCGTGTGCCCCGAAGGGCTGATTGACGATGGCCGGGGTGGCTGCGTGGTGGAGGAGGCGTGCCCGTGTGTGCACAACAAGGACCTGTACTCCCCCGGGGACAAGATCAGGGTGGACTGCAACACCTGGTAAGCACCCTGGCCCCCGACCCCCAAGCGCTCCGTGGGGAGCCGGCCCTGGACCACAGGCCTCCTCCACGGGGGTCTCCTCCGCGGGGCTGGCCGGGGTCTGCAGGGCCCTGGCCTGGGTGGGCGCTGGGATAGGAGGGCCTGGAGGTGTGCTCTGTGAGCTGCTGGAGGGCTTTCCGCACAGCGCCAGGGTACACGCTGAGCAGGGGTGGGGGACCTGGGCCCCTGCAGCCCCTCCAGGCCCCCCATCTCGCTCTCCTCAGCACCTGCCAGAAAGGGCGCTGGGCATGCACCCAGTCCGTGTGCCACGGCACCTGTGCCATCTATGGGAACAGCCACCACATCACCTTCGATGGGAAGTACTATGACTTCGATGGACACTGCTCCTACGTGGCCGTTCAGGTGAGGCCGAGGGCATGGCCAGAGCCTGCCGCTGCTTCGTGGCCCCTGCGCTGCTGGCCCTGGGCTGCTCCAGACCAGTGAGGAGGCTCCGAGTGGAGGGGTCTGGGGCGGGACGGGAGCCCTTCCGTGGCCCTCCCATTCCATGACCCTCCCGTGGGTTCCGGGGGTGTGGGGTGCAGAGGGGCGTGTGTGTTTGGGGGGTTAAGGCCCCTCTCAACAGATGAGGGGCTGAGGCTCGACCAGGTCCAGCTGGGGGGAGGTGCCCAGGACCCTCATGGCCGGGCCGGCCTGGCTCACGTGCCCGTGGGCCCCCAGGACTACTGTGGCCAGAACTCCTCACTGGGCTCCTTCAGTGTCACCACCGAGAATGTCCCCTGTGGCACCACGGGCGTCACCTGCTCCAAGGCCATCAAGATCTTCCTGGGGGTGAGTGCTGCCTTCCCCTGGGCACGCATGGTCCCTTGGGGACCCTCAGACCTGGCCAGTGACGGGGCCTCTCCCCTGGGCACAGAGGACGGAGCTAAAGCTGGAGGACAAACACTGCATGGTGATACAGCGTGACGTGGGCCACCATGTGGCCTACACCACGCGGGAAGTGGGCCAGTACCTGGTGGTGGAGGCTAGCGTCGGCATCCTCGTCATCTGGGACAAGAGGACCAGCGTCTTCATCAAGCTTGCCCCCTCCTACAAGGTGCGCAGCCGCCTGCCCGCCAGCCAGTCCGTGCCTGTGCTCCCCCCGGGGCCCCAGGCTCGTGAGCGGCCAGCCCCTCCCGCCTGCGAGCCCCCTGGTCAAGCCCCCGGCCGGCTTGTCTCTGCAGGGCACTGTGTGTGGCCTGTGTGGGAACTTTGACCAGCGATCCAGCAACGACTTCACCACGCGGGACCACATGGTGGTGGAGAGTGAGCTGGACTTTGGGAACAGCTGGAAGGAGGCCCCCACCTGTCCGGACGTGAGCGCCACCCCCGAGCCATGCGTCCTGAGGCCGCACCGCCTCTCCTGGGCCGAGAAGCAGTGCAGCATCATCAAGGGCCCGGTCTTCGGGGTCTGCCACAGCAAGGTGGGCGGGGAGTGGGCGAGGGCGGGGCCGAGGGCGGGGCTGCGTCAGCCTGTGCCATCTGTTCTCCAGCTTCAGCTCCACCTTCTGTGTCCTTTGGACACGTGACCAGAGGTCCAGCCTTCCCTCTGAGACCCCTGGTTGGACCCCCGGCCTCTGGACCTTCCAGGGAGGGAGAAAGGACACAAGCCCCTGAGGCCCAGATGGCCCTTAGCTCCCGGCAGTGGTGGGGGGAGGTGGGCAGGGTTGGGCAACCGTTGCTGGACCTCCCCTGCCAGCCCCACTGGGGGGCTAGGGCTGGGTGACCACACCCTGTCCCGGGCGCAGAGTCGGCCTTGGGGTCCCGAGCTTCCTGGGCCACAGGGGAAGGCCTGTCCGCATGAGGGCGGTGTAGACACCGGGCACATGGAGGCTCCTCCCCTAGGTGGACCCCAAGCCCTTCTACGAAGCCTGTGTCCACGACTCGTGCTCCTGCGACACGGGCGGGGACTGTGAGTGTTTCTGCTCTGCTGTGGCCGCCTACGCCCAGGAGTGCACCAAGGAGGGGGCCTGCGTGTTCTGGAGGACGCCCGAGCTGTGCCGTGAGTGCCCGCCTGTCCTGGGCCTGGGGTGCCAGTGTGGCGGGCCGGAGGCTGCTGCGCCGGGGGATGGGGTGTTTGTGACCCCCCCCCCGCCTCCCCCGCCCGGCCTCGGCCCTCCCCGAGCCTGACCCCCCTCCCCCCTCCCCCAGCCATATTCTGTGACTACTACAACCCCCCGAACGAGTGTCAGTGGCACTACGAACCCTGCGGGACCCACAGCTTTGAGACGTGCAGGACGATCAGCGGCGTTCACTCCAACATCTCCGTGTCCCACCTGGAGGGTGAGGCGCCCTGTGGGGCCCGGGACCCTGCGTGCCAGGGTGGGCCAGGCTCGCCGCGCTGACAGGGGGCTGGGAGCCTGAGTCGAGACCCCGCCCTAGAGGAGAGAGGCAGAAAAGGGGCAGCTTAACACGCCACGTAAGGTCAGGAGACCGTGTGAGGTCGGGGGCGAAGCTGCTGTGGGGAAAGAGCAGAAGAGGGCGAGGTGGGGGCTAGGGAGTCCTCTGCAGCGTCTGTGAGCCCAAACACGGAGATCTGGGGAGGGAGCAGTGGGCGTGCCCCCCAGGAGGCTGGGCGGGGTCTGGCTGTCCCTTTGGCCACAGGGCCGTGTCAGGGCCCCAGGAAGGGGGCGGTGTCCAGGCCCCTGCCTTCCCAGAGGACATCTGGAGAAGAGGACCTGCCAGGGTGGGGAAGATGGGTAGGGTCTGTGGATGTGGGGTCCTCTGTGCCGGTCCAAGCCCAGTGCCCTGTGCCCACCAGGTTGCTACCCCCGGTGCCCTAAGGAAAGTCCCATCTACGACGAGGACCTGAAGAAGTGTGTCACACGGGACAAATGTGGTTGCTATGTCAATGGCACTCACTACGCACCCGGAGAGTCTGTGCCCACGGAGCAGATCTGCCACTCTTGGTATCTAAGCTGACATCGCAGGGGCCCCGGGGGAGATCAGTGCACACGTACACACGCACCCACATCCACGCACACACACTGGCACACAGTGTTGTTCATGTACACACATGTGGACACATGGCCGCTCGCACACAGGAAACACGGGAAGGGGAGAAGTGGGCCCTCCTTCCTTCTGCTCCCCTTGCCTCGTCCCCTCTCTGCCCACAGTGGGAACCCAGGCGGGGGCTCCTGGACTCAGCCTTTGGGGTAGCGCCCTGAGGCTTTGGGCCGGCGGCAGAGGCGGCTGGGAGAGGCCAGTGTTTCCTCGGGCCTGCAGCCTTGCTCTTGCTTTTCAGTGTGTGTAACAACTCCTCGCAAGTTGTCTGCCAGCCAGAAGTAGGTAAGCTGCCCGCCCCTGGACTGTCCTCCTGGCCCTCCCCCTCCCCCTTATCTTCCGTGTGGCTTCCCTGGGGCTCCCAGCTCAGATGTGCCTCTGATTCGCAGCAGCCCCTCGGGCTCACCTGAAATGTTTGTATTTCTCCTGATGGGGAGCAGATGCCCCATCTGTGGTGTAGCTTCTGTGTCCCGATGGGCACCGCTTAGGATTCTGGGAATGGGGTCCTGACGGGCACTGGTTTGCCAGTGGTTGGAGGTGGGGGAAACCAGTCTTCCCCTTATTGGGACAGACAGAGGAAGGCCTTGTGTGTCTCTGTCTTGTTCCTGACATGTTGACGTTGGCCTCCCCCCAGGGAAGAATGTCACCTCTAAGGAGGACAGCCCCTTCTGCTACTGGGTGACCTGTGGCCCCAACGGGACGGTGGAGGAGCACTTCGGCATATGCGAGCCCACCCCACCACCCTCGTCCCCCTCAACACCCGCCACCACCACCTCTGTCTCCCTCATCACCCCCTCCACCACCACGAGCACCACTCTGACCGCCAGTACAGGTAAGGTCTTCCCCTGATCCCAGCAGGGTGGCCTTTCTAGGTAGATGGGTGTGATGCCGACATGCCTCTCAACTCAGGGAGTGTCCCCCGCCTCCCAGCATCTTGACCACACCCCTGAGCCCAGATTGCAGTGATGGCGACTCGGGGCCGTCTCCCCAGACCCGCAGGAAACTACCCCTAAGGGTTAGAGGAGGCAGAGAGACACCCTCTAGTCCCTGTGCATTTGCTCGGGCTGAAATTGCAGCTACTGCTGAACGAGCCGCCAGCCGCCAGCCACTGGGAAAAGAAACCGGTAAAATTAAAAGGTTTGAAAAACCTCAGAGCCATAGAATGACATTCTCTTTCCCCCCATTTTACTGCAGTGCCATCTCCCTCTTCAACAACTCAGAGTAAGTCACGTTGACGGCGTTCCCAATGATACAGGGCGAGGACCTGCAGAAAACTGCTGGGCGCCTCCCTCGAGACCCAGACACGGGGCTGGGCTGGGTGGGCTGGACCAGCGGCTCGCGGACTGAAGATGCTGTATTTTGGTGACTTGATTCCCGATTTGCTGAGCCCAGGGACACGTGCAGGGGACCTGACCAGCTCAGGGTGAAAACATTGGTCAAGAGTCCAGACCAAGTCCCTGCCGGCACGCTTCTTCGCTGGACTGGGTGGCCCTTTCCTTATTTATTGGTTTGACATAAGGATTTGAAGGTAGCTGAGGAAGGGGCGCTAGGCTGGCGCTCTGAGGCCTGGGTCTGTCACTGGCATGGCATTGGGGTCTTGGGTTTTTAGCTGCAGAAGGAGGGGAGAAGTGGAGGGTGGAAGTTAGGGCTCAGCTTAGAGCCTCAGAGCCAACACTGCACCCTTTGGTGATGATGGGGACAGCTGGTCCCAGGGGTCTCGGTTCTCCGAGTCCCACAGATCTCCCAAAAGGCACGCCCCAGCCTGGCTGACCAGCGCTGCGTCTTGCTCGCCTAGGGCTATGCTGCTCCTGGTCCGACTGGATCAACGATAACCATCCCAGAATCGGCAGTGATGGTGGAGACCGAGAGACATTCAACCATGTCTGCAGGGCCCCCAAGGATATCGAGTGCAGGGTGGCCATACAGCCGCACCTCAGATGGGAGGAGCTGGGCCAGGAGGCTCAGTGCAATGTCTCCTTCGGGTTCATCTGCAAGAACGAAGACCAGTTTGGAAAAGGACCTTTTGAAGTCTGCTATGACTACGAGATACGCGTCTATTGTTGCCTGGTGACGGATGAGTGTCGCACAAACACGATCACGACGCCCACCACAACTTCACCTGGGACTCCAACTCCGACCCCCAGCACCACCTCAACAGAGACTCCAATTCCGACCACTACAGAGACCCCGAACACAACACCCACCACCACTTCCACTGGGACTCCAACTTCAACCCCCACCACAACTGCAACAGAGGCTCCAACTCCGACCACTACGGAGACCCCAACCACAACACCCACCACCACTTCCACTGGGACTCCAACTCCGACCCCCAGCACAACCACAATAGGGACTCCAAGCACTACAGAGACCCTAACCACAACACCCACCACCACTTCAACTGGGACTCCAACTCCAACTCCCACCACAACCACAATAGGGACTCCAACTCCAACCACTAGTGAGACCCCAACCACAACACCCACCACCACTTCAACTGGGACTCCAGCTCCGACCCCCATCACAACCTCAACAGAGACTCCAACTGCGACCACTCCAGAGATCCCAACTACAACACCCACCACCACTACAACTGGGACTCCAACTCCGAACCCCACAACAGCAACAACAGAGATTCCAACTCCGACCACTACAGAGACCCCAACCACAACACCCACCACGACTTCAACTGGGACTCCAACTGCGACCCCCAGCACAACCACAACAGAGATTCCAAATCCGACCACTACAGAGACCCGAACCACAACACCCACCACTACTTCACGTGGGACTCCGAGTCCAACCCCCACCACAACCACAATAGGGACTCCAACTCCGACCACTAGTGAGACCGCAACCACAACACCTACCACCACTTCAACTGGGACTCCAACTCCAACCCCCACCACAACCACAACAGAGATTCCGACTCCGACCACTACAGAGACCCCAACCACAACACCCACCACCACTTCAACGGGGACTGCAACTGCGACCCCCAGCACAACCACAACAGAGATTCCGACTCCGACCACTACAGAGACCCCAACCACAACACCCACCACCACTTCAACGGGGACTGCAACTCCAACTCCCACCACAACCACAATAGGGACTCCAACTCTGACCACTACAGAGACCCCAACCACAACACCCACCACCACTTCAACTGGGACTCCAAGTCCAACCCCGACCACAACCACAATAAGCACTCCAACTCCAACCACAACTGAGAGCCCAATCACAACACCCACCACCACTGCAACTGGGACTCCAACTCCGACCCCCACCACAACCTCAACAGAGACTCCAACTGCGACCACTACAGAGACCCCAACCAAAACACCCACCACCACTTCAACTGGGACTCCAAGTCGGACCCCCACCACAACCACAATAAGGACTCCAACTCCGACCACTACAGAGAGCCCAACCACAACACCCACCACCAGTTCAACTGGGACTCCAGCTCCGACCCCCAGCACAACCTCAACAGAGACTCCAACTGCGACCACTCCAGAGATCCCAACTACAACACCCACCACCACTTCAACTGGGACTCCAACTCCGACCCTCAGCACAACCACAATAGGGACTCCAAGCACTACAGAGACCCTAACCACAACACCCACCACCACTTCAACTGGGACTCCAACTCCAACTCCCACCACAACCACAACAGAGATTCCAACTCCGATCACTACAGAGACCCCAACCACAACACCCACCACCACTTCAACTGGGACTCCAACTCCGACCCTCAGCACAACCACAACAGAGACTCCAAGCACTACAGAGACCCTAACCACAACACCCACCACCTCTTCAATTGGGACTCCGACTCCAACCCCCACCACAATCACAATAGGGACTCCAACTCCGACCACTAGTGAGACCCCAACCACAGCACCTACCACCACTTCAACTGGGACTCCAACTCCGACCCCCACCACAACCACAACAGAGATTCCAACTCCACCCACTACAGAGACCGCAACCACAACACCCACCACCACTTCAACTGGGACTCCAACTGCGACCCCCATCACAACCACAACAGAGATTCCAACCCCGACCACTACAGAGACCCCAACCACAACACCCACCACCACTTCAACTGGGACTCCAACCGCGACCCCCATCACAACCACAACAGAGATTCCAACTCCGACCACTACAGAGACCCCAGCCACAACATCCATCACCACTTCAACTGGGACTCCAACTGCGACCCCCACCACAACCTTAACAGAGACTCCAACTCTGACCACTACAGAGATCCCACCCACAACACCCACCACCACTTCAACTGGGACTCCAACTCCGACCCCCATCACAACCACAAAGGAGACTCCAAGCACTACAGAGACCCTAACCACAACACCCACCACCACTTCAACTGGGACTGCAACTCCAACTCCCATCACAACAACAATAGGGACTCCAACTCCAGCCACTAGAGAGACCCCAACCACAGCACCTACCACCACTTCAACTGGGACTCCAACTCCGACCCCCACCACAACCACAACAGAGATTCCAACTCTGACCACTACAGAGACCCTAACCACAACACCCACCACCACTTCAACTGGGACTCCAACCACGACGCACAGCACAACCACAACAGAGATTCCAACCCCGACCACTACAGGGACCCTGACCACAGCACCCACCACTACTTCAACTGGGACTCCAACCACGACCCACAGCACAACCCCAACAGAGATTTCAACTCCGATCACTACAGAGACCCCAACCACAACACCCACCACCACTTCAACTGGGACTCCAACTCCGACACCCAGCACAACATCAACAGAAATTCCAACTCCACCCACTACAGAGACCGCAACCACAACACCCACCACCACTTCAACTGGGACTCCAAATGCGACCCCCACCACAACCTTAACAGAGACTCCAACTCCGACCACTACAGAGATCCCACACACAACACCCACCACCACTTCAACTGGGACTCCAACTCCGACCCTCAGCACAACCACAACAGAGACTCCAAGCACTACAGAGACCCTAACCACAACACCCACCACCACTTCAATTGGGACTGCAACTCCAACTCCCACCACAACCACAATAGGGACTCCAACTCCAACCACTAGTGAGACCCCAACCACAGCACCTACCACCACTTCAACTGGGACTCCAACTCTGACCCCCAGCACCACCTCAACAGTGACTCCAACTCCAACCACTACGGAGACCGCAACCACAACACCCACCACCACAACAACAGGGACTCCAACTCCGACCCCCGCCACAACTACAAGAGAGACTCCAACTCTGATCACTACAGAGACCCCAACCACAACACCGACCACCACTTCAGCTGGGACTCCAACTCCGACTCCCACCACAATCACAACACATATTCCAACCCCGACCACTACAGGGACCCTGACCACAGCACCCACCACTACTTCAACTGGGACTCCAACCACGACGCACAGCACAACCACAACAGAGATTCCAACTCCGACCACTACGGAGACCGCAACCACAACACCCACCACCACTTCAACTGGGACTCCAACTCCGACCCCCACGACAACCACAACAGAGATTCCAACCCCAACCAGTATGGAGACCCCAACCACGACACCCACCACCACTTCAACTGGGACTCCAACTCCGACACCCAGCACAACATCAACAGAGATTCCAACTCCACCCACTACAGAGACAGCAACCACAACACCCACCACCACTTCAACTGGGACTCCAACTCCGACCCCCATCACAACCACAACAGAGATTCCAACTCCGATCACTACAGAGACCCCAACCACAACACCCACCACCACTTCAACTGGGACTCCAACTGCGACCCCCATAACAACCACAACAGAGATTCCAACTCCGACCACTACAGAGACCCTAGCCACAACATCCATCACCACTTCAACTGGGACTCCAACTGCGACCCCCACCACAACCTTAACAGAGACTCCAACTCCAACCACTACAGAGATCCCACCCACAGCACCCACCACCACTTCAACTGGGACTCCAACTCCGACCCTCAGCACAACCACAACAGAGACTCCAAGCACTACAGAGACCCTAACCACAACACCCACCACCACTTCCACTGGGACTGCAACTCCAACTCCCACCACAACCACAATAGGGACTCCAACTCCAACCACTAGTGAGACCCCAACCACAACACCCACCACCACTTCAACTGGGACTCCAACTCTGACACCCAGCACAACCACAACAGAGATTCCAACTCCGATCACTACAGAGACCCCAACCACAACACCCACCACCACTTCAACTGGGACTCCAACTGCGACCCCCATCACAACCACAACAGAGATTCCAACTCCGATAACTACAGAGACCCCAACCACAACACCCACCACCACTTCAACTGGGACTCCAACTCCGACCCTCAGCACAACCACAACAGAGACTCCAAGCACTACAGAGACCCTAACCACAACACCCACCACCTCTTCAATTGGGACTCCGACTCCAACCCCCACCACAATCACAATAGGGACTCCAACTCCGACCACTAGTGAGACCCCAACCACAGCACCTACCACCACTTCAACTGGGACTCCAACTCCGAACCCCACCACAACCACAACAGAGATTCCAACTCCACCCACTACAGAGACCGCAACCACAACACCCACCACCACTTCAACTGGGACTCCAACTGCGACCCCCATCACAACCACAACAGAGATTCCAACTCCGACCACTACAGAGACCCCAACCACAACACCCACCACCACTTCAACTGGGACTCCAACTGCGACCCCCATCACAACCACAACAGAGATTCCAACTCCGACCACTACAGAGAACCCAGCCACAACATCCATCACCACTTCAACTGGGACTCCAACTGCGACCCCCACCACAACCTTAACAGAGACTCCAACTCCGACCACTACAGAGATCCCACCCACAGCACCCACCACCACTTCAACTGGGACTCCAACTCCGACCCTCAGCACAACCACAACAGAGACTCCAAGCACTACAGAGACCCTAACCACAACACCCACCACCACTTCCACTGGGACTGCAACTCCAACTCCCACCACAACCACAATACGGACTCCAACTCCAACCACCAGTGAGACCCCAACCACAACACCCACCACCACTTCAACTGGGACTCCAACTCCGACCCCCAGCACAACCACAACAGAGATTCCAACTCCGACCACTACAGAGACCCCAAGCACAACACCCACCACCACTTCAACTGGGACTCCAACTCTGACTCCCAGCACCACCTCAACAGGGACTCCAACTCCAACCACTACAGAGAGCCCAACCACAACACCCACCACCACTTCAACTGGGACTCCAACTCCGACCACCGCCACTACAGAGACAATCCCCACCACTATCACAACCACTGAGACCCCAACACCAATAACCACCACCACAGTGACCCCAACACCACCACTGACCACCAGCTCCACGGTGACTCCCACTCCGACCCTCACCATTAGCACCACCTCCACCGAGACTCCAACATCTACACCCACCATAACAGAGGCCCCAACTCCAGCATCCACCACCACAGAAATCCCCTCCCCGACCACTGCCACATCCACAGAGACTCCAACCCCACCTCCCAACATTAGCACTACCAGCAGCACATCAAAATCTCTTCCTACGTCTTCCCCTCCAACCTCCCAGTCCACCTATCCCTCTTCCATGGAATCTACCACGCTTGTGACCACTGCCTCAACAATTGTGGAGACATATAGCACACCACAGACCCCAGCGTCGACAGAATCAGCCATCACTACAACAGAAGGAACCACGCCCTCTCCACCTACACCTGGCACCACCCCTCCAGGTACACAGAGACCATGGAACTTGTGTGGTTATTGGTGATGCGCTTACCATTCCTTCTCCCGCCAGGGGAGCTTTACAACTCTTGGAACTTGAGACAGGTGCCCCCCACCCTACCCAGTGAGAGCGGTCCCCAAGAAGGCTCCAGGAGGGCTCGCCTGCCTCTCCTGCCCCCCAAGTCCCGATGCTGAGTGTTCAGGAAGCTGCTGACCCCACAGTACGTCTCTCCTTGGGCATGGCTGCCTGTGGCCCACATCCCTCAGCCTATGGCTGTAAGATGGGCTACGTGGGCAAAGCCATCCTGAGGGGAGACCACCGAGGCATGTGTGGCCTCATGGGGAGTAGAGGCTGCCAGTCAGGTGCCATGGGAGACCCTCCCTCTGTCCCCCCTCTTCCAGCTGCACTTCTCCCTGGGGCTTTGCAGGGCAGCTGGTCAGCCTCTCTTGATGGACCAATGTCCTGTGGCTCTTGTGCTGCCTGGAGCTGGTGCCTCACCCCCGTGGCCCCCCTGTTACATACACCATAGACTGTGGGCCCTGACACTCTGCTCAACCCTGAGACTGAGGGCTGGGGAAATGGATGTGAGGCCTCCCACGCCAGGTATCACGTCCTTCGAGTGAGCTGCCCACATGCACTTGCCACCAGGCTGCCTGTGCATCTACGATGGGTGGACGCCCTCAGCCCTGACTGCACCCTCCATTCTTACAGGCTCGCCAACCTCGGGTCCCACCTCTTCGAAGACCACTCCCACCCATGGAACCACGACTGGGCCCCCTTCATCCACCACAGGCCCCCCTTCCACACCCACACCCACTCCCGCGACTGTGTCAACGACTTCCATGGGAACTTCCACACCAATAGGACACTTGTCGACCATGCCACCCACGCCACAGACCACCAGCACCTTGACCTCCAGTGTGACCACCCCTACGGTGATCCCATTAACCTCACCCCACATCACCACGAGCATCGTCTCAGTCACCACCAAGCCCCAGAAGATATGCTGCTATTTAAATGACACGTACTATGCCCCAGGTATCCAAGCTTTTCATTCTGACTCAGGCAATGCAGGCTGGCGGGACTTTGCGTTCCCAGCGCCCAGGGGTCAGTTGAAGGTCTAAACTGGACGCTTGCTTGGGAAGCTGGATGCCAGCACGGGCGGATGTCTCCATGGCCAGCCCCGTGTGCTGCCACCACAAATCAGGGCTGAGTGAGGGTGGTGTGGACTTCTCTCTCGTGGCCTCTGTGGGGACCCGCCTGGGTACTCTGGTGGCCAGCCCTGTGTGGTTGGGGTAAGGACTGGTTCTTTCCCCTTGCAGGTGAGCTAGTGTACAACAGCACACATGGGGACACCTGCTATTACGTGAACTGCTCGCTGAACTGCACCCTTGAGATCTTCAACTGGTCCTGCCCATCCACACCCACCACCCAGCCATTCATGACATCCAGTGTGCCGCCCACCACCAAGCCCCCTGCGTGCCTGGACTTCGATCCTCCCAGACAGGTCTGTGTCTGTGGGTGGCTTTTGTCCCCTCGGGCACACCCCCCCACTACCTGGGCATCCAAAGCCCCAGGCGCTACCTTTCTGCTGGTCATGCCCCTGCCCCTATGCCCCACATCCCCAGTTGGGCGAAGGCTTTAGGCAGCTTGCTGGGCTCAGGGTCTGCTGTGGCCCTCCTACCTTCTCTCCCACGCGCCCCTTGCTGTAGTGAGGTGGCTGGCTGCCCTCCTGGACGGGGTTGCCCTTCGCCTTCAGCCTCCTGGGCAGGGCTCTTAGGTGCTCACCTGGGGCCTCGCCTGCACGGCCCACCCCTCCTGTGTGAACCTGGGTGCCAGGCTGGTGCCGCTGACCCTGTGCCCTCCCCACCTGCAGGAGAACGAGACCTGGTGGCTGTGTAACTGCACCATGGCCATCTGCAAGTACAACAACACCGTGGAGCTCGTGGAGGTGAAGTGCGACCCCCCACCCATGCCCACCTGCTCCAACGGCCTCATGCCTGTGCGCGTCGAGGACCCCGACAAGTGCTGCTGGCACTGGGAGTGTGACTGTAAGCCCGACGCCGCAGAGACCCACCCCACCTGCTCCCCACTGTGTGTGTGGGGGCTGCAGACCCCAGGCTGTCGTGATGGCTTTGATGGCTGAGCACCCGCGGAGAGCCAGGCCCATGTTTGGAGCAGTTTCTCACGCCTCCTGCTTATTCCCCATCTCAGGCCAGGGGTCCGGGGGGAAGAGAGGGGCTTGCCTGGTGGAGCATGGCCACCACCAAGGGGCCTGGGGTGGGGGTGGGGCAGAGCTGGAGTTGGAACCGAGGCCTGGCCACTGCGGGCTGAGTGCGGAAGGCACTCTTGGGGCCCAGATGTCCCACGTGCCCCAGGAACCAGACTCCGGGGCTTCCCTCAGTTTCTGCTTGCCCTTCCCACCTGACCCTTGACCCTTGGTCCCTGTCCTTGACCCTGTCCCTGTCCAGCCCCCAGCCCATGGCTCGGCACTGGCTCACCCCAGCTCCCTCTGCAGGCTACTGCACGGGCTGGGGGGACCTGCACTACGTCACCTTCGATGGGCTCTACTACAGCTACAAGGGCAACTGCACGTACGTGCTGGTGGAGGAGATCACTCCCACCATGGACAACTTCGGGGTCTACATCGACAACCAGCACTGCGACATCGACAGCCAAGTGTCCTGCCCCCGCACACTCATCGTGCGCCATGAGACCCAGGAGGTGCTGATCAAGACCGTGCACACGATGCCCATGAGGGTGCAGGTACGTTGGCTGGGGAAGGGTGTCCACGGCGGGGCGCACTGATGTGGGCTCCCTTAGCTGGTGGGAGGCTGGGCTTCCTCCCACAGAGCCAGGCTTGGAGAGGGCAGGGCGGTGCTCAGCGGACACATTTCTGTGTCTGGCCCTCTGGAGGCATTCAGGGACCTCTTGACCTCCCCCTCTCATGCCCCTGCCACCCACCCTGGGCACAGGTCTCTGTGGCAGAAGCTCCCTCCCTGAGGACAGGGGTGAGTGGGGAGGGGCCCTGAACACACTGCACGGAGTTGTTGGTTCCCGTGGCCTGGGGAGTCCTACCCCCTGCACGGGGGCCCCCAGGTCTCTGGGGGACTCTGAGGACAGCGGCCCTGCCACCTTGCCCCTGAGACGAGTCAGGACAAGGATCAGAAGAGGGAAGGGGGAGAGGGACGGGCAGAGATCCCTGCACTGGGCGCTCAGCCTGAGGACAGGCGGGGGAGGGTGACCCCAGGTGCCTCCGGAGGCACAGCTCGTCCCGCCCTGCTGGCCTTCCCTGACCCCAGATGTCTCGGCCACAGGTGCAGGTCAACAGGCAGGCCGTGGCGCTGCCCTATAGAAAGTACGGGCTGCAGGTGTACCAGTCAGGCATCAACTATGTGGTGGACATCCCTGAGCTGGGTGCCCTCATCTCCTACGACAGCCTTTCCTTCTCCATCTGGCTGCCCTACCACCGGTTCGGCAACAACACGAAGGGCCAGTGTGGTGAGCCTCTCGCCCCCCGTGCGCTGCCCCAGGGAGGGTGTCCGGGCTGCGGCTGGCTGCGGGTGCCTGCCCCCACGGCTGTGGTTCTCAGCGCCGTGCAGGCCCCCACTGCCTTATTTGGGCTGGGCTCCTGTGGGAAGCCAATAGGAGCCTAGTCTAGTCTGTGCCCTTGGCCCCGGCCAGCCGGCCACCAGGGACCTGGGCTGGGAGGGGCTGGGTCCTGGGGGCTTTGCCCAGCCTGCTGGACGGCTGGGCTTGGCTCAGGGACACGTGGCCTTCCTGCCGACACAGGCACGTGCACCAACAGCACCTCGGATGACTGCATGCTGCCCGGTGGGGAGGCCGTTGCCAGCTGCAAGGTCGCGGCTGGCCACTGGGTGGTGAACGACCCCTCGGAGCCGCAGTGTCCCCACAGGGGCTTCACCACCGAGCGCCCGGCCGCCTGGCCGTCGGTGGGCAGCAGCACAACCACCGGGACACGCTCTCCGTCTCCGCTCTGCGAGCTCATCAAGGACAGGTGATCCCGGCCCGGGCCCAGCTGCACCCCTGCTGGTCTGCGGAGAAGAGGCCACAAGGGCTGAGCCTGGGGCTGGGGAGGCAGAAGGAGGTCACAGTGGGGCCCAGGACTCGGGCTCCTGATTTCCATGGGGCTGAGTGGCCCGTAAGGCATCCCTGTGCCCTTTGTGACCCCCCCCATCTCTCCTGCCTCCTGGGCTGGTGCAGGGGCGGTTGGGCTTGAATCCTGGGTAGAGACTAGTTGACTCGGGACAGAGTTCGCATCCAGGACTGATGCTGGGGAGGGGTATTTGGGCTTAGACAGAGAGGGGGCGCTCCCAAAGCTGGCATCCCCGGGAGCGAGCAGCTTGTCCCCAGAGGTGGGCGAGGCGGGGCTGGGAGGTTCCCTGCTGGTGTTGCTGGAGGGGGGTCTTGGCACCCCGTGGCCGTTTAGACACGAAGCTTCCATCTCCGGGCCCGAGCACAGCACCTCATCCTCGGGCCACAGTGCTGGCCCCCCTACCCCAAGGCCAGCCCCGCCGCTCTGCTCCCACCCTCAGCCCACGGGCACCTGTCTGGTGGTGCAGGCTGAGCCGGGCCCCGGGGGACAGCCCGGGTGGAGGTCCTGGGCAGGGGGTATTGTGAGAGAGGCTGGGGCACTGGCCAGACCGTGACCTGCAGCCCTCCACCCGCAGCCTGTTCGCCCGGTGCCACACCGTGGCATCCCCCAGGCACTACTACGAAGGCTGCACATCCGACAGCTTCGCCGTGCCCGGCTCAGGCCTGGAGTGTGCCAGCCTGCAGACCTACGCTGCCCTCTGTGCCCAGAAGGGCATCTGCATCGACTGGCGGAGCCACACCGGCGGGGCCTGCCGTGAGTGCCTGCCCGCCCCGTCCCGGGCTCTGCTGGGCGCTGTGCCGGGAGCCAGACTGGGGTGGGGGGACAGGCCACCAGGAGAGCCGCCTTGCTCAGCACCCGGCGGGCTGGGCCCCCTCCTCCTGGCTCGGGACAGCACGGGGGGCTGAGGCCACGCTCAGCCCGTGCGGGTGTGTGGGGTCCTGTTTGGGAGGGGTTGGGCACGATGTCACTTGGGGGTTAGGGTGGGGGACACAGGCTTTCCCCCTCTGACTCTGGTTCCTGCCCCCTCCCCGCAGCGGTGACGTGCCCGGCGCACCGCGAGTACCGGGCCTGTGGTCCCGTGGAGGAGCCCACCTGCAGGTCCAGGTCAGTCACCGTGGATGCGTCGGGGCGGTGGGCTGTCCCTCTGACCGTGCTCCTGGCCGGTGTGTCGGGGCTGGTCGTCCAGTCTGTCCCCTCGCCGTCTCATGATGCTCTCCCCCCCAGCCCCACCCAGGCAAACAGCCCACGCCTGGCGGAAGGCTGCTTCTGTCCCAAGGGCACCACCAGCTACGCGCCCGGCTTCGACGTCTGCGTGGACCTGTGCGGTAGGCTGCCTGCCAGAGGCCACTACTCCTCCCTGGGGCTGAGGCCAGCTCCCACGTGCTGGGGCTGTGCTCACGGGGCTGTGCTCACGGGGCCTGTCTCCTTCCTTCCTAGGCTGCGTGGGGCCCGACAACGTGCCCAGAGAGGTAGGCCGACACCCTTGGTGCTGGGACTGGACAGTCCCACGAGTCCTGCATTTTGGGAGGTGGGATGGGTTGGAATTAGAACCTGGGACCCTTGGAGGCTATAATGAGTAATGAGTGATTTAAGTCCTGGAAGGCTGAGCTAGCAGGGGGATCCACCCACTAGCCATTTCATGCTCTGTCTACACCTGCGGCGGCGTCTGCAGTGTTGAGCGTGTCTCCTGCGCGTGGTTGGCTCTTTAGCTCCACGCTGTGTGAGCCCCACAGAGGCACGTGGCGCGTCTGCCCCGCACCAGGCCTGTGTGTGCACACGCTGGTGAGCAGGTCTCGGTTGTGATGTGAGTGTCCTGGCCCAGGACCTGCCTTGTGCGCTCAGAGCGGGGAGGGCGCGGGCTTTCCCGCAGGCTGCCGGGTGCAGTGCTGCCTCAGGCTGACCGGCGCCTGCTCTCCCCCTGTTCGCCCCTCCTCCCTGCAGTTTGGGGAGCACTTTGAGTTCGACTGCAAGGACTGCATCTGCCTGGAGGGGGGCAGCGGCATCATCTGCAGGCCCAAGACATGCCACCCCAGGCCCCGCGTGGAGTGCAAGGAGCACGGCACCTACACTGTCACAGAGGTCGACCCCGCCAACGTCTGCTGCAACATCACCTCTTGCAGTAAGGCGTCCGCGGGGCAGGGAGCGGGCCTGGCCCTGCTGTGGTTTCTGGAGGTGGGGGCCTCAGGGCGTGTCCGCAGGAAGGTGGGCGTCGGTGGGGCCATGGGGGTCCAGACCCCGGGTCCCTCTGCTGCAGGCCCCCGCCCTGTGCAGGGTGGCATCGGGGCTCGGCCAGCTAGCAGCCGTGCTCACTGGGGTGTCTCCCCCGTTTTCAGAATGCAACACCAGCCTGTGCAGGGAGAACCCCCCGCCGTGCCCGCTGGGCTTAGAGGTGAAGAGCAAAATGGTCCCTGGGAGGTGCTGCCCCTTCTACTCGTGTGGTAGGTGGGCCGGGGTGGGGGATGAAGGAGGTCTAGGCCGGGCAGCCGGGCTGGGGCTGGGCAGTGGTGTGATGGGGGGATGGGGAGGTGGGGGTGTGGGGCTGAAGTGGCCCCTGCCTGGGGGCTCAAGTTCTGCCCAGCGGATGCACCCAGCCCAGTCCGCTGGCTCTGCGTCCACGTGGGCTCAGGCAGGACAGTCTGACCTTCGTTCCTCTTCTTCCCCCCAAGTGCCCAAGGGCGTGTGTGTTCTCCAGAACGCTGAGTACCAGGTGAGCCCTGACAGGCTGCGGGGAGTGGGGCCGGGTGCACAGAGGGCATGGGGTTTGGCAGGCTCTTGGCTGGCCCGGTGAGGGGCCCTGCTCTGGGGGCTCTTGGCCCCGGGGCGCCCAGCTCAACTGCTGGTGATGGGGGGCGGTGCCCTGGAGGAGGGGAGGTGCCTTGGAGGCCCCGCCTCACCTTCCCTCCCTGTGCCCGAAGCCCGGTTCTCCAGTCTTCTCCTCCAAGTGCCAGAACTGCACGTGCACCGAACGCAGGGACAATGCCACGCAGCTCAACGTCATCTCCTGCACCCACGTGCCTTGCAACACCTCCTGCAACCGCGTAAGCACCCCATGCCCACACAAGTGCGGCCCGCCCACCGCCGTCCCCGCGCAGCCCTTCCTCTTTCGATGCCAGCCTGCCCGGGTGTCCTGCAGGGCTTTGAGCTGGTGGACGTCCCCGGCGAGTGTTGCAAGAAGTGTCAGCAGACCCAGTGCATCGTCATCAACCAGCCCGGCAGCCAGAGCGTGGTCCTGAAGGTGCACATGCCTGTCCTTCCCTGCCCGGGGCAAGGCTGAGTCTTCCCCGGGGCTGCAAGGCTGTCCACGTCCTGTCTCTTATCAGGACACCTGCCATGGAATTTTGGCCCCCTGTCCCTCCCCCACGCCCCGGGTAATCCAGGATGGTCTCACCTGGAGATCTTTAACTCAGCTCCCTCTGAAAGACACCCTTTCCAGATCAGGTCACCTCTGCGGGATGTGCGGGTTAGGTCGTGGACCTGTCTGTGGACTACAGGCTGGTAGTCCCTGGGCCCCTCCTGGGTGCCACCGGCCTGGTGGCCCCGGGCCTGTGGGCTGCACTCGGCAGGGTGTTCGGGGAGCTGCCAGGTGTCTCCAGTTGCCTTTCTGGGTGGGACTCCTGCCAGGCCTCCCACAGACCCTCCTCTGCCCCACAGCCCGGGGACATGAAGAGAGACCCCCTGAACAACTGTACCTTCTTCAGCTGCATGAAGATACATGGCCAGTTCATCTCATCCATCTCCAGCATCACCTGCCCCGACTTTGACCCCAGCACCTGTCTCCCGGTGAGCGGGCCCATCACTGCTGGGAGTGGGGGTCCCCGATGTTCCTGAGCGGCTGGCCCGCCAGCACCAGGACAGCAGCCTCCAGCCTGGAGGGTCTGCTGTGGGCCCTTATGCAGGAACGGCCGCGTGCACCCCCGTGGCAAGCGGGGGGCTGTCACTGCTCGGGGAGGCCTGCGAGTCCCAGCTGCTTCTCCTTCCCGCCAGGGCTCCATCACACTCATGCCCAATGGCTGCTGCAGGAAATGTGAGTTCTGGCGGGTGGCTCCTGGGGCGCGGGGCGCGGCGGCCTGGCAGCGGGCTCCACCCGGGCCCCTTGGAGGGAGGACAGCACGAGGGGGTGGTGCCCCGGGAATCCCGTCCCCTCTGTGCCACTCTCAGCTGGACGCTGAGTTCAAAGGCATCACCTGGGCTGCCCAGGAAGCCTGAATCCCTTCCTGAGAAGCAGGACAGAGCTCAGCTTACTTGAGGGCGGCCGAGGTGGGGTGCTTGGGGAGGGGAGAGGAAGCAGTGAGGGGGAGTGAGAGGGCCCTGGATGGTGGAGACCCCCCGAGCCTCTGCCCCCTCTCCCCAGGCCTCCCTCGCAATGAGACCAGGGTCCCCTGCTCCACTGTCCCTGTCGTCAGGGAAATTTCGCACAACGGCTGCACCAAGCTGGTCACCATGAACGACTGCTCCGGGTCCTGCGGGACCTTCGCCATGTGAGGCCCAGGCCGCGAGTGGCCCTGGTGGGGGCGGCGGGGGGGATCCTGCGGGACCTTCGCCATGTGAGGCCCAGGCCGCGAGTGGCCCTGGTGGGGGCGGCGGGGGGGATCCTGCGGGACCTTCGCCATGTGAGGCCCAGGCCGCGAGTGGCCCTGGTGGGGGCCGCGGGGGGGGCGGGGGCTGCGTCCGCGCCAGCAGGCAGTGGCGCCTCACCCCGGCTGCTCTGCAGGTACTCGGCCAAGGCCCAGTCCCTGGACCACAGGTGCTCCTGTTGCAAGGAGCAGCGCACCAGCCAGCGGGAGGTGACGCTGCAGTGCCCGGACGGGCGCGGGCTCAACCACACCTACACCCACATCGACAGCTGTCTGTGCCAGGACACCATGTGCGAACTGCCCCCCTGGCGCAGGGCCCGGCGCTCTGGCCTCAGGGACCTGGGCCCGGGGCGGGGGTGAGCGGGGAGCGCTCGGCCACCCAGGCCCCGCCTCCACCGTCCATACACCCCCTCTATTGACCCTCTGAGCTTCCTCGCCTCCTAATCTGACCTTCTCTCTGCAGATATTTATTCTCCAAAAGCCTTTGTTCGATTCTCTGCTTTTCCGAAATAAACTCAGGCAGACACTGCGCTGCTGTGTTTCAGTAGAGGCTGGGCGTCGGGTGGGCCGCCGTGCACGGCCGAGGTCTGGCTGATTCCTGGGGAGCGGGTGGGCTCCGGCCACCAGGCTCTGCACACAGGATCAGGGGGACACAGTGCCCAGGGGCCTGGCCTGGCTTCGGCAAACCCTGGAAGGCGCTGTCCTGCCCTCTCCTGCCCTTGGCATGCACAAAGCCCTGGCGGGGCCACCGAGATGCGGGTGGCCCCCCGCTGCAGGAAGCCCCCGAGCCCGATTTTGTGAAGAAGGACGCAGTCCCTTTCGCAGCCGTTATGCTGCCTGTGCACCTGTTTGCGTGCGTGTGAGTGTGTGTTCGCATATGTGACCTGTGTGTGAATGTGCACACGTTTGCATGTGTGTGTGAAATGCACCAACCCCTGGGGAAAATAGAGAAGGTCCTGGTCCACAGATGGGGGCAGCATGCCGACGCCTGCTGCAAAAACTGACAAAAAGTGACCTTATGGGTCCTTCCGGGCTGCCGTAACGCAGCTGGCCGCAGGGCCTCCGGCTGGCTCTGGGGACCAGGCCAGGAAGCGGCCCTGTGTGCGTGCGTGTGTCCACGTGTCCACACGCCCACGCGTGTCTGGGGAGCTGCTCTGTGCGCTGGCTGAGATACCAGAATGGGAATTCTAGGGAAGGGACCCTCTGGTCCTTTTACCGTAGAGCGAGGCTGGCAGCCGTGGAGACCCACGGGGTTGGGAGGGGAGCAGTTGCTTCTCTCTGACCAGGTGGTGGGGGAGTGGGGGCCCTGGGTTCCTGGGCTGAGGACCCCCAGGTGTAGTAATCCAACCTGTGAGCAGCCTTGGAGACCTAAGGGGAGGGCACTCTCCCCCCGGGGCCCAGGTACAGTCTGCTGTCACATTTACACCTGACACCTGTCGGCCACAGTTACCCCTGGCTCATGGGTGCTGGACGAAGCTGCCCAGGGCCCAGCCGTGCTTGCACAGGGCGGACCCAGGCCCCCGACCTCCCCTCCACCCACCGCCTCCTGCCACTGCCCTCCCCTCAGCCACCTGACCCCTCCCCCACCTGGCCCCCACCTGACACCAGGTCAGGACACCCCAGCACAGCAGTACCACCCTGGATCCCGGGCTCCTGGTGACTTCAGGAGCTCATACTGCACCTGGCCCAGCCCATGGACTCCTCGGTGGTCAGTTGGCCTGGGATGGACTTGGAGTCACCAAGTCCCCTCCTAAAGCAGATTTGTTAAGGGGACAGAGGGGTTGCCCACGCCTGCTTTGTGGCCACGTGGGGTCCTGGGTGCCTCAGAGCCAGCCCTGCTGGTAAGCGGTCACTGAGCCCACCCCAGGCTCTCAGCTCTTCCTCTGTCCCTCCTGGGCCATGAAGGCTGTGAGCTCCATTCACTCAGTGTGTGGCCTGTTGCCTGGACCTGGACCCGAGCCCCAGGCCCGGCAGCTCCAGCCCCGGCTGCGAGACCTGTAGGACAGGCCCGGGGGGAGGGCGTTGGGGCCGGTGCTGGGTCAGGGGGTGGTGTCAGGCTCTGGCCAGCAACCTCCTTGGCCTCCCAGGTCCCCACTGCTGCCCCACTAGCCCTGGCCTCACAGCTGTGAAACGGGGGTTCCCGGGTGACCAGGGGTGGGCAAAGGTGGGTTGTGCCCCCAGGCCCGCTGATTTAAGCAGAACAGCCCTGGCTTTTTTCTCTTGGACACGGAATTTCCATGAAGTTTTGCTTGGAAAGAGGTTTTTGGCTTAAAAATAGTTTGACAGGGACTTTCCTGGTGGTCCAGTGGTGGCTAAGACTCTGCATTCCCAGGGCAGGGGGCCCGGGTCCCATCCCTGGTCAGGGAACTAGATCCCGCACACCGCAGCTGAGTCCGAATGTTGCAACAAGACCCGGTGCAGCCAAATAAATAAATAAATATTAAAAAAAATAGTTCGACAAAATCATCGGCAGATGGCCAGATGGCGGGAGGCCGCGGCCCTGTCCCCCGAGAGGAACCCGCGGGCGCCTCCCGCCCACCCCGCACGTCGAGCGCTCACGGACGAATGAACCAGGGAGCGCGTGAGCAGAGGAACCATCCACACGCCGGCCTCTGCGCACGACCCCAGGCCCACGAAGACCCAGGCGGGGGCGGGGGGGCCGGGGGGGGGCAGGTACCGATTCATTGTTTCGCTTCCGTCAGGCCAACGGTTCCTGCCCCACCCCCCTGTTTAGATGCGGGCTCTGAGGGCTCTGCTGTCTGCCGGACACCTGTACGGTGGGTGGCAACCCGGCCCTCTGCTCAGAGAGCAACCGCCTGGGCCCTGCCCCTCCCTCCGCGCTCCCAGCCCAGCCCCTCTCCCACTTCAGCCTTCCGATCCTGCGGAGACCCCAGGCCCTGGGGCTGCTCCACAGGTGCTCCCCGCCTGCCCCAGACCTGGTTTCTAGCTGGGGAGGGGTCCCCATGGAGACCCCAGGCCGGGCCCACACAGCCGATGGATGCAAAGCCCGGACGCCAGGTGGTTCCCTGCTCCCCAGTCCGCGGCCCCTCTCCTGGTCTGGGTCTCTGGGCTGAGCTCCCCTTTCCACTGACGCCTCTGGGGCCGATCTCTCCTCTGACCAGAGGCAGAGAGGCCTCCACCTGCCTCCACCGCCTCTGCCCCCCCAGGCTCTCAGGCACCGCTGTGCCAGGGCAGAGGCGGCAGATGTTCCCAACCACCTGGGTGGCCCGGGGGACACGTTCTGTAAATGGGGACTTGGCAGAACAGATGCGTCCCTGTCCGGACAGCCTGCCCCCTCCCCCTGCACACGGCCCACCCAGGTCACAGAGGCGTTGGAGGGTCAGGATGGGGGACAGGGAGGGAGGAGGGCGGGCAGCCTGCAGCCCCCTCCCCTCTCCAGCTGCTCTCTCTTCCTCCTCACCTGGCTCACCACCCAGAGCTGTGTCCTCCTAGGACTCCCTAGGGGTACGCCCCTGGAGCCACGGCCATCTGCTTCTCCCACGGCCCATGGTGGGCTGTCCCCTGTCTGGGGTGCCCCCAGGGCACAGGAGACAAGGACCAGGTCAGGCAGGTGGGCGGCCCTGCCCCGGGGACCTGGAAGCTGGGCTACAAGGTCTCCGCCACTGTCTTGGGTGCCGTGGGAACAGGGCCAGGCTTGGGACAAAGTAACTGCCCCTCTCCATGCTGCCCCACCTGCCCTGGGTCGTCACAGCTCCTCCCCGCTTCCCGCAGCCTGCCCACCTCTGCCCCTGGCCAGGAGGCTATGTAAGAATAAAACACCTCACTGTTGGCTAAGTGCCTGTTTCTCCTGCTGCCCCCGTGGACCCTCACACTACAAGGGCCCTGACACAGGGTTCACTCCAACCCTGTTTTCAGTAGGAAAACAGGCCTGGAGGGCAAGGGGCTCCCAAGGCCACCAAGTGGACCCCGAGGCAGAGTTGACCAGGCCATGGGTCCTTCTGCTGCATGCCGCCTTCCCCCCCCGCCCCACCCCAGCAGGTGACCCCCCCACCCCCCGCCGTTCCCTCGAGCTCACTGATGCTGGACGGGCCCCAGGGCAGGGCCCACAGGTTCCCACCAGGCCTCATGGCACTGCAGCTCAGCTACGCTCGACCCCTGGATGCCGGCTGGCCCACGCTGTCCGGGGTGGCGGGCCTGCAGCGTGGCCTTCAGGGGTGCCCATGGCCATGGTGCCCACTCGGGCTCCAGCTGTGCAGGCCACTCTGTGCCTGCTGTGCCCCTTCAGGTCCTCACTTCACAGCGGGATTGTGACCATAACAACCGACAGGTAGTGCCTGGCTTGCTGCTACCCAGGCCTTCCAGAGGCTACGCTCGCCCCCAGACACTTGCCCCCACCACAGGGGAAGGCCGCAGAGCCAAGACCCCTGCTGGGGCCCGGGAGGGATGGGGTCTCCTAGGCACCCTGCGGGATCGCAGGTTGTCAACCCTGGGGCAACACTTCTCGGGCTCTGTGGGGCTCCACCGGTGAGGGGAGCCCTGGGCCCACAGCCTGGCCCTCGATCGCAGGGCTGCGGTGGAGACCCCAGTGGTGAGAACACAGCCTCGTTCTGAGATGCTGCCCGGGCCTCCCATGGTGTGATAGCCCTGCGCACACCCAGAGCCTGGACATTAGATAAGGACCGGACTTAGGATTTCCATCACGAGTTCCCACCTTGCTTTCCCCAGGGCACCTTTTATTTTATTTACTTATTTTTAAATATTTATGTATTTAATTAATTAATTTGGGGGGGCTGCATCGGGTCTTAGTTGAGGAATGCGGGATCTTTCGTTGTGACGCTCGGGCTTCTCTCTAGTTGTGGCGTGCAGGGTTTTCTCTCTCTAGTTGTGGCGCGTGGGCTCTGTACTTGGCGGCACGCAGCCTCTCTCGTGGCACGCGGGCTTAGTTGTTCCACGGCATGTGGGATCTTAGTTCCCCAACCAGGGATCGAACCCACGTCCCCTGCATTGGAAGGCAGATTCTTTACCACTGGACCACCAGGGAAGTCCCTCCCGGGGCACCTTTTATTTATTTATTTATTTATCTCTCTAACATCACCTCTTTATCACAACGACGCTAGCTGAACCAAATATCACAAAGTAAACCCCAAAGGCCTCTCAAAAGTCGTATTTACAGAATATTTTACAATATAGGAAATGCTTGTTCTACAGTAAGTTTTTTTTTTTTTTTTTTTTTTTTTTTGCGGTACGCGGGCCTCTCACTGTCGTGGCCTCTCCCGTTGCGGAGCACAGGCTCCGGACGCGCAGGCTCAGCGGCCATGGCTCACGGGCCCAGCCGCTCTGCACGTGTGGGATCTTCCCGGACCGGGGCACGAACCCGTGTCCCCTGCATCAGCAGGTGGACTCTCAACCACTGCGCCACCAGGGAAGCCCTACAGTAAGTTTTTAAATACTAAATTTGATCCGATGTCATATGCAAAAAAGTATGCATAGAAAAAAATTTTTAACATATGTATATAGGTGCATGGACAAAAAACAGAAGAAAATACACCAAAATGCGAGCAGTGGCTGTCTGGGTGGTGGGATGCCGCCAGGCAGGCGGGGAGCCTCTATCTGGGAGCTGCGTGGAGGGGACCCTGTCACATCCTGCCCTGGATTTCTCTGCACAATCGGCGTGTTCTACCACGAGCACGCATTCTAACAGCAGAAATTCTTTTCAGAAATCACTGAAGATGTGGGAATTCCCTGGTGGTCCAGCAGTTAGGACTGCTCTCTTTCACTGTCTGGGGCCCAGGTTCAGTCCCTGGTCGGGGAACTAGGATCCCGCAAGCTGCACAGTGCGACCAAAAAAAAAAAAAAAAAAACCCACTGAGGATAGAAATCTTTTATGTTCACCTCTGCCTTGGCTGGGATGGTTACACGCGTGTTGACATTGGTCATGACCCCTCAAACCACACACTTAAAGTCTGTGCATTTGTTATGTCAAGTATGCCTCAATTTTAAACTGTAGCAGGACAAAACCAGTCGCTGTGGAGCAGGGCTGCTCCACATCCACACACTTCTGGAGCAGAAGCCTTCCCCAACCGTGCCTGTTTCCCCTCCATCCCAACTTCGGGAAGCATCCTTGTTCTGAATAGGATTCGGGGTAACTTAGGAAACTGCTCTCAATACAGTATTTTAAAGTTGAAGACATTAACAGGAAAGGAAATCAGTGGGAATATCGAGGTAGTAATGGGAAAAGTTAGCACACAAAGGAGGCACAGTCATGTCACCATGGCCAAAGTGGGGGCAGAGCGGGAACCTTGTGGCCACAGGCCGTCACAGGGCTGTGTGTCCCTTTTGGGCTCCAGGCACAGGGTCACAGTACCTTGGGGACGAGCGGCCCAGCCTTCTCTGTCCTCCCCGACAGGTGTCTGGGCTGCAGAGATTCTGGCCCCTGAGCTCTCCCGAGTTGGAAGTTCACTGGGCCCCTGGGTGGGCATGGGGGGGGCAGTACCGCAGGAGTGGGGTTTTCCTTCAACAAGGTTCATGGAATGAAGGAAGTGAACAAACGAACCAAGGCGCTTTGCCCCAGACACGTGGGCCTTGTCCCAGGCAGAGCCACTGCCTTTGAGAAGCCAGAAAGGCCACCTGCCAGCAGCCAAGGGCTGAGTCTCCTGGCGGACTCGCCCTCCCCAGGCCTCCCTGCTCATTCCGGGGCACTTTTAAAAAGACCACTCAGAGCTGAGCCTGTGAAGGTTAGTGACCTCTGCCCCAACAGCCTTGTGAGTACTAGCTGCTCAACTGTGACCTGGGACAGACGACCCTGCGCACCAGCCGCCCCTTGTTTCTGGGGCCCGTAGGTAATAAATCTTGTGACTTTACTTCCTTTGTGGGAGTGTGTTGAAACTGCGCCTGCAATCGAAATGGTCCTGGGGTTTTCCCTTCCCCAAAGCGGGACGTCAATGCTGAGGGGCCGGGGTGGCCCCTCCTTCAACAGACAGTGCTCTGAATAGTCTTAATATACCAGTTCCTGGCTTTCCAGCTGGAACTCCAGAAAAGAACCTTCTCTGAGAAGCAGCTCTGGGCAAGTAGGGAGGGGGCCCGGGGAGGGCTGCTCCCTTCTCAGGGGACCCCAAGTCCCTCCATGGCTGTCTCTTTGCTTCTCTTTCCAGGGAAACACTTCCCGGTGTCTTAAACTGGAAACGAGCCTGATTGACATAGAATATTCCACCTGACACAGCAGAAAGCACGTTCTTTTTAAGTGCACGTGGACCGTTCACAAAGATGGGCCGTACTCCAGTCACAAAAGGAAACATGTTTAAAACAGTAAAAATCATACAAAGTATGTTACACACATGGGACACATGGAATTAAACTAAAAATCAACAACGGAGAGAGAGATATCTGGAAAATTCCAAATATTTAAAAATTAAGACATCTAACTAACTCATGAATGACAGAGGAGGCCACAAGAAATCAGGAAATATTTAAAATAGAATACAGATGAAAACAAACCCTATCAAAAATTGTGAAATGTAGCTAAAGCATGTCTTAGATGGACTTTTATGCATTTAATGTTTGTATTAGTGAAAAGGAAGCTCAAAGCAAATAGAAAGAAGCAAATAAGAAAGAGCATAAATAAATAAAATTTAAAACAAAACAAACAACAAAACCAAAAATCCAATGGAGATTGTCAATGAAACAGAAAACTGGCTCTTTGAAGAGATGAAAAATAAAACTGACAAATCTCTAGTGGATCACGAAAAAAAGAGCAAAGACATGAATGATTAATATCAAGATTAAAAAGGGACATAACTACAAATCCTACAGACATTAACAGGATAGTAAGGGAGTATTATGAGCTACTTTATGCTAATACATTTGATAATTTAGATTAAGTAGACAAATGTCTTGAAGGAAACAAGTTAACAAACTTTGTTCAAGAAGAAATTGAAAACTTGAACAGCCCTATGTTGATTCTAGAAAACTAAAACTCAAAAACTTTTCCACAAAGTTCAGGTTCAGGTGGTTTCACTGGTGAGTTCTATCAGGTATTTAAAGAAAAAACAATATTGATCTTACGTAAATTCTTTCAGGAAATAAAGAAGGAGGGGACACTTCTCCACTCATTTTATGGGGCTCGTATTTATGTTGATTACAGAACCAAAGATATCATAAGTAAAGCAAATCACAGATCAATTCTTCTCATGAAAATAGGTGCACAAATCCATAACAAAATATTAGCAAGTCAAATCCAACAATACGTACACAGGCTAATACCAAGTGAGGTTTACCCCAAGAACGCAAGATTGGTATAACATATGAAAATCAATCAGTGTAATTCCCCATGTTCATAAAATAAAGGAGAAAAACAAATGATCATATTATATGCAGAAAAAGTGTTTGAAAAAAATCACAACACTTTAATGATAAAAACTGTCAGAGAGCTAGGAAAAAAAGAGAACATCTTCAACCTGATTGGGGACATTTACAAAAACCTGAAGCTAACATCACACTCAGAGATTAAAGCCTATTCCAAGATCAGGTAGGAGAGTAGTCTGTGTGCTCTCACCACTTCTGTTTAGCATTGAACTAGAGGCCCTTGCCAGTGCAATAAGACAAGTAAAAGAAATGAAAGATGTTCAGGTTGGAAAGGTCTGAATGGTATATTTTATAAAGATGTCTATATTTGCAGATGATATAGTTATGTATGGCGATAACCCTAAGGAACCTACAAAATATCTACTAGAAAGAATAAATGAATTTATCAACATTGCAGGATATAAGGCAATGTACAAAAACCAATGGCATTTCTATATAGTATAAATGCACAATTAGAAATGAAATTAAAGAAAACAGCTCAATTTACAATAGCATCATAAATAAAATACTTAGGAATAGATTTAACAAAAGTTGTATGAGATGTGCACAGTAAAAACTACAAAACAGTACAAAGCAAAACATAAAGGCTGAAGTAAATGGAAAACTATACCATGCTCATGGTGGAGGATTTAATATCGGGAGCATGGCTGCCCTTCCCAAATTTATCTAAAGATTCAATGCAATACCAATCAAAGCCCCAACAGGCTTTGTTGAAGAAATTGACAAGATGATTTAAAATTCATATGGAAAGGCAATCTGGTATAGTCAAAACAATTCTGAAGAACAAAGTTGGAGGGCTAGCATTACCTGATTGCAGGAAAATGTTGTATAAATACAGTTTTATATTATTTATTATTTATATTATATTAATTATATTATTATAAAGATATAGCCTATATAATTAATAGTGTTCTATTGGCATAAAGATAGACATACAGATCAATGCAGCAAGACAGAGAGTCCAAGAATGGTGGCGCAGTGGTTGAGACTCCGCCTGCTGATGCAGGGGACATGGGTTCGTGCCCCGGTCCGGGAAGATCCCACATGCCGCGGAGCGGCTGGGCCCGTGAGCCATGGTCGCTGAGCCTGCGTGTCCGGAGCCTGTGCTCCGCAACGGGAGAGGCCACAACAGTGAGACGCCCGCGTACCGCAAACAAAAACAAAAACACGAAGGTAATTAATAGGATAAAGGTAGTCTTTTTTAACAAATAATGCCAAATGTCTATCTGTGTGGAAAAGAAATAAACCTTGACCCTTAGCCAACACCATATACAAATATAACCTAAGTGCAAGAGCAAGAACTATTAAATTTATAGGAGAAATACAGAAGAAAATATTTATGACATTGGAATAGGCAAAGATTTCTCAAACCAGACATAAAAAGCACAAAATATAGAAGAAAAAAACCAATAAAATAGACTTTATTAAGATTAAAATCTTTTGCTTTTTGAAAGACATGGTTACCAAATTTTTGCAAAACATATGTCTGAAAAGGTACTTACATCCAGAATATATAAAAAAACTCTTACAACTCAATAAAAATAAGTTAACTCAATTAAAAATAGGCAAAAGATTTATAGGATCCGTCACAAAATATGATATAGGATCGGCCAGTAGGACGTTCAACGTCACTGGTCCTCCAATAAACGCACAAACTACAAAGATGTGTCGGTCTTCACACATGGACAGAACAAAATGTTGGCAAGAACATGGAGTAACTGGAACTCTCAGACGTTGCTGGAAGGAATGTGAAATTGTACAGCCTTTTGGAAAACAAAACGTTACCAAGTTAAATGTATACTTACTATGTGACTCACCAGTTTCCCTCGTAGATGTTTACCCAGGACAAAAGAAACCACATGGTTGAAGAAGACGTATGTGAACGTTTGAGGCACCATCATTCAAGATTTCTGAAAACGAGAAGTGATGTACTTGCCCGTCCACTGCTGAATGGAGAGACAAACGGAAATATTGGCTTGGCCAAAAAGTTCGTTCGGGTTTTCTATAACATGAAAAACCCGAACGAACTTTTGGGCCAACCCAATATAGCCGTATGTTGAGATACTGCTCTCCAATAAAAATGGACAAGTATCGCTGTATGCAACTGGGATAAGTATCAAAAGCATTGTGTTAATTGAAAGTAGTCAGGTATAAAGGACTGCAGGATTTTGTACCACAGAATTCTAAAAATGACAAAACTGGGGGGAATGGAGAGCACAGCGGTGGTTTCCTGGGACCAAGGATGTGGAAAGGGACCAGCTGCAAAACGGCACAAATAAGCTTTCTGAGTTCCTCCATCTGGATTTTGGTGGTGAGTACATGATTGCACACAGTTACTAAAAGTTATCAGGCTGCTTGTCACGTGTCTGCTGTCAGCTGGTGGGTCTGCAGGACTGGACATGGTCGGAGTAGCTTGGGTCACTGGCGCCTGTATCCATGAGTCGCTCCTTCTCCAGAAGAAGGTGGCTATTCCCATGGCGGTCACCGTTCCCAAGAGGCACGAGAGACCCGAGGGCACAAGCTCTTTTCCGTGCCTCCACATGTGTTGGATTTACTGCTGTTCCAGTGGCTATAACTACCATGGACACAGCAAGCCCAGATCGGTGAGGATGGGATACAGGGGTGTCAACAGCTGGGCCTTGGACCACGTCGTGTCACACAGACTTTCCCAGAAGGCAGAAAAAGTGGGAGGCCGAGGCCTCTCATTTCTGAAACTAGGATAACGGTGATACAAAAATCTCTCAAAAGCAGCCCAAGGAAAGGAAATTGCAGACACCCTGAAGCATGTATTAGTCCTTGTGGGGCTTGCCTTTCTCTCTGCGGCCACATCTCTTTCCATGAGGAGCTGGTCCTTCTGTTCCTGCCCCTTTGTCCTTTACGTCCTCCATCTCGGGGAGAGCGCAGTGGCTTAAAGGCTTAATCCACACCTGAAAAGAGAAACAGGGCGTGGGCATCCCTCCTCTCTTCTCTTCCTTCCTCCCGGGCCTGACCTGTTCTCCTTTGCTTCTCCAAGGAGGGGGCTTGTCAGGGCCGGCCATTGGAGGGTTGTCTGTTTAATTCGAGGGGTCAGAGTAAGGAAGCCGACTTACCCACAAGCGCGATCCACGGTCTCCGGCCAAGAATTTATAATTTACGCAACGAGGCTTTGTCCTGCACGCACCAGCTCCCCTTCCTTCCTTTTCAATTGGTTCAAGCCTTCAGGTGGGGAGGGCTGTGTATGAAGCTCCCCTAAGATCCCAGAAACCGTGAGCAAGGAGGCTTACCCAGCAAGTCAAGTATCGTTCAACAGCAGAAGATCTACTGACGTAATGTCTCAGTCAGGATAGCTCTGCTGTGCTGCAGGAACAAGAGCCCCCAGATCTTGGTGGCCTGTGACAGCAGAGGTTTCCAGGCACCCTGGACTGGTGCTCTGCTCCCATCTTCTCTCCAGGACCTCAAGTGATGGAGCAGCTGTCATCTCAGAGATCACGTCTGTCACACGGAGCCTCTTGCCCGGTGTCTAAACCCTCAGAACAGAGGGTCACCTGGGTCATCCCAGCTGCCAGGGCTGGGACGTGAGATGTGGCTTTGCCAGCAGGAGGGGAGCCAGCAACGTTTGGCGATTTCCATGGACAGATTAAAGGAGAAAAACCATTAAGAGATGCAGAAAAAGCACCCCATGAAAGCAAACAGCTTGTCTTCATTTTTTTTTTTTAAAGCAAACTAAGACTGGAAGGAAACATTCCTCATCTGTTAGTGGGTGTCAGTCAAAAAGCGGCAGCAAACGTCAGATTTAGTGCTAGAGCTTTAGGTCATTCCATGAAAGTCAGGGGACGCGGAGGTTGTCTACAATGAGTACTTTCTTTTTTAAAAAAATATTTATTGATGTATAGTTGATTTACAATGTTGTGTTAATTTATGCTATACAGTAAAGTGACCCAGTTATACATATATGTTCTTTTTCATATTCTTTTACCATCAATCTATGGGGTCTAGAAGTTCTTGCCAAAGCAACAAAACAAGAAAAAAAAAAGTATCAGGATTGGAAAAAATAAAACTGTCCTGATTTAAAGATACTGTGATTATCAAGATGGAAAAGCCAATCAGAACTCAGTAACATTGTTGGATACAAGGTTAATGAAAACAAGTACACAAAACCAGTAGCATTTATTTATGCCAGTAAAAACCAAGTAGAAAAAATAATAATTAACACAGCCACAAACCCACGCAGATTCCTAAGAATAAATCAAACAGAATATGTCCCAGGCTATTAAGAGAAAATTACTATAGTTACTGGAAGGCAAATAGGAAGAACTTATTAAATGGAGAGGGATACCCTGCTCACGAATGATAAGATTCAATTTTGAAAAATAAAACCATTTCTTGGCAAGCAGCTGTATAAACCTAACAAAATGCCTTTCACGATCCCAGTAGAGTTTTTCATGGACTTGTCAGGCTGCTCAAACAGCCCACGTGAGACCAAAGAGCTAAGAAGAGCTGAGAGTTTTCAAAGAAGCACGAGGTGGGAAGGCTGGTCTCTTCTCACCGAGCAGAGTGGGCTTGCTCAGGGATAGGCAAGTGGGCAGGTGGAACAGACCACACGCCAGGACAGTGACTGCGGTGGGAGGGACTCCTCATATGCGGGGAGGGGGGACCTTCAGTGGAAGCTGCTGGGACAGCGTTCTCTCAGTGGGGAAGTAGGAATGAGGTCTCCACCTCACGCCCCAAACTAAGATCAGATACCAAGTGGCTTAAATAGCTAGATGTGAAAAGCAAAACTTTTAAACTTTCAGGAGAAATTAAAGGTGTGATGTTTATGACCTCAGGGGAGGGGAGGGTTTCTTAACCAAGTCAGTAAAATCCCAAGCCGTCGATGTTGCAATGGAGACACTTGGTAATATCCTGTTTGCAAAGAGACAACCTAACAAAGTGAAAATACAGGCCAAAGAGGGAAGGAAGCTTCTGTGAGGATGACTCATGAGGACCAGTGTCCAAAGAGCTAAGGAATGCCCGTGATGTCCACCACCTGCTGGACCCTCATGGGGTGAGGGGAGGAGAAGGAAGGGGAAGGGGAGGACGGGGGAGGCTGAGCCCACCCACGGCCTAGACGGAGAGTCCAGGGCGCCCACCTGCTGCCTCGGGGCCGAGGGCAGCTCACCTCCTTTCAGGCACAGATGACGAAAATTAGCAGCAAGCCAAGAAGCTTGGCCACAGGGATCCTGGAAACGCGAGAGAAGCCGCCCTTGGGACCCGCGTCAGCCCGCCGGCGCTTCTGCCTGGGCCGTCCCGCCGCTGGCCGAGCCGGGTGTCACAGCCCTCTCGCAGGAGTGAGACCCCCACCCTTCCCCAAAATGCAACACGGCCACTAAACCTGCAGGAACCGGAGCCACAGCAGGCTCACGCAGACCCTGATTCCATCACTGGGGATTCACGCGTTATCCCTGCTTTATAACTTGCACATTTACAAACGTGGTAAAACTATAAAAACTTTTGAGAACCATGGAATTCAGGATTGTGGCCACTTCTGGGGAGGGGGTGGGTGGGGAGAGGCACCCGGTTCTGTCCGTAATATTTTATTTCTCGATGGAAAACATATCTGAAGCACAAAGGTCAAGGAGCTAATGTTAGTTGAAGCTGGATGGCGGGTACACGGCGCCCACGTGTCCGTCTCTTCTCGATGGTACGTTTGAAATCTTTACTGGTGGGAGGATGGGAGCTGGTGAGTGGGCCCTGCAACGTCCAGCGCAGCCCCTGGGGCCGCGGCAGGAGCACAGGGAACGTGCTGCGGTGGGGGGAGGGCGTCCCAGGTCTCAGGCTGCTGAGGTCGTCAGTGGTGTGGTCAGTCCCTCCCTGCCCAAGCCAGCCAGGCCGAGCCCACAGCCTGCGACCAGGAGGCCAGAGCAGGGCCCCACGGACGTCACCGGGCTCTGAGAGCCTCATGGCGCCCTCGGACCCTCAGGAGAAGCTCCGCCAGGGTTTGCTGATGGCATCAAATCAGATCCTGTCTGTTTAGGGTTCTGCTGGCTGCTCCCTGAACCCCACCTGCCTGCCGGTCCCTGAAAGGAGCCTGGGATTTTCTCCCTGTGCAGTGAGTTTTGACTCACTCTCTCTCCTTTTGTTCTTATAGGTTGTCGTGGGCTGAACTGTGTCCCCCAAATTCATACATAGGGGTCCTGACCCCCAGCACCCCAGAATGTGACTATTTGGAGATGAGGTCTTTAAAAAGGTGGAAAGTAAAATGAGGTCACGAGGGTGGGCTCTGCCCCAGTGTGACTGGTGTCCTTAAAAGAGGAGGAGGTCAGGACACAGACACACACAGAGGGACGACCCCGTGAGGACACAGTGAGGAGACGGCCGTCTACACGCCGAGGAGAGAGGCCTCAGGAGGACCCAGCCCTGCCCACACCTGGATCTGGGATTCCAGCCTCAGGACTGAAGACAAAAAACAACGAACAATGTTGCTCCAGTCACCCCAGGAAACACACCCTGATCAACCCTGCGGCTACACGGAGGGAGGACCCAGGTGGACAGGATGGGCGCTCAGAGAGGACATAGGGCTTTCGGGCCATCACCTGTTGGCGTTCCCCCTGAGAGTCCACCCTCTGCCAAGCTAGGGGAGTGACGGGGAGGTGTCATTGGCTCAGTGATCCCGGCCGAGGGTGAAGCAGCTTCCTCTAGGGGACATCTTGGTGTTGGGGGGGGGGGTTGACTATTACTTCATTTAACAGACGGCAAAATCTGCCAAGGTGGGCCAGCAACCCTGGGGGTCACGCAGCTGGGGTAGGCAGCACCTCACCACGCTGATCCCCCGGAGACCCTGGTTGGGCTGGGCGAGGGAGGGGGCCCTGGGGACAAGGCCAGGGCCTCCCCAGCTCCCCTCCCGGCCCAGTCATGCCACAGAAAACGCCTGCTCTGTCCTGGCTGGAAGTGCTTCCAAGCCCTGATTTCCCGCTCTTCCCGTGGTCGGGATGCCACCCGCCCGCCGCAGAGCTGGGACCCGCGGCCATCCTTGCACCACGTGGCTGAGAAACGGGTACCCAGGCCTTGCAGCCAGGCCACCTCCTCCTGTGCTATGGGGTGGCGGGGGGTAGCTGGGCATTTTCCATCCCCAACGTCCTCGGCGTCAGCAGGCCTGTTAACAAGGCCCCAGGGAGATCGGGGGCGTTGCCACCTGGCATCGGAGGCCTGCCCCCCACCGGTGGCATGGGGCCAGCGGTGTCCTCTCTTCTCGGCTGTCCCTGGGCTGCCCCGAGGGCCAGGAAGCGGCCGTTCCGCAGCATCTCCAGGGCAGTGAGCGAGCCGGTCATCTTCCCACTTCCTGCTCGGGGGACAGCGGCTCTGGGCCAGGCTGCAGGGCAGGCCGTGCCTCTAGTGCCCGGCCAGACCCCACCCCAGGGAGCCTGGATGCCGCCCGCCCCCCAGCACTGCCTGGGCTGCCCTCTACCGCCTCTGCTTGAGGATGGGGCCCCACACGGAGAACTTGCAGGGGGAACCCCACAAAGTGGGCCCCGGGTGCTCCCTACTTAGTGTCAGCTTTCAGGACTCTTCCTGAGAACGACGCCTGGACAGGGGTCTCGGGGGAGGCGTCCTGTAAGGACACCAGTGTTCACAGCGGCCTCCCGTCGTGAAATCAGGGCTCACACAAACCCAGCCCCCAAGCAGCAGCCCTTGGCCAAACTGCAGGCATTCCAGGGCCCTTTGGCCTGTTGGTCAGAGATGGGCCAAGCGCCAGACCACGGAAGTTTACCCAGGGGCGGGGTCTTCTGCCGGTCCTTCTGGCGGTGAGGCGTTGCCGTATTTTACTGAGAGGCCCGACAGAGGCTCGCCGGGAGGGCCAGTGCCGACTTCACCTTTGAACCTGAGGGCCGGCGCTCGGTGGGGTGGGGGACGGCTGTCTCCTCTGTCGCTTCCCCCGGGTGGCTGTGCCGGGGGCATCTCCAGCCACTGCCCAGAGCCCGTCGGGTGTCCGGGGGTGGTGCTGGGTGAGGGCCCCTAGGGCCCCAAGCGGCCCGCTGGCCGCGATGCTCAAGGGTCTGGAGTTCCAACTGCAGCTCACGTGAGTCTAGCTCTTCCTTGCATTTGGCTGCGGTGTCCAGGATGGTGGTGAGTGCTTCCGGGGTGTCACAACCCCCACCCCTCACGCGGGCTCTCAGCACCCACACGTCTGCGGCGAGCTCTCCCGGGACCCCCGACCCCGAGGGTCCTTTAATGCCCTCGAGTTGGAGCAACAATTGGGTCAAATATCAAATAAAGTTCAGAGTTCTTTTCTTTCAGCATCTAAACATATCACTCCTTGGTCCCGTAACCAGTGCGCATGGAGAAGTTCAAGGCCGACCGCATCTCTTTCAGAATCCTACCGTCTTCTACCCCCTGCACCCTGGTAGCTGAGGGTCGATGAAGGCTTGGTAGCAAGAGGCCTGAGGAATTTGCCGTCCCCCGACCCGGTACCCGGAGCCCCTCGGGTGCCTTGCAGGGTCCTTCTGGTTTCTCTCACCGTCTCCCCTGTTCTTAGGATTCACGCCCACAGAACTGTAAGTAGGTACCCTTTGTCCGTGAGATTTATGCGTGCTGTGAGTAGCAGAAGTTCATTCTTTTCATTACTGAGTGGTACTGTGCTGCAGCTTTACCACAATTATTTATTCACCCTACTACTGGTGGACGTCTGGTTCCTCCCAGTGCCATGGGGTGAACTGTATCCCTCCCAAAATCATATGTCAGCGTCCGAACACCAAGTACCTTGGAATGTGACTTGTTGGAAGTAGGGTCTTTCTGGAGGTGATTGAGTTAAAATGAGGTCACTTGGCTGGACCCTAATCCTGTATGTTGGTGTTTATTAAAAGGGGAGATTTGTAGACAGACACACACCAGGGAGGATGGATGCCACGTGAAGATGAAGGTGGAGATCGGGGTGATGCTTCCAGACGCCAAGCACACCAAAGACTGGAGCAAACACCCCAGAGCTGAGGGGGGAGCGCTCGACAGAAACCCTCAGAGCCTCGGGGCGGGGCGCAGCCCCGCACTCCCCTTGATCTGGGACACCCGCCCCCAGGACGGAGTGAATGACTTCTGTTGATCGAGCCACTTGTGCCCGGTGCCCTGTCCTCGGGCAGTCAGGGCTCGCGGCCGTACCCAGTGTTTGGCTACTGTTAATAAAGTTGCGATAATCATTGGCACAGTGTTTCGGGTGGTGCAGCCACCGTCTCTCTTGGAAACGCTTCGTCCCACGTCAGGCAAACGGTTTCCCGAGTGGTCCTGGCGATGGGCATGTCCTCTCAGCCGGGACGGGGGCTCCACCAGCTCGGCGCTGGGCCAGCACCTGGAACGGTCCGTCTCCGCCAGCAGCCCTCCTGACGGTTCACTGGGTCATGTCCAGGGGCTGTTTTCCGTTTCTCTCTTGTTGGGCTGCCTTTGAGTCCCTTCCTTCTGAGGTCTTTTGTTTTCCACTGTGGGAAAAACGTTCCATTATTACTTTAACACTTTTCCTCTGCATAAAAAAATTTTTTAAAAATTATTTATTTATGGCTGCATTGGGCCTTCGTTGCTGCACGCGGACTTTCTCCAGTTGCGGCGAGCGGGGGCTGCTCTTCGTTGCGGTGCGCGGGCTTCTCATTGCGGTGGCTTCTCTTGTTGCGGCGCACGGGCTGTAGGCACTTGGGCCTCAGTAGTTGTGGCTCACGGGCTCTAGAGCGCAGGCTCAGTAGTTGTGGCACATGGGCTTAGTTGCTCCACGGCACGTGGGATCTTCCCGGACCAGGGCTCGAACTCGTGTCCCCTGCATTGGCAGGCGGATTCTTAACCACTGGGCCCCCAGGGAAGCCACCTCCATTAAAATTTAAAAAAATTTTTATTTGTGGTACGAAACATATAATATAGAATTTACCATCTTGCCAAGTCTAAGTGCACAGCTCAGGGGCATGAAGAACTTTCTCATTGCTGTGCAACCTTCACCACCATCCACCTCCAGAAGTTGTTCATCCTCCCAAACCGAAACCCTGTCCCCATGAAACGCTCACCCCCTCCCCTCCCCCAGCCCCGAGCCCACCGTCCACTTTCTGTCTCTATGGGTGTGACTCCTCCAGGGACCTCATGTGGGTGGAATCAGACGGGATTTGTCCTCTGTGTCTGGCTTATCTCACCGAGCATCGTGTCCTCAGGGTTCACCCAGGATGTAGCCTGTGGCAGGATGTCCTTCCTTTTTAAGGCTGACATCCATTTATGGGTGGACCACATTTGGTGCATCTATCCACGCACCCTTCGACGGGCACCTGGGCTGCCTCTGTCTCTGGGCTGCTGTGAACGTGGCGTATGAGTGCCTGCGAGCCTGCTGTCAGTCGCTCTGGGATTCTCCAGGGTCTTCCTGAGGAGAAAGCAGGGATGGGCCCAGACCCTCAGACGCACCTTGATGCATTCCCCTTGACCAGACCCCTCCTGCTCAGACCCTCACCTGAACCCTCTGGGGGAGGAGCCATTACAGGCTTGACCGGCCAGCCCAGGTGCTTGGAGGAGAGGGAAGGAGGAGAGATTCTGGGTGGGCTGGTCCACGGGCCTGCCTGCCATTGCCATTACCCTAGGCTGACTGGGACACTGCTGCCAGCCTCTGACTCCGACCTCATAGCCCAGGGGCCTGCTGAGGGCTGAGACCAGAGACGGCCAGAAGGCCTTCATCCCGTCCGCCTCCCACGGCCTCCCACTGTCCCCTCCCTACCCGCCCAGCCCCCCACCTCGCAAGGCAGCCTCGAGCTCTCTCCCTCTCAGCATCTCTGTGTCTCTGCCTCTCTCTCCCTGTCTCTCTCTGTGTCTCTCTCACTCTGTCTCCCACTCTGGGTGCTGACCAGTGACTGCGTCATTAGATAGGGCTTAGTTAAAACCCCATAAATCTCAAAGCTAAATAAGGCAGCTGGGCCAGCCCTGTGTGCAAACAAGAAGCACCTGTGTGGCCTCTGCCCCACTACTGAGGAGGGCGGGACAGACCCCGTCGTCCTGACACTTTCCCTCCAAGCCTGCCGACGCCTCCTGGCTCAGAGGCCTTGCGAAGCAGAAGGGGCAGCGGCTGTGCGGTGATTCACAGAGAGGAGGGGCCGAGCCTGGGCTGGGGAGTCCTGGGGAGTCACGAGGGTCACGTGCTGGAGGCAGAGTGGCCGGGCTCTCAGGGGCAGCCTCTGCATCTCCGCCCCGGGTTCTGAGTCAGTTCTGAACCTGGGCCCTGGCCACCTGCTCCTGCCGGGCCCTGCAGCGCCTGCTCGGGACGCCGGCCGGTGCTTGTAGCAGAGTCGCCGCGCGGCAGCTGCGTGGGTCGCGCACGCGCAGGACGAGGACCAGATGCCTGGGAATCACCCCCACACGCCCAGCACCCACGTGGGATTCCAAGCCCAGGGTCTCGCGTGCAGCGGGGCTGGTGGTCGAGAGCTCAGCCACCTTCCTCCCCCAGAAGGGCCACGAGGCCTGTCCCGCCGGCCGGCCCCTGGCATGGCCGGGTGTGGAGACTTGGGGGACAGTGGCCTCGTGGCCCACGCTGACCCTCAGGTAGCACGTCCTTGAGGTTTCCGAGCTTCCCTTTATGATGGTGCCTTTTTCAGAAAAGCACAGACACTTATCAGAGCCAGGGAGCTACCGCACTTCTGTCCACCATGAGCTGCCCGCTGCCCGCTGCCCAGCGGGGTGTTCGGCCACGGGCATGGCCTTTGTCCATCCATGTCCACCCTCCATCCTTGATACTTGGGTGGGAACGTGTTCAGCGCCGCTGGGGACAATGTGCCTTGTCCTGACCTTGGTCTGTCCCTGCACGTCTCCTTGCCTCCCGGAGACGGACCGGGCAGGGCCAAGCCCACCACGTTCCAGGGGCCTCTCAGTCTCACGGCTTGCTGGGAAGGGCCGGGTGCCAGGAGGAAGGGTCACAGTGCCACGTCACCCCGTCGGCTGACCCGTGGAGCCCTCCTGCAAGGCCGCAAGGCGGGGAGGGTGCAGACAGGAGGAGCCATTCCTCTGAGAGGACCTCCCGGCCTCGGCAGGCCTGCTCGCACCCCCCTCCCGTGGGACCCTGAGGAGGTGACCTGACCTTAGAGGGCACGCAGCTTTTGGACCTGCCGTGACCCGCGGTGCTCCCAGTGGGGCGCAGGCACAGCCGGCTGGGCATACAAACCCTTCCCTCAGCCCTCTTGCAAACCGCACACCCCTATCTTGCAACCTCCGGCCTCCCTGCCTCCAGCTGTCCTGCCGATGCTGCATCCTTGAGGGTGATGGGGGGCCGGAGAGGTCCTGCTCGCTGAGGCCCTACCTGTGGGCCTTGTCATAGGAGGCCCTGAGAGGGCAGGCATGTTGCCTGCGGGGGGGAACGGACGGCCACGCTCCTGCCCCACAGGTGCCTTGAAGGCAAAGAGGGAGCAAAGCCGTGGGGGGCCGATCCCCCATTCACAGACACCCACTCCGGGTGGGCCAGCCAGGCGGCTGTTGGAAGTGCTTGGGGACTGCAGGACCACTACCCTGAGCCCAGCGTCCCACCGGCACTGGGCGGCTGTCATCTGAGACTCTGTGCTGACCGCTCTGGTCACTACCTGTTTGCCGTGAGGTCTGGGAGGGCAGACCGTGCCCATCTCATGGCCCTCGAGCCCTACCCGCAGATATGTGCTGTGGAACAAGAAGAAGGTGTCCCCATGGGGCAGCGGGCCAGGCACAGGGTCTCCGAGGCCCTCAGAAGTGGGGGCCTCAGGCAGCTGGAGGAGGCCGCGTCCCCAGCTTGCAGGTGGCTGCCACCCTGTCCTCCGGTGCCTGGGCCGGCGTCGCTAATTGATAGGGCTTCCCCCTGACCACACAGGCCTGGAAGTGGCCTTGGAACCCTGATGAACACCCTGCGCCGGGTAGCCCCGCGCCCAGGGCTGGTGTGTAAGGAGAACCCCTACCGTCTGGGAAGCCTGGCCTCCTCGCTTGACGTGGGAGCTGCTGCCAAAGAGCCTGGTTTGCCAGGAGGGATCTTTAAGAGTGGGGCACCTAGAGGCCCCCAACCCCATTGTTCCTCCCCCGCTGCCACCAGCACCCCCTTACAGGGCCGGAGCAGTGGCTGCAGAGACGTCCGGTTGACCCGCAGGCGGCCTGGTGCTGGGCTGCGTTCTGAGCCGCGTTTCCCTCCTTCCTCTCCTTCCTGGGGCCTTTGATTTACCTGGGAGGAGGGGACCCTTCCTTTCCTGTGAATTGACGGGCCTTTCACTGCCACCGAGCCAAGTGCATGGCTCCCTGGACCTGTGTCCACTGCAGCCCCCAGGAAGGCTTCAGTCCTCCCGGTCTAGAGCCACACGGTCGAGTCCTTCGGTGTGGACGGGGCAAGGTCTGTGCCAGGAGCAGGGCGCCGGGACACAATTCCTTCCTTCCCTCCCTCCCTCCCTCCCTTGTGGGATATTAGTTCCCGGGCCAGGGACTGAATCGGGCTACCGCAGTGAAAGCGCGGAGTCCTAACCACTGGGCCGCCAGGGGAGCCCCTGCTTCCTATAAGTTATGCTGCTTAGGGAGGGGGGCGTTGATTTATTTTTAAATTATTTTTTTGAATTGTGGCAAAATACACGCAACATAAACTTACCTCCTTAACCGCTTGTAAGTGAGACGTCAGCAGCGCTAACACGTTCTCGTTGTGTGACCGTCACCCCCGTCCACCTCCGGAACTTCTCCATCCTCCCACACGGACACTCCGTCCCCGTGAAACACTCCCCTCCCCTCCCCCAGCCCCGGGCCCCACCGTCTATGTCCTGTCTCTATGGATGTGACTCCTCTAGGGACCTCCTGGGAGTGGAATCAGACAGGATTTGTCCTTCTGTGTCTGGCTTATTTCGCTGAGTGTAGTGTCCCCAGGGGCCATCCTGTCGTAGCCTGTGTCCGGATCTCCTTCCTTCTTAAGGCTGAGTAATGTCCTACTATGTGGACGGACCACACTTTGTGATGCACTCATCCACGGACGGACACTGAACTGCCTCCACCTCTTGGTGACGGTAGCACTGCCGCGAACACAGGTGTGCAAGGGACCGACGTTCTGTAACGAGCAGGCCGGCGTGATCTAAGGTCACGCGAGAAACACAGAGGGTCCCAGCAGCAGGCTTGCAGCCCCCAGTGTGGGCCCAGCTGGATGTGCTCAGCCCTGCTGGAAGCACCTTGCCAGATGTTGCTAGGCACCCCAGGGAAGTGGGAGCACAGCCACTGGCAGAGGGTCAGGTCCCTCAGGCGGGGCCACGGCCTGCGACGTCTTGCCAGTTTGGGAAGAGACCCTGGGGACCGCTGCCTTGTGAGGCGCTGCCAGTGGGCTCGGGGCGGGCAGCTAGGCGGGGCAGCGTCAGCCGCCAACGGTCTTGGGACGGGCTTTAGGGTCCCTGAAAACCCCAGGTTCCGCTCTCAGATCAGCAGTGCACCTCGGCCTGACCCCGGGGCCGAAGGCGGCTGAGACCGAGAGCTGACCAGCGTGTGAGGGGCTGTGTACAGCCCTGTGTGTCCTCAGAGCCGCCCCAGGCCCGGCTGCTCTCCGTGCCAGGCTGGGCTGGCCTGGGGAGACGGTACTGCCTTCTCTCCTACGAGGCCAGCATCCTCCAGCCCCCCGCTGACCCACCCCCACTCCTAGAACTCTGATTTCCGCTCTAACCCTCCAGGGCAACCTTCCTCAGCTCCCATGAGCCCAGTCAGCGGGGAGGGGCGGGGCGCTCGAGTCCTCCCGCTGGGTGCTTGTCCTCGGGTTGGAATTTCTAAACTCTCTGCGCAGTGATGCCGAGGGGAGCGGACAGAGGGGCCGGCGAGGCCTGCAGGGGCTTCTCAGTGCAGACGGGGTGATCTGGCCCCATCCCCTCTGGTCCCGGCGTTGGGCCACCCCCACCGGGCTGGGCTGATGCAATCCTCACAGCTTCCCGGAAGGCAACCGGGACATACGTGTGCCGGGGGTGGGAGACACCCCTGCCCCAGGGACAGAGGACTTCCCGGCCCTGGAGACCCAACGTCGTGGTGTCCAAGCAGAGGTGTGAGCCCCTGCTCTCTGACCCAGTGGGGGTCTAGAACTTGGGCTCATGCCTCTGAAGGACTCACCTGAGGCAGGGGCCCTGCTGCCCCTCCGTTCTGACCCCGCATCTCCCCTTCACACTGCTGTGTCACGACCTGTGAACGGTCTGTCCCCCAAATCGCAGTGTGCGCTGGAGGGAGGGGTCCCATAAACACTGTGCAATAAATGGGTGAGAGAAGGTGAACGAGTGCAGGTGAGCACAGGTGCGCGCGGGGGAGCGAGTGGTGTCTGCTGAGCAGGTGAGCCCGCCCCAAGCACACGGCCCTGGCTGTCCCACAGAGCCTCCTGGTTCCAGGGGGCCTGTCAGCCACGGAAGCTACGGCAGGAGTGTCTCCCCGCCAGGTCTGCCCGCCCTGGGTGATGGGGGCCCCCCGGCACTGACCTGGGGTAGCACAGGTTGGCTGAGGTGACGGGGGACAGCAAGGGGGGTAGACCGTGGCCAGCTCCCTGGCTGTGTGGCCTTCCATGGCCTGTCCCCCGTTAGGGCGCCTGCAGCTGCTTTGCATGGGACCAGCCCCTCCCGGCCTGTGCACCTGGAGGACGGTGTGCATCCCTGAGGGTCCTGGGCCTGGGAGAGCCCGTGGAGGCCCTCAGGGTCAGAGGTCAGGGAGCTGGAGCCCCCGAGGATGTCGCTCCAGGCCTCTCTCCCAGGCCTGAGGGCTCCGGCGCTGCTGGGCTCGTGGCCGCCTCCCTCCTGTCTCTGCTCCTGTCTTCATGGCCATGTCCCCTGCGTGGTCTCTGCTTCTCAGATCTCACTGGGACCCTTGCCAGTGGAGTTGGGGCCCAGGATGAAGGTCCCTCAAGGCCCTTCACTTAATGACACCTGTGAAGATCCTTTTCCCGAATACACACACTCACGGCTTCTAGGGGCTCGGGTGGGGCATGTCCTTTGGGGGCCGCCATTCACCTGGCTTCACCTCAGGACTCACAGCCAGACAGCACAGTCCCCGGGGTGGGCAGGGCAGGCAGTCCATCCGATCCAACCACAGGCAGGATGGGAGGGAACCCCCCCCGGGGGCTCGGCCCCTCAGGCAGTGAGGCTTCACACTCGGAGGACCTGCAGGCTCTGCTCCGAGCAGCTCAGGTATTGCCCACCGGGGCCCTGGCCCACGGACGCCCCTGAGCCCAGGCCAGGCGGGGTGCGCCTGACTCCCAGGTGGGGGATCCTGGCAGCTCCCCGAGGCTGGCCCGTGCTGAGCGCAGAGATCCTCCCCGAGCCGGGCCCTGAGCTGGGTCTGACTCAGGAGGGTCCACCCTCTAGGAGAACATCCCACACAGCCTGGTGTGAATAGAGGCCCCCGCTGCCCCAAGGCCTGACCCCGCCAGGTCACCGTCACAGCTCCCCTGGGCCACTGGGCACTTTCCGCAAAGTCCCCAGGCCCCGCCCCTTTGGGACAAAGACCCTGGGCCATTGAGCTGTGTGACAGGTCACTAAGGTCCTTCAAGCACTGGAGACGGAGCCACTTCCCCACTCAGCCCCGGCCCCCCTTCACTTCTGCACCTGCAGAGTAAATCCCCGACGGGCGTACCCACAGCCCTGCATCCTGCCATCTGGGGAGACCTCGGCTGCGCTCGGAGCAGCTCTGTGGGCCGTCTGTGCCCGGGGTGGGGGTGTTTCGGCCTTGGGCTGGGAGGGTCTCCGGGGGGGCAGTTCCCGGGGACGGATGGCCGAGTCCTTGCAGCCAGCACTCCTAGTGGCCAGGGGCAGGGGGAGAGGGCGTGGTCCTTGAGGGGCCCAGGTGGCACCCCGCAGGCCACCACGCAGGACTACTGCGGCCACGGGGGTCCAGCTTCTCAGGACCTCTACCCACTTGCACGTAGCCCTCAAGTGCGGCCCTGCTGCCCCCTCGACAGCTGCCCCCAGGACCCTTCCAGCTGCCCACCATCCTGCTGGTCCCCACGGGAGGGGCTGGCCCTCAGTCTCCCAGCCCTCTCCACGCAGCAGGCAGCCTTCACTTCTCTGCCTCTGGGTGGCCAGTGCCCATGCCAGCCGGACCTGTGTGTGCACCCGCCCCGATGTGTGTGTGCACCCGGGGCCTGAGGCCAAGTCACCCATGAGCACGCCCCGCCCAGAGCTGCCCAATGGGGAGGGGCGCAAGCCCGAGCTGTGCGGACACCGTCCAGCCATACAGGAGGGCGTTAGGACGTCCCGAGCCTTCCCTCCCACAAACAGGCACCCCGGCCCAGATTCTGGTCACTACCATGGACGGCGGCCACTTCCTGGCCCAGCTGTCGTGCAGGTGGACGTGACTGCAGGTGTGGGGCGCAGGGAAGGGGGGAGGGGAACATGCTGGACCCTCGTCTCTGGCCTTTGCTGGACAGGATAGCCAAGCTGGGGCAGCGGAGAGAGCCCCTTCCCCTTCCCCTATCAGGCCCAGGAGCTCCTCTCAGGTGTGGCCTGGTGGCCCGCAGATAAGCAGATTAGCGCTGTGTGCGCCAGTGTGTGAAATCAGTGAAGTCAGCCTTATCAAGTGGGGATGTTGTCTCAGGTGGGGCTGGACAGGCCCAGGTGAGGAGGGCGTTCCCTACCCCACCCCATGGCTGGGAGGTGGCGGGGCCAGGAGCCTGGAGGGCCAGGGTGTGGAGGGGAGCAGGGAGCCCACTGCTTGGTGTTCCGGCCTCTGGTCCCCATCGGGCCTGCCCTTCCTGGCTCGTCCTCACAGAACATCCACTCGTGCATCTCCTGAGCTCCTGTGTCAGGGGCACCGACAGAGACCGGGAGGGGGATGCTGGGGTTTGGGGGGGCCCGGCCTGCTCAGGGCACCCAGTGGGGAGGGGCCTCGGGCATCAGCGGGGCAGTGTCTGCAGTGGTATTGGGGGCACCTGGGGCGACCGAGAGCACCCACATGCCGTCTGGATGGATTCTCAAGAGGGGACCTCCACCAGCAAATGAGGAGGCGGTGTCGGGAGTTCGGCTGCCTGGCCTGAGGTCACTGGCCGGTGGTTTGAACCTCACCTCATCCTACTGAGCTGGAAATATAATAAACCAGAGAGGAAACTGGGGGAAAGCAACGCAGACACGGGGACTTGGACAGAGCCGGGCCGGTGGCCGGACAGTCGGTACCGCTCAGGTGGGCCCTGCTCGCAAGCGGCAGGGTGTTGGCACCCAGCCTTCCTGTCATTCCTGGCTGGATGTGAGGAGAAGGGCCATGGACAGGGAGGGGGGAGCCAGGGTGGCCTGGGGGGCCCGGGGGAGGGGCCGAGCCCTGGGCGGGCTTGCAGGAGGGCAGAGGAGGCTGGTGTGGGCACAGACCTGTAGTCGTTGGGGCCCTCCTCGTCTGCCCACCCCGGCCAGGCTGAGCCCCGTCCCCCACTTCTTCACTCCCTGAAAGTCCCGTTCTGGATCTGTCCCCGGGACCTCTGCCTCCTCCCAGCCCCACGTCCACCTAGTGAAGTCTCACCCTCCATGAAGCCCTTCCATGTCCCCTGTCCGTCCTCACCCCACCCGCCCCTCGTCCACAGATGGGCAACAGGCTCTGAGGACAAGCTCCCAGGCCAGGTCCTCCAGCCGAGCTCCGCATCTGCGCGTGCATCCCGGGAGACTGCCGCAGCCCTGTGTCACTCTGGGAGGGGGGGTGCGCCGAGGAGCCTGCAGTCTAGACCGCCCACCCACAGGGGAGGGCAGAGACACAGAGGCTGTGGGAGCCTGGAACCCACTGAGAGGCCAGAGGGGGGAGAGGCGAGGCCGTGGTCCCAACCTGCCGCCATCCTCCTGCCCCTGCTTGGCCCTTCCTCCTCTCGCGGTCACCTCCTCCAGGAAGCCAGCAGGATGTGGCCCCGCTCCTGTCTCTTCCCACCCCCCACTAGCCTCAGAGCTCCTCCAGTGGGGCCACAACGGGGGAGCGTCTGCGGGGCCTGCTAAGGGCTTGTGAGGTGATGCAGCCGCCCAGGCGCCTGGCTGCCATTCCCTGTGCTCCAGTGGTGCCCAGCCTCTGCCACAGGCAATTCCGACCCTCTGGTATGGGAACCGGCGCGCACCGCACCAGCTTCTGATCTCTCCTCCTTGCATGCCCTCACGTCCTCACTGCATCCCAGCCCACCAGGTCCTCACCGTGCCGGTATCTGCTCGGCGTTGCACAAGGAACACCTTCCATGCTTTCCTCGCCCAGCTGTGCACGCACCGTTGGAAATTCTCTGTGGCCCTCCGGGCCAGGTCTGCCTTTTCCACAGGGCGTCGTTTCCCTTGCATCTCGACCGTGCTGGCTACGTATCTCTAGACTTTCTGGAGACCCCGCGTCATTATCACCCACATGCTTACTCCATCAGGTCCCACCTCAGCCCCCTCAGGATTTAACCCTTTGAGGGCCATTTCCTCCCTGGCACCCCAGCCTTCTCATTCATGCACAGATCTCCACTTATTCAGGATTACTTTACCCCTCTGGGCAATAAAGATATGGAAAAAGGAACATCTTTAGTAAAACTGTTGGGCCAGGCTTTGCCCTCTGCCACAGCACATGGCAACGCTCCAGCAGCCCGGGTCCTGCAGCGAGAAGAGTGAGCCCACGACAGACGTGTCACGTGGGTCCCGAGTGGGGCTTGGCTAGTTTAAGCCTCAGACTTTTAAGTAACTGACTGATACACTGACCAACTGGTGAGCCCAGGGCCAGTAGACCCTGTGGTCCCCTCAACAGGAAAGTACCAGAGGCCTGGAGAAGCCACTTCATGGCAAGCAAACAACAAACAAATAAAACCAGCTGAAGTGGGGCCCTTGGAAAGAGTCATTAGCTGGTATGAGAGACAGGAGAGACACATAGTTTTGTAAGAAAAAAAGTTACGACAGGGAAATAAAGTATATTTTAGAAAGTATCTATTAATTCAAGAAACCATTGACTCTGAAACAAGAAGGGAAAGACGGACAATTAAAGACGGCTAAAAAGGGGACTTCCCTGGTGGTGGAGTGGTTAAGAATCCGCCTGCCAATGCACGGGACACGGGTTCGAGCGCTGGTCCGGGAAGATCCCACATGTCGTGAAGCAACTAAGCCCGTGCACCACAACTACAGAGTTTGCGCTATAGAGCCCGCGAGCTACAACTACTGAGCCCGTGTGCCACAACTACTGAGTCTGCGCTCTAGAGCCCACGAGCCATAACTAGTGAGCCCGCGTGCCACAGCTACTGAAGCCTGTGCGCCTAGAGCCCGTGCTCCGCAACAAGAGAAGCTACTGCAGTGAGAAGCCCACATACCGCAACAAAGAGTAGCCCCCCACTCAACACAACTAAAGAAAGCCCACTTGCAGCAACGGAGACCCAATGCAGCCAAAAATAAATAAATAAATAAATTAGTTTTTTTAAAAAAAAGACTGAAAAGAAACGATCGGTGGGTACACACCACAGCACAGGTGAGTCTCGGAAACATCCAGGCACCAGGAGCTACTCCTTCTGATTCCATCTGTGTGACATTCCAGAACATTCCAGAACACACACGAATAAGGTACAGGGACAACACTCAGACCAGCGGCTGCCTGGGTCAGGAATAAGGGTGGGGTTGACTGGAAAGGGGCACGAAGTAATTTTTTGAGGTTATGGAAATGTGTCTTGATCGTGATGCTGGTTTCCTGAGTGTAAACATTTGCTAAAACTCACTGACTATTGACTTGAAGTGAATTAATCTTCTGGTGTGTGAATTATATCTCAATAAAGTTTAGTCTAAAAGAAAAGAAAAACCTGATTAACTGAAAAGAAATCAGGAAAGAGGAACAAAGAACAGGTGGGTAAAACAAAACAAATTGCAAGATGATAGACTTAAACCCAACCAGGCCTGGGAGAATGGAAGGGTGGTGGTTTCTCTGCCATCCACAGGGGTGACTCAATATTGCTGATAGAAAAAGATAGCCTCTATGGTAACAGTACTCAGTGAACATCCACGGGGCAGAAAAGGCAAAGTAAACATAAGCCAAACGGCACGAGAAGGACAGAGGCCAAAGAAAGAGGCAGGGATGCACCCAACAGGGTGGCTGGAGAGCCCACTCTTACCTGTGAGAATAAAGGCACATCCAACTTCCCTGAACACAAAGCTGGAGGTGGGGTGAGAAAGGGAGAAAAACACTTACAGGCTGACTACATGTTTATAAGAGACATATCTAAAAATCATGCCACAGGAGAGTTAGAGGGGAAAGGCAACACCTTCCCCCAGAGTGTCAGTGGAGGTTGTGCAGGGGAGCACTAATGAGGAACACCTGCCCCCCCAGCCAGGGAGGCCTCATGGGGAGCCAAGACTCCCAGTCCACCCAGCAGTAATGAGAAGGCCTCTTGGGTGTCAACAGAGGGCTGGACCCCCATCTGGTTCTCCCCTTCCCCTGGTAAATCTGCGCTAGAGAAAGCCAACTAAACAGGCTTAAATAAGGTCCAGAATCTCATGACAGTACCCAAAATGTCCAAGTTTCAATAAAAATATTGTTCATCATGACCAGAAGCAGGAAGATCTCGAACTGAATGAGAAAGGACGGTCAACAGAGGCCAACACTGATGACACAGATGTTAGATTATCCAGCAAAGAGTTTAAAGCTGCTGCCAGAAAATGTTTCAGTTATGGACACATTGAAATGAATAAAAAACGTAAAGTGCGAGCAAAGAAAGAGAAAATATAAAGGAGAACCGAAAATTACAATAAATGAAATAAAAGCCAACCCAGCACAATGGAGGGAAAGGATCACTGTACTGGATTGTAGAACAACGGAAATTACCCGATCCGATCAACAGAAAATACATGGGAAAAAAATGAACAGAGACTCAGAAACCTGTGGGATCTGTGCCACAGGGGACCTGGAAAAAGTACTCAAAGAAATAAAGTTTTAAAACATCCCAAATTTGGCAAGAGACCCACAGATTGAAAAAGCTGAGTGAACTCTAAACAGGTTAAACCCAAAGAAAGCCATACCAAGACATATCATAGTCAAACTTCTGAAACCTAAAGGCAAGAAAATTTTAAAAAATGAAAGCAATGAGAGAAACAGCACTTTACCTTTAGGGGTAAAAACCAATTTGAATGACGGCCGATTTCTCGTTAGAAATCATGAAGGCCAAAAAAGCATGACATCTTCCACGTGTTGAAAGAAAAGGACTGCCAGCCCAGAATGCTTAACCCAGTGGAAATATTCTCCAGAAAGGAAGGGGAAGACAAGCCATTCTCAGATGAAGGAAAAATTAGAGAATCTGTCACCATAAGATATATCCTAAAAGCTGCGAAATTTGTGAACTGAAAACTGATATAACTGAAAGGGGAAATATATAAATTTACAATTCCAGCTGGAGATGTCAACCCCCGTCTCTCAACAACTGATAGAACAACTAGACAGAAAATCATCAAGGATGTAGAAGAACTTAACACCATCAACCAACAGGATCTAATCAACATTTACAGAACACTCCACCCAACAGTAGCAGAATACACACACTTTTCAAGTGCCCACAAAATATACCAAGACGGACCACATCCTGGGACACAAAACAAATCTCAACAGATTTAACATAACGGAAACCACACAGAGTTTGTTCTCTGACAACAATAGAATCAAGTTAGAAACCAGTAACCAAAAGTTAACAAGAAGATCTCCAAACACTCAGAAACACATTTCTAAATAATCCATGGACCAGTGAGGAAGGCTCGAGGAAGCACAAAGATACCCTGAACTGAATAGAAATGAAAACTCAACATATCAAAAATTGAGGGACAAACCTAAAGCAGTGCTGGGGGGATTTTATATCAGTAAAGGCGTACACTAGGAAAGAGGAAATGTCTCGTATCAGTACACGAAGCTCCCACCTCAGGAACCTATAAGAAAAGAAGGGAAAAAGGGACTCAAAGCAGAAGGAAGGAGAAAGCAAAGACAGCAGCAGAAACCGGAGAAATTGAAAACAGGAAAATGGGAAAGAAATGAATGAATTTTAACTCATTCGAATGGAAGAAATGAAATGAAAGAAAGAAAAATATCAATAAAATTTACAGAACTCTAGAAAGGCTGAAAAGAAAAAAGAGAGAAGACCCAAGTTACCGATATCAGGAATGGAACAGGGGATATCACTACAGAACCCACAGTCGTCAAAAGGGTAATGAGCAAATGCTAGGAACAACTCTACACACAGAAACTTGACAACTTAGATGAAATAAACCAATTCCTCAAAAAGCAAAAACTACCACAACTCACTCAATATAGATAATTTGTGTAGCCTTATAACTATTAAGGAAATTAGATTCATAATTTTAAACTCCAAAAAGAGAATCCAGGCTCAGATGGTTTCAGTGAAGAATTCTATCAAACTTTTAAAGAAGAATTATCACCAAGTCTGCACAATTTCTTCCAGAAAGGAGAAGAGGAGGGGACACTTCCCAATTCATTTTATGAAGTTAGTATTACCCAGATACCATAATTATAGAGACAGTACAAAAAAAATTAAAAGCCAAAACCAACAACTACAGATTAACATCTTTCGTAAATATAGATACAAAAATGTTTTACCAAGTAACGGCACACAGAGTTCATCAGTACATCAGTACGGAGCAGCTTATGTCATGGCTACAGTCTGGTCACCACGCAGTCAGCTTTTTCCATTCAGTGCCAGTTTCTGTATCTGCAAAACAGCTCAAAGGATATGGCTCAGGATATTATCTATAGCCCTGGAGGAGGAACTAAAGGTCCTTGACTTTGTTTAATGGCTAAACTATTATTATTTCATCTTGTTTGACTGTTTTCCTTTGTTTTTTCATTTTCTCACTTCTCTGATTAAATTTATTCTTTGGAACTCAGGGAAGGCCTAGGAAGCTAGGTTTCTATAAACAAGAGGCAGACGGAGGACAGGGCAGGGTCTGTCCCAGGAAGGCCCCACAGGGTCCCACTCGCATAAAGACATACCATGCTCATGCACTGGAGGACTTGACATGGTGAAAGTGTCAATTCTCCTCAAATCAACATACAAGTGCAATACAATTCCTATCAAAATCCCAGCAAGGATATTTGTAGATATAGACAAGATTATTCTAAAATTCGTATGGAAACATGAAGGAACTAGTGTAGGCAAAGCAACTGTGAATAAGAAGAAATTGGGAGACATCAATGTACCTGATTCCAGGACTTCTCATGTAGCTGGATAACCAAAACTATGTGGTATAGGTAGAGGGGTAGAGATAGATCCGTGGGACAGAAAAGAGACCCAGAAACAGACCCACACAAATACGCCCAAAGGTGCCAAAGCAATTCAGTGGATGAAGGGTTGTTTTTTCCACAAGTTGCTGGAGGCCTTGGACATAAAAAAAAAAAAAAAAAAGAATGTGGACCTAACTCACATGTTATGCAAAAATTAGCTCAGGATGGATCACACACTTAAAGGTAAAATGCAAAACTCTAAAACTTTTAGGAAAATGGGAGAAAATCTTCAGGATTTAGGATTAGGCAAAGAGTTCTTAGTCTTGACACTAAAAGCATGATCCGTAGAAGGAAATAAAAGGTAAATTTGACTTTATCAAAATTAAAAACTTCTGCTCCGTGGAAGACCCTGTTGCGGGATAAAAAGAGAAGGGACTGACTGGGAGAACATATTTGCAAACCACACATTCACCAAAGGGTTGGTATCTAGAATATATAACAAACTCTCAACATAACAACATTAAAAACCAAACAATCCAATTAGAAAATGGGTAAAAGGCATGAAGGGTCGCTTCTCTGAAGAGGACATAGAGAAGGCAAATGAGCACATGAGAAGGTGCGCAACGTCATTAGCCTGGAGGGAAATGTAAATTAAAAGCACAAGGGGAGGGCTTCCCTGGTGGCGCAGTGGTTGGGAGTCCGCCTGCCGATGCAGGGGACACGGGTTCGTGCCCCGGTCCGGGAAGATCCCACGTGCCGCGGAGCGGCTGGGCCCGTGAGCCGTGGCCGCTGAGCCTGCGCGTCCGGAGCCTGTGCTCCGCAACGGGAGAGGCCACAGCAGTGAGAGGCCTGCGTACCGCAAAAACCAAAACAAACAAATAATAATACAATCACTCTAATAATAATAACAGTTTGTCGAGTTCTTAAAAATCTAAACACGCAACTACTGTACAGCGCAGCAATCGCACAAAGGCATTTATTTATCCCGGAGAAACAAGAACTGATGTTTACGCCAAAGCCCGTGCACACATCTTCACAGCAGCATCATTTGTAACAGCCAAAACCTGGACACAACCCAGATGTCGTTCAACAGGTGGATAGATGAACAAGCTGTGGTCCGTCCACGCCCTGGGATCTCACTTGGCGGTGAAAAGCAGTGAACACAAAACAATTTGAGTGAAACTCCAGAGAATTATGCTGAGTGAAAAAAGACGGTCCCCAAAGGTTCTATACAATTCCTGAAACAACAAAATTACAGAACTAGAGAACAGACTTGTGGTTGTCGGGGGTTAGCTAGGTGGTGAGAGTGAGAGCAAAGGCAAGAGGCAGGATCCTGGGGGGGCTGGAAATGCTCTTTGTCTCGGCTGTATCAATGCCAACATCCCGGTCGAGATGTCCCACTGTTGTTTTGTAAGATGTCACCATTGGGGGAGGCTGGGTAAAGGGTACCTAGAATCTTTCTGGATTATTTCTTAGAGCTTCATGAGCACCTACAATTATCTCAAAATAAAAAGCTTAATTGAAAAAAAACCCATAGCATCAAAATATGTTCAACTGTCTTTTCAGCAAATGGTGCTGAAGTCCTTGAACATCCACATGCAAAAAAATGAAAGAAAGAAAAGAAACGCAATCCGTACACCACACCTCACACACGAATGAACACAGAACGGATGAGGATCCAAATGTAGGACCTAAAATGACAAGACTTCCACAGGAAAGCAAGAGAAAACCTTGGTGACACTGGTGGAGGCAAAATTTCTTAGCTATGACACCAAAAGCAAGACCCATAAGAGAAGAAATTGATGAATTGGGTCTCATCACAATGAAAAACCTTTGCGTTTTGAAAGACGCTCTGAAAAGTGCAAAGATCAACCATGAACTGGGAGAAAATGTTGACAAATCACGTGTCTGATAAAGGACGTGTGCTCAGAACACAAAGGCTTTTCAAGACTCAACAATAAGAAAGCAAACAGTTCAATTTAAAAATTGGCCAAAGTGTTGACGGTCCCCTCAGCTAAGAAGACACACGGATAGAAAGCATCCCCAACATCAAAAGCTGTTAGAGAAAAATTCACATGAAAGCTACAAGGAGACTCGCGCAGAGCGGCCCGGCTGCCACATGGCTGGCAGAACCAGGACGGCACAGCCCTGCTGGAATACGGCCCAGCAGTTTATTATAAGCTAGACGTACTCTTACCGTAGGGTCCAGTCACCCATGCCAGTATGCATTCATCAGAACTCCCAAAATTCTGCACGAACAAGAGAGAGTTTTACTGTGTATAAATTACACCTTAATAAACAATGAAAAATATACAGAGAGTTGATGTCAAAAAGAGCACAGAGGAATTGCGAAGAGGTGGTTGTAGCGTCCCACCCCATGACAGGTGCAAGAGGGATGGATAGACAGACATAGAGGCAAGATTTCAATTATGTGATTCCTAAGATTCATTTATTCATACGTTTCTAACTTTATTCCCTAATACAGATGACATTCATTCATTTTTAGAGTCCAGAAGATAGTCACAGAAATTAATCTATATTAGTCTCCAGGGGAAACTGCAACTCATTCCAAAGATAATAAGTGTTACTTGTTTATGAAATGTTAGCCATGGTCCAGCAAAAATTCAAGCAAAGCAAAACAGTGTAATTGGCGAGTTAACGGTGTGGTTAGCCCCCAGCCCCTCCCCCCTCCCCTCCCCCTTCCATCATCTGGGCAGAATGGGGATCCCAGGAAGAGACCCACACATGTGGCTACTTGGCTTGTGACGAACACACCATGAACAGCAGTGCTCGGGCCCTTGGACAGCGGATGGAAGAACGTGAACCTGACCAGGCCACACCACACACAGACAGGATTCCAGCTGGATCTCGGTCCCATATGTGGAATGGGAAACAAGAAAACTTCTGGGTGAAAACATGGGAGCGTGTCTTCAGGACTGTGAGTTAGATGAAGATTACTTAGAACACGAAAACATCAACTAAGAAAGAAAGAAAAGGATAATTGTGTTCCAGCAAAATTAAGAACTTCAGGCTTCCCTGGTGGCGCAGTGGTTGGGAGTCCGCCTGCCGATGCAGGGGACACGGGTTCATGCCCCGGTCCGGGAAGATCCCACATGCCGCGGAGCGGCTGGGCCCATGAGCCATGGCCGCTGAGCCTGCACGTCCGGAGCCTGTGCTCCGCAACGGGAGAGGCCACAGCAGTGAGAGGCCCGTGTACCGCAAAAAAAAAAAAAAAAAAAAAAATTAAGAACTTCATCAAAACACACTTAAAAAGGTACTCACAGTACGAGCTTCTGACAAAGAACTTGTATCAAGTATATATAAAGTACTCTTACAAATCAATAAGAAAGGAAAAACAAACCAACTTGGAAAAAATGGGCGTTTGAAACGTCACTCTTTGCTTGTTTATTTTACCGTATGTGGGCATTGGGTTGTTTCCATTTGTTGACTGTCACGGATGGTGGTGCCTTGAAATGTATGAGTGTAAATTTCCTGAAGTTTTTTCTTTTAAGTTTCTTCTACTGCTTTTATGCTTCTTACGTTTTTCTCTATTTGGGAATTATAAACAGATTCACCTATATTTTTCTAGTGACCAAAATAATTTTATCTTAAATATTCAAATATTAAATACCCGTGATGGAATTAGTTTAGTGAGTCATATCTTATGGGTACAACTATTTCTTTTCATCCAGATAGTTAAATAATTGAACCTTTAATTGATTTTTGAACATTTGATCTTTCTGCAAACTTTGTGATCTGATAAATTATTAACAGATGCAAGTGTTTACATGTGATTGCTCTATTTTGACATTCACGGTGATTTCAAACCAAAGACTTAAGGTTTAAATAAAAGACTAAAAAGATTCATTGAAAAAACAAAAAAAGAAATAGGCAAAGTCTTGCTGCGCTGCAACAGAGAGGCTCCAGGTGTCATAGCATGTGTGGGAAGAAGCTCAGCTTGGTGGTCCTGGACTCCACCTTGCTCCCAGCAGAACGGCCCACGTGGGGGTCACTGACGGGAACACTCCCAGAACAGGCTCTGTGGGTCAGCTGGCTGGACACAGCCAGCCGTGACCAGTGACTGAGCTGCCTCAGTCCTGGCCTGGCCATGTGTAGGCAGAGGGCTCTGCCTGCAACCCCCTACCCCCCAAGACCCCCAGCCCCACCTGCTCCCGCCCCATGGCTTTCCGAGTGGTCAGTGGGAGTCCTGCGGGCAGGGCGAGGCTGACCCACTGCTCTGGTCCCCGGAGACTGAGGGGTTTCTTGGGATGTGGGATTTTTGGCTTTAAAACCAGAATGCTCTGGGCAGACTGGGACTACTGGTCATCCTGAGGGGAGCAGAAGTCCTGGGAGAGAGGGTGCTGGGGTCTGGCCCAAGCCGTCTGCAGCTCAGGAATGTCCGCTGGATCCAGTTTCTAGCTGGGACACCTCTTTCCCGAGGGGGCCCTTCCGCTCCTTCACTGGGGGTCACTTGTCATCCCACAGGAAAGCCAGGGGCAAGGCTGAGGGGTCGTGGATGGAGAGAGGGGTCTTGGGCCAGAGGGACGTGGGGGGTGGAAGAGGAGAGGGGCCTCAGCAGGGAGTGAGGCTGCCCGGTGGGAAGCGGCCTGGGGACGACTTCCCAAGGGACTGTGGCCCATGGGCGAGGGGGCGGAGGCTCTAAGTGGCTCCCCATCTGCGCGCTGAGCTTCCTCAGCTCAGTGGCATGTGGTCCCGGGTGACTGCCACACGCCTGGCCGCGGGGGCCGAGCTCCTGGCCCAGCCCTTGGGGGTCCCAGAGTCTGTGCTGCCTCTGCCTGCAGCCCAGGGCTCGGAGCGGGTGTCCAGCCTTGGGCGTGGAGCCTGGATGTGCCGGGCTCTGGAGGGGCCTGCGTTGCCCCTGGGGCTCCCGAGAGCTCTCCAGGGTCTGTCCAGGGAGGGTGTCAGGGGTCCCTCTGCACACCCCAGCTCTGCAGAGCAGATGAGGGGAGAGAGGCGGCCTGGGCTGTGGGGACCGCGTCACTGAGGAGTCGTGCTCACTGCCTCCCCTGCCCGCTGTGTGTGCCTGTGTGCGTGTGTATTTGCACGCGTGCTCCTGCCTGTTTGGTGGGGATGTGTGATTGTTTTGACAGCTACTGAGACAATGTTTCAGCTCTATTGTTCGAGCGCTTGTTTCAGAAGGAACTCCCGCCCACAGCCCCACCGACCACACCAGAGCAGTCACTGCCGTGATTTCCGTCCATCTCTCTGGTCTTATCTTTACGAATCTGGGGTAGCGCAGGCACCAGTGTGACGCTCTGGTGAGCATTTCTCTCCAGATCACTGACCGGCTGCCTGGGCCCCTGGCGCTCACGTCCCTGGTCCCCCTGGGTAGAGACAGCATTGTCCCTGTCCCCCGCTGGGCCAAGCGTGTTGGGGCCTTGGTCCCTCCACCATTCCCAGGGGCCTGGCCCGGGGAGGTGGGGCGGCGGAGTCCAGGCTCCGTCAGTGCTGGAGGCTCGAGGCCCCGCCGGCCGGGCCTGGGGGGCAGTGACTCACAGCAGGTGTGCCCGGGGCAGCGGTGCCTATTTGCCTGCCTGCACAGTCCTCAGAGATTCCAGGTGTGAGTGGGTGCACGCTCCCGGCTGCTGTTTGCCAAGTGGGAGTTCCAGGCAGGGTGGTTCCCCGGCATCTCTGGGTTTCTGGCCCCAGAAGTGGGTGTCACGCATGTGTGCTCTTAGAGGTGGAATCCCGCCAGCCCTGGGAAGGCCCGGCTCCACCAGCATTTCAGGGGTGCTGGCCTGGCCCCCCTGTGGGTCAGCTCCCCTCCAAGCCATGACTTTAATGAATGTTCCTGGAGATGTGTCTGATCTCTTCGTATTTATATGAGACCGGAAAAGGGACAGGAAGCGGTCTTGGAGGGAGGAGGGGCTGGGCCGCCACCAGCGGAGGCTCAGAAGAGTGTGCTGTGAAAAGCCTGCTTTCAAGATGTGCAAACAAAGACACCAGATTATTTACAGGTATTTTCTCGAGGTGAGAGTGGCAACTTTTGCTTCATTTTTTTTTCCCCATTAAAAAATTGTGTTAGGGCTTCCCTGGTGGTGCAGTGGTTGAGAGTCCGCCTGCCGATGCAGGAGCCAGGGCTTCGTGCCCCGGTCCGGGAAGATCCCACATGCCGTGGAGCGGATGGGCCCGTGAGCCATGTCCACTGAGCCTGCGCGTCCGGAGCCTGTGCTCCGCAACGGGAGAGGCCACAGCAGTGAGGGGCCCGCGTACCGCAAAAAAAAAAAAAAAAAATTGTGTTAAAATACGTGTAACAAAATGTACCATCTTAACCATGTCTAAGGGTACATTTCAGAGGCACTAAGTACATTCACATCATTGTGCAAACTTCACTACCATCCACTCCAGAACTTTCCATCTTCCCAAACGGACACTCTGTCCCCATTTAAACACTCACTCCCCTCCCCCAACCCCGGGCCCCACCGTCTACTTCCTGTCTCTATGGATGTGACTCCTCCAGGGACCTCATGTGACGGAGTCATGCAGGACTTGTCCTGCGTCTGGCATATTTCACTGAGCATCTTGTCCCCAAGATTCATCCTGTGCAGCCTGAGTCAGATTTCCTTCCTTTTTAAGGCTGAATAATATCTCACTGTGTGGATGGACCACGTGTATCCCTTCATCCATCGATGGACACTTGGGTTGCCTCTACCTCTGGGCTGCTGTGAGCACAGGTGTGCAAATATCTCTTCGAAGCCCTGCTTTCAATTCTTTTGGGATACACCCAGAAGTGGTGCTTTAATTTCTACGAGCACGATTTTACACTGTGAACAATACCTTTTAAACGTGCTGATGGCGTTAGACAATCCCCGGCCCCCCGAGTGCCGATGTCCTTTTGTCCTGGGGTCAGAGGCGCCCGCTCCACGTCAGGACCCTGGGGGCCACAGTCAGGGTTGTTTGGGCGGCATCTCACTTTGGATGCATCCTCCCCTCTCCCTAGAGGCTGACAGGACCGTCAAGGGTGACTTTTCCTTGTCCTGATGCGGGCAAGTGGGCGGGCAGTTCCCTGCCTGCAGATGGCGGTGTTTGGGGGAGGGGCTGGCACAGCGCTCTTAGGGCAGAGGAGGCTGGATTCTAGTAGTGTCAGCTGCTACCTGACCCCTGGGTGCCCAGGCTGCCTGGGAAGCTAGGAGGGACACAGATGCGGTTGCCTCCAGGGAACAACCTCAACGGACAGTCCCCTCCGTCCCTCCAAGGAGGTGGAGGGGTGACCGCTGAGCAGAGGCATTGGAGGAAGGCATGGTGGGGAGGGGCTGGGGGCCTTTGTGTTTTCTGGGGCAGGAGGGGGCGGGCGGGGGCTCCCAGGAGCCGAGCTGGGCCCAGGGCGATGAGGGACTCCAGGGCCAGCACTGCCCCGCCCAGGCCTGGGCAGAGAGGGGCTCAGCTGTGGGGGGAGGGGGGAGCCACTGTCAGCAGCAAGCCGGGGTCCCACTGCCCTTCATCTACAGCTGTGGATCTGGGGAACCAGGTCAGATCTCGGGAGGAATTCTGTCTGCCCAGTGATGCAGGTAAACAGACGCGTGCAGGAAGCCTCCAAATCAGGTCAGCCCTGCCATGAAACCAAGTTTACTCTCCGCTCCCTTCTCCCGCCGCCCAGAGAGCATCCCCCGTCCCCCCCCCCCCCCGCCACCCCTGCCCGCGCCGCCGGTACCGGGGGTGTCTTGGCCCCTCGGCCCGGGGAGGCTGACCCCTCCCATGGGCATCTTCCAGATGGCTCTCTCCCCCTCGGGCCCCGAAGCCAAGCAGGAGGGATTAGGACACCGTTCTCCTTATCAAGGAAGTTCCCGGCTTGGAGCAACTCTGAAGCCACCGTGCCCTTTCTGTCAACAGCATGGTAATTCCTGCAATCTGTCAGAGGTTCCCAGTGCCTTCCTGCCGAGGTGGCGCCCACTTCCTCTTCGCGGGTTAGAAGGGTTCCATCTGTCTGTGTCCTGAAATCATTCTCTGTCACGCGGGATACGTGGTAAACTTTCCCCAAACCGCTGGTTTCCGCATCTGTGACATCAGGCCGCACCCTCGGCCTCGCGGTGTCCCCTGCGTCAGGAGTGACTGTGGGTCACGGATGCTGAGCCAGCATTGATGAGAAACTGGGCTGTGATTTTAGGTGCAGCCAATAGAGGAAGGTGCTGCCTGTTCGACTGTCATGGTGCAGGTGAGGCTGGCAGTGCACCGAGGTTCCAGATGCGTTAAAATGTGCAGAAAGTCGAAGGGACGCCCCAGCGCGGCATCATCACCCCGTTTCAGGAAGAGAAAGCAGGAGCTTCACGAGGTCCCTCAACTCGCCTGAAGCCTCCTGGCGGCGACCGCTGCAAGGGCGGCAGGGGCTCTTCCGGGGGACCAGACGCAGCTCAGAGGACGCTTCCCTGACGCATCAGTTGGTTTTGCCCTTGGGGCAACCGTCCTCTGAGCAGCGCTCCTACGATCACCATTTTCCAGACGAGATGCCCGAGGCACAGAGAGGGCGATGTGCTGGCCCAGGGCTACGCAGCGGATGGGTTTCAGGGCCAGGGTACCATCTCCTCCCAGTGTCTGGAGCCCCAGGCCCTGGATTCGAAGTCCTGTTGGTCCCTCTGAGGTCAGGTGCCTCCCATCTGTGTCATCCAAAAAGCAGGGATATAACCACCGTTCCTACCACTCAGGAGTTTTTGATTTTCTATGGACTGAGTTATACAGTGAAGCCTCCAAGAAGTGTGCCCGGCCCACGAGGGCTGCCACCAGGCTGGCGTCCGAGACGGGGCTGGCAAAGTGTCCGGAGGGGCCTGGAGACACCCGTCCGCTCCGCAGTCTCGGCAGAAAACAGGAGCCACAGCGGACTGTCTGCTTTAAGACGTGCGGCTGGTCCAGGCCTGGCTCTTTCCCCAGGGCAGGGGGTTGGAGGGACCTGGCGTTTGGGGTGTGGGTGTTGACCTCCGGGTTGGAGATGTGCCCCAGGTGGAGAGTGGAAGTCAAGTCTTCCCCCACTGCAGCCCCTCCAGGGCACCGGGCTATAGGGGAGGGAGGTCTGGGTCCGGCTGCCTGGCCACTCCAGCCGGACAGTCTGCACGTCCAGTCAGACCCCGCTGTTCTCACCTCCTCGCCCTGGAGGGGAGGAAGCCAACCCCACAGAGTCCCACATGGGAAGGGCTGTGAAGCTGCCCCCTTTTTCTGCCCCTAAGCTGTACCTGTCCACCAGGACAGAGCCTCTGCCCTGCAGCCTGCGTGGGCTGAGGGAGGTGGAAGTGTCGGGTCCGGAGAAGGCTGCTGGGATGGCTCAGCCCCCAGGTCCTGCAGCTACAGCAGAGTGACCCCAACGGCCCTGCAGGTCACCTGCGTTGGGACCTCGGCCACGCCCGGAAACTGGAAAGGAAGGGACAGGCGTGGGGGAGGAGTGCCAGCCCTGGGCAGGCAATGCTGAATCCAGTGTCCCCTGCCTTGGCCACCTTGGCCAGGAACAGCTGGGCTGGGCTAGGCCAGGGTCAGGATCAGGGTCAGGGTCAGGCAGCCCAGGGTCCTGAGGGTCATGGGGGCCACTTCTCCATCATGTCATGTGTCCGAGGAGAGAGCTGTGAGGAACATGCTGCCCCCGGGGGTCCCAGGACACCACCCACCCCAAGAGGAAAGCGCTGGACTCGCACCTCCCACCCATAGGCTCCTTGCCCACCCGTGGGGCCCTGTTCTTGGCCGGATCCAGGCTGGTGGGCGTTTCATCCTCACCTGGGTCAGTCCCCCATACAAACAGGAGCTATCTGATGCCCGCTTCTGGTCCCAAATCAGAGCTGCCAGAGTGAGTCAGCGGCCTGGCCTGCATCCCATCCCCACGTCCCTCCACCGTCCTCCTGTTGCCATGGCAACGCTTGGGCGGTCCTGTCAGCGCTGGACCCCAGCCCTCTGTCCAAACAGGCACTGCCTTGCTCCCCAGTAAACCCGCTAGTTTAGCAGGTCTGGGTGGGGGGCTGGCAGGAGCCCAGGTGCAGGCTGTGCGGTCCCCCGGGAGCCTGGGGGAACAAAGGCTTCTGGGGCCACCGCCCTGGGCGAGCCACATCCCCACGTGTGGCTCCCGCTTCCCACAGACAGCACCCTACTGTGAACCCCTGGACATGAACCCTCTTCCTGCAGGGGTTTTCATGGACCCCCTTTTCAGGTGAGGAAACTGAGGGTGGCCAAGGCTCACCCCAGCCGTGCCACTTCCCCTGTGCTGCCCTCACTAAGCGTGAAGGCCCCTGAGAGCAGGAGGGTGGAATCACTGCCCCACTGCTTTAAGGGACCCCTTCCAGCCCCCCACCCCTCCACAGCCCCCACTGGGCTCGGGGAGGTCACAGGGAAGAAGGCCCCTGGTTTTCAAGGCTGGGTCCCTGGTCCCACACCTGCCCCGACTCCAGACCCCCTCTCCATGGGTCCCTCTTATGGGGTTCCCCCACCCTGGGAAGGGATGCTAACCCCGGGGCAGGGCGTGCCTGGTGACTCAGATGGGTCGGGGGCGAGGTGTGGACTCAGGCCTGTGCCCTACGCCGGGAGCATGGACACTGGTTGACCTGTTACCTCCCCGCCTTCCTGGGGTCGTGAGGGGGGGAGACCCGTGTCACTCATGCTTCCCTCGGCTTGGGTCTGCAGACCCCTGAGCCTCCCCACCAAGGCACGGGCTCCCAATGTCCAATATCCTAACCACAAAACCCACACAGCCCTTCGGAGCCAGACTGGTCCCCTCGGCCTGCCCCTAGGGGCCTGCCCTGCTCAGCACCAGTGACGTGCTGTCAAGTTCTAGAGCCAGGCAGCTGCGTGGGGGAGGGGGAGGATGTGATACCCCAGCCCGCAGGGGGGTTGGGGGGCAGGGGGCACGGAGGTGGCGCCAGCTCCCTTCAACCGGCATCCACGCCCCCTGCTATGTGATCACCCGCCCACCCACCCACTCACTCATCCATTCACTCACTCGCTCATTCATTCACTCGTTCCTCACTCACTCGTTCATTCACTCACTCGTTCATTCACTCATTCACTCATTCAGTCACTCTCTCGCTCATTCATTCATTCACTCATTCCTCACTCACTCATTCACTCACTCGTTCATTCACTCACTCGTTCACTCACTCACTGGTTCACTCACTCGTTCGCTCACTCGTTCATTCACTCACTCGTTCATTCACTCACTCGTTCATTCACTCACTCATTCATTCATTCACTCACTCATTCACTCACTCATTCACTCACCCATTACTCATTCATTCACTCATTCACTCACTCACTCATTCACTCACTCGTTCATTCACTCATTCACTCATTCATTCACTCTCTCACTCATTCATTCACTCACTCGTTCATTCATTCATTCACTCACTCATTCACTCGTTCATTCACTCATTCACCCACTCGCTCATTCATTCATTCACTCGTTACTCACTCACTCATTCATTCACTCGTTCCTCACTCACTCATTCATTCACTCACTCATTCACTCACCCATTACTCATTCATTCATTCACTCACTCATTCACTCGTTCATTCACTCATTCACCCAGTCGCTCATTCATTCATTCACTCGTTCCTCACTCACTCATTCATTCACTCGTTCCTCACTCACTCATTCATTCACTCACTCATTCGCTCACCCATTACTCATTCACTCGTTCATTCACTCATTCACCCACTCGCTCATTCATTCATTCACTCGTTCCTCACTCACTCATTCATTCACTCACTCATTCACTCACCCATTACTCATTCATTCATTCACTCATTCATTCACTCGTTCATTCACTCATTCATTCACTCTCTCACTCATTCATTCACTCATTCACTCACCCATTACTCATTCATTCACTCACTCTCTTACACACTCACTCGTTCACTCACTCACTCGTTCATTCACTCACTCATTCACTCACTCGTTCATTCACTCACTCATTCACTCGCTCATTCATTCACTCACTCGCTCATTCATTCACTCACTCGCTCATTCACTCACTCACTCACTCATTCACTCACTCTTACTCACTCACTCGTTCACTCACTCCCTCACCCACCATGTCCCTCCCCCACTCTCCTGTTACGTGGGAGGCATTCTTTCTACCAGGCACCAGGTGCCATGTCCCTCCCCCACTCTCCTGTTATGCGTGAGGCATTCTTGCTACCAGGCACCAGGGCCAATCTGGGGCACGAGGAGGGGATGGCTCAGGGGCCAAGAACCAGGTGGCCAGAAGGAGCTTGGGACAGGCCCCAAGTGAGGCAGAGCAAAGGCTGAGAGCAGCTCCCGGGAGCCCCCTGGCCCCAGCCCCCGCCCCAGCATGGTGGGGACCTTGCTCACCTGGCTGCCACTCCGCCCCAGGTAGAGCCTCCTGGCTGGGCTCACCTGTGGCAGTGGAGCCCCCAGTCTTGGGGGGGTGTGCGGACCCCTGGGACGGAAGTCCAGCCGCAGCGCCTGGCTCCCTGATAGGCCCACTGTCTGAGGCTGCGTGTCCATCACACCAGGGCGTTTTCTCAACCAGAGCCCATCAGGGCCAAGACCACTGGGCCAGTTTCTGGGCTCGTTCAGTCGGCATCTCTCCAGCGCAGTGAACTCAGCCATCCCTGCCCCTCAAGGCTACAGGCCCACTTGTGACTGGAGCTGGCCTGGGGTCACCCACCCAGCTGGAGCACAGCCAGGCTCCCAGGCAGTGCTGGTCGGGGGCTGCACTGTGGGGCGGGGTCCTGTCGCTGGGGGTGCCGTGCCCTGAGCCCTTCTCCAGTGAGGGTGGGGCTGGCCACAGCAGCCCCGGCAGCAGGGAAGATGCCAGTGGCCACTCCAGGTGCCAGGAACTCAGGGGTCCGGCGGCAAGGGAGAGTGCCCGGGGAAGGTCCAGGGGCAGGGGCGTGGTGGAGGATGCCTGAGGCCAGGACTGGGGGACCCTCAGGGACCACGTCCCACCTGGCAGACACACCCATCCCTGCCTGTCTTCAGCTGCCGGCCAGCCCGTAGCCAGTGCCCACTGTTTATATGGGTGAGGGGAACCACAGGCCCTGCCCCACCCTCCCACGTGAGGCCCGTGGGGCTGGAGCCAGCTCTGGGACTACAAAAGGCTCCTGCAGACGCAGAGCCCTCCTCAGAGGCCGCCCTGGGGACTTCTCCCCCCACACACCATGGGTGTCAGCCGGAGGAAGCTGGCCCTGCTCTGGGCCCTGGGCCTCACTCTGGCCTGTGCCCAGTACACAGGTAAGGTTCGTGCTGGCTTTCCCAGGCTGGCCCTGACCATGGCCCCTGTGCCCCCCCAAATCCTAGGGTGGCCCTGGCCCCTGGCGGGCAGCAGGCAGCTCTGAGGCCTCGTCCTGGGCTCTGGTCAAGCTGAGTGCATCCGTGAGCTGCTCTTCCACTTGTGGGGCTGGGGAGGGGTTCTTGGGGGCTGTGGGGTCCATGTGGGGGTTAGGGCTGGGAGCAGCCCAGCATCTATGAGCCCCTGGCTGCAGGATCTCATCCACATGTGCGTCTCTGCTGCTCTCTGCCCTCTGCCCCCTGCCAAGCCTGGTCTGAGCAGACTGTCGAACCCCTGGCCCAGCCTGGCAGAGCTGCCCACCTGCCTGGGACACCCCCCCACCACCCCGTGCATCCCTGGTTCAGCAGCTCGCTTTCCCTGTCTGTTTCTCTGTGGTGGGCTCAGTCCGAGGTGGAGGGTGTGATGAGGGCAGCTCACAGGCCCCACGGTCCTCGGAGGCCCCTTCCCATATGGGCCTGCACCTCCCTCCTCTGCTTCCCAGGGGATAGCAGGGCCCTGGATGGGTGAGGGGGAGCTCCCAGGCTCCTGGAATGGCAGCTTGGGGAACATGCCGTGTTACCCAAGGTCCCCACTGCCCCAGGCGGCCCACACATCCCGGTCCCCAGTCTCCCGCTGCCGCCAGACAGTCTCAGAACTGGGAAGCTCTCCCTTGAGTACTCTGGGCAAGGCTGCCCCACTGGATGTTCCCTGGACACATGGCAAGGATGAGTCCAGGTTGTCCCGGGTGATCTGAGAAATGGGGCCAGCACACCAGTGAGTGAGGCAGTGCTCCCTGGGTCAGCCCCCATCCAGAGGAGGGCTGGGCCTCCCCTCCTGGGCCGGGGGCTGGGCACCCCCCTGCCATGCCAGCTCTGTGCGGGATCATGGCAAGCCTGTGTCTGGTGACATTCTGCACCAACACTGCCTGTCCCTGGGCCCTGCCTACCTGACCTCCACGGTGCTGGGCCCCTACCGTGCAGTGGCCCTGAGCACCCCATTTTGGGTGCAACTCTGCCTCCACTCTTGGCCCCAGATCCCCGACAGGCTCTGAATTTTCCTCCAGAGCTCCGGTTGCTCTGGGCCAGCTGCAGCAGACCCGCGGCTTTACCGTCTGCCCCCTCGGTAGATACTCCTGGACGGGGGCTGCCTGCCTGTCCCCCTGCGTCCCGAGCAGGGGACCAGCGGCCGGCCCTGGTGGACACTCGGTGGGCGTGAATGAACAGTGAACAAAGGAATGGCCCCTGGAGAGACCAGCCGGGGTCACCCCGCATGCTCATGGGGCCGCCTGAAGGGGAGGTCGTGGGAGTGGTGGCCCAGCCGTGGGCCCGGGTGACCTCCAAGGCTCGGCAGCCTGGAAGAGATCCTCCCAGTGCCCCCGTCCGCACAGAGAATCCCACCATCTGGACCTTCTGCCCCTCCCTCCGTGCATCCTCTGAGGGGATGTGCCTGGCCTTTGGCTGGCTCAGGCCCAGCGCCCTCTCCTCTTCCCAAAGGCCAGGCCCAGGACAGCACTGCAGAGCTCGGCTATGCGTACCCGGACCTCCCTCCTGCCCCCCAGGGGCCTGGCGGTGAGTGGACCCCCCACCTGTCAGAGCCCCCCCGCCCCCCGCCCCAGCAGTCAAAGAGCCCTTGAAGGCCATGGGTCACCCGCCTTGGGCCCTGCAGGCTGCTTGCCATCCCCATCCGGCGTGGCTGAGACAGGGTGACAGGCTGCCTGGGAGCTCACAGAATGTCCCTTTCTCCCTGGAGTTAACACCTGATACTCCAGCGGTGGCAGGGCGGGTGAGGGTCAGCCCACAGCGCGGCCAGACGCCCCAGAGCAAGGGGAGGCTCGGAGACAGACCCAGCCACCTCAGTTTGCATGTCCCCAAAAGGGGCTCCCAGGGCGGCGCACCTGTGCCTGACGTCAGCACCCAGGGGATTGCCCGTAGCTGCTGATGCGTTTGTTCGTTTTTTTAATTGGGGTATAGTTTTACAATGTTGTGTTAGTTTCTACTGTACAGCAAAGTGAAGTAGAGTTCCCTGTACTCTCCAGCAGCTTCTCAGTTGTTACCTAGTTTATACATAGTAGTGTATATATGTCTATCCCCATCTCCCAATTCATCCCACCCCCCTTTCCCCGCTTGGTGTCCATACGTTTGTTCTCTACGTCTGTGTCTCTATTTCTGCCTTGCAAACTGGTTCATCTGTACCTTTTTCTAGATTCCATGAATATGTGTTAACATACGGTATGTGTTTTTCTGTTTCTGACTTACTTCACTCTGCATGAAAGTCTCCAGGTATTGATTCAGGCATTTTTGAGATTCCGGGAGCAAGGAAGCCCCAGTGCAAACAGCATTCTGGGCCACGGGGTGTGAGAGCTGGGGCCCCTGGGTGCTCTGCTCTCAGCCCACAGTGGTCCCCGCTGGCCTTGGTGTTCACACCGGCCGGGAGGCCATATACACAGCAGAACCCGGAGCCGGATCTAGAGTCCGCCAGACCCGAGCAGTCGCGGAGCCGCCAATGCCTCTCGCGGGGGCTGAGCTGTGCCTGGGCGGTGGGGGCGAGGGCTGTGCGTCACCCGCCCTGTGTCCACAGGCAACTCCCTCCGCGGGGTGACCATCCACCCACCTCTGAGGAGCACCCCCCTGGTGCGAGGTGAGACCCCGAGAGGCCAGGCGGGGGGCCGTGTTGGCCGAGCTCTGCCTCGTCAGACCTGGGGGGCGGGCAGGGGGACCGCAGCTTCCCAGGTGGATAAGGGCCCAGGTTTCGGGACGTCCGGGTGTCCCAGACTCGGCGCCCTCGGAAAGGCCCTGCTCTGTTCGGCCCACAGCCCTGAACGCGGCGCACCGTGGGCGGGTGTGCAGCACATGGGGCGACTTCCACTACAAGACCTTCGACGGCGACGTCTTCCGCTTCCCCGGGCTGTGCAACTACGTCTTCTCCGCGCACTGCGGTGCCGCCTACGAGGACTTCAACCTCCAGCTCCGCCGCGGCCCAGGCCCCAACGCCACCGCGCCCAGCAGGGTCACCATGAAGCTTGATGGCATGGTCGTCGAGCTGACCAAGGGCTCCGTCCTGGTCAACAGCCTCCCGTGAGTCTGGGCCCTGGACGGCGAGGATGCTTCTGGGCCGTCGGGGGAGGGAAGTGCAGTTGTCCCAAGAGTGGGTCCCGGAGTGGTGCCCCCCAGGCCCCCATGCTCGGCCCCCTGCCCCACCCAGGGGCTCAGGCTCTCCCTCTGCCCCTGGAAGCGGCCCCTTCCTCGTTCTTCTGATGCCACAGCTCCAGGCTCTTGTGGGCACGTTGACCTTGTCATACGTGTGACTGAAGGGACCCTCCCTGCCTGAAGTCCAGACCTATGTTGCCCGTCCCCTCGTGCCCTATGGCGCCTCAGCTGGGCCCTCTCTCCGTAGAATTCAGCTGCCCTTCAGCCGCTCCGGAGTCCTCATTGAGCAACGCAGCAGCGGCGTGAAGGTGGCGGCCAGGCTGGGCCTGGTCTTCATGTGGAACCAGGATGACAGCCTCCTGGTGAGGCGGGGGGCCGGGCTCGGGGGACCAGGCACATGCCTCCAGCCTGACAGCCTCTCCAGGGAGGGAGGAAGGGGCTCTGGGCGAAGGAGGGTGGGAAAGCCAGACACCCCTGGCCCCGTGGCAGCGAGGATGGGGCCCAGATGCAGACGGGGCCCCAGGGTCCACACCCCTGATGGAGACCCTGAGTGTGGGGGTAGCTTCCTCCAGGACAGACCCCCTGCTCCGGGTCCCAGCCGCGTGGAGCAAATGGGGAGGGTCCTCTGTGAGGAGGCCCAGCTGCTCCAGCCTGGGGAACCTCGTCTGTCCTTCTGGTCCGGGGCTGTCCCTGGCACGGCTGGAGTCTAATGTGTCCTCTCATTGCAGCTGGAGCTGGACCCCAAGTATGCCAACCAGACCTGCGGGCTCTGCGGAGACTTCAATGGCGTCCCCGTCTTCAACGAGTTCTTCTCCCACAGTAAGCCCCGGGGCGCGAGCCCCCCTCCCTGCCGCCTGCTCCAGCTCTGTGCTCCCTGGAAGCCTGCCTTCCAGGGTCCCAAGTCAGAGGTCTCGGTCTTAACACATGTGCACGCACCCGCACGTGCACGCAGACCCACACACTCGAGGTCCAGCATGCCCGCGCACCTACACCACGTGCATGTGCACAGACTCGGGCACGCCCCAGCACACACAGACGCACGGCGTGCGCTCACGTGCACTCGCCCCCACCCCATCCCACCCAGCACACGCTCTCGGCGGGGCAGCCCCCGCTGAACCCTCCTGTTCTCAGTGCCCGTCACACACCCTCCTCTGAAATCGAAGACCTGCCTCCATCCAGACCTTGTCTCTGCTTCTTGGTCCTTGAGACTTTGCCAAGCAGTGGCCTTTTATGTGACCCGCTGCAGCCCCGATCCCAGGGTCCCCACTGTCAGGCCCATGAAGCCCCACGCAGAGCCCACACGTAAGGGACTCCCTTAGGGGAAGCCTGCCCGAGTGCCCAGCAGTGGCCGGCAGGGGCCCAGGTCACTCTCCAGCCCTGGGCCAGCGGAGCGTCAGTTAACGGACCTCAACCCGCTGCCCTGCAGCCCCGAATGCCTGGGAGTTCCTCATTTCATCTCCAGACTCCCCGAAAGTCCTGTGTAGTCGCCGCTTAAACTGGCGGGGTGGAAGGGGAAGGCCGGCGTAGCCCGGTCGCCCCGAGCGAGGGCCGCTGGGAGCCTGCAAAGAGCCCGGTGTTGTGCTTCTGTCAGACATCAAGCTGACCGCCACCGAGTTTGGGAATCTGCAGAAGATGGGCGGCCCCACGGAGCAGTGTCAGGACCCTGCCCCTGAGCCCCCGGTGAACTGCTTGGCCGGTTTTGTAAGTCCCAGAGTGAACGGGGGTGGCGTCCGGCTCCCACGGCCCCGGGGACAAGCCGAGGAGGGGGCTGTGAGCCAGGGGATGTTCCAGAGCCTGGACTGAGTGCCTGGCTTTGCCCCAGGGCATCTGCGAGGAGATGCTGAGCAGCGAGCCGTTCTTGGACTGCGCCGCCCTCGTGGACGCCAGCAGCTACGTGGAGGCCTGCCGGCAAGATCTCTGCCACTGTGGCCAGGCCAACCTCACCAGCTGCCTCTGTCACACCCTTGCTGAGTACTCCCGCCAGTGCACCCATGCCGGGGGGCTGCCCCTGGACTGGCGGGGCCCCCAGCTCTGCCGTGAGTGCCCTGTGTGACCCCGGCCCTGCCATGCCGTCCCTTCTCGGGCCGGAGGCAGGGGCAGGGCGTGACACGCGCCCCATCTCCTCCCTGCAGCCCAGACGTGCCCCCTCAACATGCAGTACCGCGAGTGCGGGTCACCCTGCGTGGACACCTGCTCCAACCCGGAGCACTCCCAGCTCTGCGAGGACCACTGCGTCGCCGGCTGCTTCTGCCCTGAGGGTGAGCCGGAGCCCCACCCCCTCTGGCCCCCCCAGAATCACGCAGATGCATTGTAGGTGCTCAGGAAGGAAGGCCCCTCTGACGTGGCTCAAGGTGTCCCTGGACCCCTGGGTCTGAGGAACCCTCCAGGGCAGGGCCACTGTGGGCAGAGGGCCTGTCCCCTCCACACACCCACATGGCAGGCACAATCCGGCACCTGCCACGTGGCCTGCCTGCCTCTGCAGGGACGGTGCTGGATGACGTCGGCCACACTGGCTGCATCCCGGTGCCCCAGTGCTCCTGTGTGTACAACGGGGCCACCTACACTCCAGGGACCGGCTACTCCACAGACTGCACCAACTGGTAGGACCCTGGGCCCCTGCCCTCCCCTCCCCCGGAGATGCCCAGGGACGGCCCCTGCCTTCTGGTCCCCCTAGATGCGCCCGGGCCGGCCCCACTGGGGGCTTGTCCTCTCCCACGCGGGTTCCCGGGCGGAGGCCAGTGGCTCTCTGGGCAGGCGCTGATGGGCTCCAGTCTATGTGGTGATGCAGGCAGGCCTGGGCAAGTCTACCTGCCGTCTTGGGGGGGCTGGCTGCTCCCGGGGGCAGCACCCACGTGGTCGCTCCCTGCTCTCAGCACCTGCTCTGGGGGCCGGTGGAGATGCCAGGAGGTGCAGTGCCCGGGCACCTGCTCGGTGCTGGGCGGTGCCCACTTCTCCACGTTCGACGAGAGGCAGTACACGGTACACGGGGACTGCAGCTACGTGCTGGCCAAGGTACATGGCCCCAGGGTCCTCCCCGGACAGAGCGGCTTTCAGGTCGTGGGTCCAGGTGTCTTTCCCCAGCCTGAGCTGCATGTGGGTGCCGCATTTGGGGCCACCTTGGGATCCCCGATGCCGAGTCCTCCAGGAAACCACCCGAGCTCTGGGCGGGTGGACGGGTGGTGGGGAGGGGAGAGGATGAGGCGGGCTGGGGGCGCTGCGCTTTGTGTGAGGACCTGTGTTTCCAGCCCTGTGACAGCAGCGCCTTCACCGTGCTGGCCGAGCTGCGCAGGTGTGGACTGACCGACAGCGAGACCTGCCTGAAGAGCCTGACGCTGACCCTGGGCGGGGGGCACATGGTGCGTGCAGACCCTGGGGTTGGGGGTGTCCTTCACGGCAAGCGACCTCTGCCCGAGCCCTTGATCCCACATGGGCAGCAGGTGGCCGAGGCATGGCCCGAGGACCCTCCCACTGACTCCCTGCTTCCACCTCTTGTGGTTCTTTTGAGTGACCGTCCCCAAAGGGAACAGCTCAGGGGGTGGCAAGGGGCCTCCACACCTCCCCCATGAGGCCAGGAAGCTTCTCTGCTGAAGTCGACTTTTTTTACTTTAGTAAATCTCTTTGGTTTTCACGTCGCCAAAAAGCGGTCCGGTCCTCGCGGAAAGCTTAGCGGAGCAGGCTGAGCCTGGGGGATGGGGGGCCAGGTCATCAGCGCTCCTCTGCCCTGGGGAGGCCATCGGGAGCCCTGTCATGTGCTTCTCCAGGTCTTCGTGGTAAAGGCCAGCGGGGCGGTGTTTGTGAACCAGATCTACACCCAGCTGCCCCTCTCGGCAGGTGAGGGCGCCTCCCTGCCCCGCCCCCTGACAGCCCCGCCCCTCGCGCCCACTGAGACCTGGTCCCCTGTGTCTGCAGCCAACGTCATGCTCTTCAGACCCTCCACCTTCTTCATCATCGCCCAGACCCAGCTGGGCCTGCAGCTGGACATCCAGCTGGTGCCCGTCATGCAGGTGTTCGTGAGGCTGGCGCCCCAGCTCCAGGGGCAGACCTGCGGTAAGAGGGTCACCACCCAGCACCCGAGCCCACCCTCCGCAGCCCAGCACACAGGGGCCTCACGCCACCCCCGCCCCAGGCCTGTGCGGGAACTTCAACCAGAACCAGGCCGACGACTTCCGGACCATCAGCGGCGTGGTGGAGGGCACGGCCGCCGCCTTCGCCAACACCTGGAAGACCCAGGCCGCCTGCCCCAACGTCAAGAACAGCTTGGAGGACCCCTGCTCCCTCAGCGTGGAGAACGGTATGTGTGTCCAGCATTCCCGCGGGCTAACCTGGTGCCGGGGCCCCTGGGCCAGAGGTCTGAGCATGCGCTCCTTGGGGGCCCGGCCGGAAGGGGGCGTCAGGTGGTAGGTAAACAGGCGGACTCGACACGCGTTGTTCTGGCCGGTGAGCCCCGGGAGGAGAGGATCAGGGTGCTGGGGGGAGTGGAGGCCCACCCTCCTTGCCTGCTCCCCCGGGGGACCGGGCTCGCGGGGCGCTCGGGAAGCAGCCTAGGTCTGCTGACACCTGGCACTCCTCCACACGGAGCATAAGGGATTCCGGCTAAAAGGAAAGCTGCTCATGTCCATGTAGCTCCCGCCTGGCGCGGCCGCCCAGCCTCGCTGGCTGCCCCCCTCCTCTGTCCACAGAGAAATACGCTCAGCACTGGCGCTCGCGGCTGACAGACCCCCACGGCCCCTTCACCCGGTGTCACGCTGCTGTGAGCCCCGGCGCCTACTACTCGGTAATGCCACCCACCTGCCTCTGCCCTTGGACCGCCCGGCCACCCTCAGGGTCCCAGGGGCCGTGGCGGCAGCGTCTGGGCCCAGCAGGCCTCTCAGCCTCCAGTTTCTCCCACCCCCATTCACTCACTCATTCGCTCATCCACTCACCCACTCATTCATTCACTCACTCATCCACTCACTCATTCATCCACTCACTCACTCATTCATCCACTCACTCATTCATCTACTCACTCATTCATCCACTCATTCATTCACTCATTCATCCACTCACTCATTCATTCATTCACTCATTCATCCACTCACTCATTCATCCACTCACTCATTCGCTCATCCACTCACTCACTCATTCATTCACTCATTCGTCCACTCACTCATTCATTCATCACTCACTCATTTATCCACTCACTCATTCATCACTCACTCATTCATCCACTCACTCATTCATCACTCACTCATTCATCTACTCACTCATTCATCCACTCACTCACTCATTCATTCACTCATTCATCCACTCACTCATTCATTCATCACTCACTCATTCATCTACTCACTCATTCATCCACTCACTCATTCATTCATCACTCACTCACTCATTCATTCACTCATTCATCCACTCACTCATTCATTCATCACTCACTCATTCATCCACTCACTCATTCGCTCATTCATTCACTCACTCATTCATTCACTCATTCATCCACTCACTCATTCATCCACTCACTCATTCATTCATCACTCACTCATTCATCTACTCACTCATTCATCCACTCACTCATTCATTCATCACTCACTCATTCATCTACTCACTCATTCATCCACTCACTCATCTACTCACTCATTCATCACTCACTCACTCACTCACCCACCTGCTGTGGTTCTGAGTCGTCCTCTCCTCCAGCTCCATGCTAGGCACAGGGGCTACACCCAAGGAGTGAGTAGCCTGCTGGCCCCAGGGTGTAAATGAGAAACTGGTGTCTAAGGCTGACTACACAGGGATGGACCGCTGGGTCACACAGATGAGGGGCTGTGGTCCTTCCAGCACCCCCGCCCCCCAGCCCAGGGGCGTGATGGCAAGATGCTCTGTGCACGTTAGTGGGACCCCCGTGAGGCTCGGGGAGGGGTCCTGGGGAGGCAGGGGCTCCGGCAGCAGCATGGGGGAGGCTCACCGTGTGTGGCCTGGTGTCCCTGACATCCTGATGCCCCCACAGAACTGCATGTTTGACACGTGCAACTGTGAGAAGAGTGAGGACTGCATGTGCGCAGCCCTGTCCTCCTACGTGCGGGCCTGCGCCGCCCGGGGCGTGCTGCTCGGCGGCTGGCGGGACGGCGTGTGCAGTGAGTGTCCCAGGGTGGATGTCCCATGGCCCCCGTCCCCCAACCAGGCTCAGAGGCCAAGGAGCGCCCAGGCCAGTTCCCCGGGACCCCATCAAGGACGAAGGGCCTGGTGGGAACAGGGAAGCCAGGGGGGCCGGCCCTGTCCTGAGTGCTACCCCCTCCTGGCATTGTGCAGCAAAGGCCATGACCACCTGCCCCCAGTCGCTGACCTACCTCTACAACATCAGCACCTGCCAGCCCACCTGCCGGGCCCGGAGTGACGCGGACGTCACCTGCAGCATCAGCTTCGTCCCCGTGGACGGTTGCACCTGCCCTGACGGCACCTTCCTGGATGATACGGACAAGTGTGTGCCGGCCACCAGCTGCCCCTGCTACCATGGGGGCTCCGTGGTCCCCAATGGGGAGTCGACGCACGAGCAGGGGTCGTCTGGTAAGAGCCCCTGCTGAGTGGGTGGGGTGGGCGAGGCTGGGGGGCTCTCTGAGCACTCTCTCCTTGCAGCACCTGCACCCAGGGCACACTGACCTGCATTGGAGGCCATGCCCCAGCTCCAGGTGAGCCCGGAGTGGGGGAGGGGGCCCTCGGTTATCTCTGCATAAAGTTACCTAAGCACGGGGTTAAATGCCCACAAGTCAGCGAGGCTGCTGGGTGTCAATCAGCGTCTCTGGGCTCAGCAGTGTGGGCACCCTGCCCACGCACTCACACGCTCACCCCGGGGCGGCTAAATTCTGCCGTCGGGAGACACGTCCCTCAAGCGAGCCTGGTAGGTGGCGTCAGGGTCCCCTGAATGGCCCCTCCCTCGCCAGTCTGTACCCCACCCATGGTCTACTTCGACTGCCACAATACCACGCCTGGGGCCGCTGGGGCTGGCTGTCAGAAGAGCTGCCACACCCTGGACATGGACTGTGTAAGTGTCCCCAGTGACCCCCCTCCAACAACCCCACACCTGCTCGGCCCCCATGGGCACCTGTGGAGAAGCCCACTCACTGGCCCCAGGGGACCCCTGCCCGCAGGCTGCTGGTCCTGTATCCCTGTGGCCCCGCTGCAGGCCCTGGGGGTCCACTAAGCTGTGTCTGCTCCCCCCCATAGTACAGCTCCCAGTGTGTGCCTGGCTGTGTGTGTCCCCACGGGCTGGTGGCCACTGGCGACGGCGGCTGCATCCCTGTGTCCGACTGCCCTTGTGTGCACAACGAGGCCAGCTACAAGCCGGGCCAGGTCATCCGGGTGGGCTGCAACACCTGGTATGCGGAGGGGCTCGGACCCCACCTGGGGGAGGGTTCCCTGCAGCGGGAGGTACAGCCCGGCCGGCAAGTCCTGCCCCCGCCCAGGCAGGCAGCTGGGCCTCCAGGAGGGAGGTTTGGGCCTGATGCCTGCCGCCCCTGCCCAGCACCTGTAAGAGCAGGATGTGGCAGTGCACAGACCAGCCCTGCCCGGCCACCTGCGCGGTGTACGGCGACGGCCACTACCGCACCTTTGATGGGCAGCGCTACAGCTTCAGCGGGGACTGCGAGTACACGCTGCTTCAGGTGTGTGGCTGCCGAGCCCCCCGCCGCCCCGCAGCCCTGCTGTGCTGCCCCGCGGTGCACGCTCAGTCCCATCCCGGCCTCCCTAGGACCACTGTGGGGGGGACGGCAGCGCCCAGGACGGCTTCCATGTCATCACCGAGAACGTCCCCTGTGGCACCACGGGGGCCACCTGCTCCAAGGCCATCAAGATCTTCCTGGGGGTGAGCAGTGGGTGGGGGCCTTGGTGGGGAGCCCCCAGGAAGGCCGCGCTCCCATGGCCGAGCTGGGACAGGGGCCGCAGGGCCATGGACCCGTTCGACAGGTAGCCAGGGTCCTCACCCAGACACTCGCTGGTCCTGCCCCACGCAGAGCTACGAGCTGAAGCTGAGTGACGGGAACATGGAGGTGATCGAGAAGGAACAGGGGCAGCTGCCGCCCTTCTCCATTCACCAGATGGACAACTACCTGGTGGTAGACATGGATGTCAGCCTGGTGTTGCTGTGGGACAAGGGGACCAGCATCTTCCTCACACTCAGCCCCGAGTTCAAGGTGAGGCCCTGCCCAGGAAGGACGACGCCCTCACCCCAGACCAAGGGCCGGCCGGAGACGGGGGTGCGGGTGGGGGAGAGACAGAGGAGATGATAGAAAAACAGAGAGACACAGAGAGTTATAGAGAGACAGAGAGACAGACAGAGAGAAACCGAGAGGCAGAGAGACAGAGAGGAGGTGACAGTAGGAGACCCTCGGCCGTGTCCGGGTCCTGCAGCTGCTGGGAGAAACGATCCCTAACTGGTGGCCCTTCTCTCACAGTCTGGACACTAAGTCCAACCAGGTGCCCCAGGGCCACGTTCCCTCCAGAGGCTCGAGGGGAGGATCCTTCCCGCCTCCTCCAGCTTTCGTGGCCCCAGGCGCCCCGTCAGCCCAACCTCTGCATACGACGTCCCTTTACTGTCTTCACTCTGTGTGTGTCCCTCGTCCTGTAAGGACACCGGCCACTGGATCAGCCACCCCAGTCCAGGATGCCCTCATCCTAACTGGATTGCTTCCGCAGAGACCCTACTTCCGCTTTGGGCCAACTCGTGGGTCCCGGGTCAGGACCTGAGCCTGTCTTTGGGGGACACTCCGTAGCCACTAGGCTGCTTCTTCTGTGCCCTCCCCTCCTGGAGACTTCAGAGCCCAGTGGGGCTCTTCCTGAGGGCCCCGGGTGGGGGGGAGCGAGTGAGGTCGCAGGGCCCCTCCTGCGCTTGCCCTGAGCCTGCGCCGTCTCTACGTCTGTCCGTCCACAGGGGAGGGTCTGCGGGCTGTGCGGGAACTTTGACGACAACGCCCTCAACGACTTCACCACGCGGAGCCAGTCCGTGGTGGGCGACGAGCTGGAGTTCGGCAACAGCTGGAAATTCTCCCCGTCCTGCCCAGACGCCCAGGCCCCCAAGGACCCCTGCACCGCCAACCCGTACCGCAAGTCCTGGGCCCAGAAGCAGTGCAGCATCATCAACAGCGCCACCTTCAGCGCCTGCCACGCCCACGTACGCGGGGCGCTCCTCCAGGCACCTGGGGAAGAAGGGACAGAAATGGGAGCAGTGGCTCTTTGCCGCCCTCTAGGGCCCGCTGTGGCGATGAGGACCCGTCTGGCCGGCCTCGTGGGACAACGAGCTCCAGGGGAAACCGGCCCAGGCCGACACCAGCGGCACTGATTCCCCGGAGCCCACAGGGATGGCGGGTCCCTTGGCATCTGAAGCCTCTCTCTCCCGTAGGTGGAATCGGCCAGGTACTACGAGGCCTGCGTGAGCGACGCATGCGCCTGCGACTCAGGGGGCGACTGCGAGTGTTTCTGCACGGCTGTGGCCGCCTACGCCCAGGCCTGCCACGAAGCGGGTGTGTGCGTGTCCTGGCGGACCCCGGACATCTGCCGTGAGTGCCCACGGATGTGTCCGTCAGGGTGGGGCGGAGACACAGAGAGTGACAAGAGTGGTATTGAATGTGTGAGGGGAGGAAGGGCTTGAAGGGAATCAGCAGAGCACCCCCCCTCCATGGAGCCTGGCCGCAGTGGGTGGGCGTCCCTGACAAGCCAGCCAGCCCCCCTCCCCACTGCCCCCTCTTGCCCCGGGCATCCCAGGCCCATGTCCTCTGAAGCCGCGTCCAGGAGGCACAGAGGAGGGACGTGTCTTCAGAACAGCTCGCAGGACTTGGGCAAGGACCGGGCTACGGGGGAGCCCCCCGGGGCTGTCCTTGCAAGGGCGGCACTCCACCTGGGGCCCCCTGGGCCAAGCGCCTGGCCCTGAGCCCGCCCCCGTTGTCCGTAGCCCTCTTCTGTGACTACTACAACCCCAAGGGCCACTGCGAGTGGCACTACCAGCCCTGCGGGGCCCCCTGCCTGAGGACCTGCCGGAACCCCCGCGGCCAGTACCTGCACGACGTCTGTGGCCTGGAAGGTGCGCTGCTGCCCTGCTTGTCTGGGCGGGGCCGTGCTGGGGAGACGGTGGTTGGGGCCAAGGTTTGTCCTGGGGATCCAGGCTGGGCGGCTCCTGACCCCTCGGGGTGCTTTTGCGGCCATAGCCTCAAGCTCCCCATGGTGTGGTGGGGTCCAGGGCTGGGGGCAGTTGGTGTGGCTGGGACTCAGGCCTCTCTGGTCCCCAGGCTGCTACCCCAAGTGCCCATCAGAGGCCCCCATCTTCGATGAGGACCAGATGCGATGTGTAGCTTCATGCCCAACCCCGACCCCACCACTGCCCTGCCGCGTCCAGGGCAAGTCCTACCGGCCGGGCTCTGTGGTGCCCTCGGAAAAGAACTGCCACTACTGGTGAGGCGCTTGGCGGGAGCCGCGAGGACCCTGGAGCACGTGGGGGATTCGCCCAGCCCTCCTCTACTGGGGAAAGGCCCCACCTGGCCACCCCCCAGCAGAGCCTCCCTCCTTCAGGGCCAGAGGGTCCCCCAGCCTGGGTTTTCTGTGGGGTCCAACAGGGAGCTTCCTTTATGCAGGATGAGGGTGGGGGGTCTGGGGGTGAAGAAAGGGGCCAGAGGGGAAGCTGAGTCATGACACGGCCCGAGGACCTCTGGGAAGACACCCTGGAGAGGGAGTGGCCTTCAGAAGGCCCAGGGGGCTCAGTGGCCATGCTCAAGCTGCCTTCTCTGGCCATTGATAGGAAGGGCTCCCTGAGAGGGCGTGACCTCTGGGGCTGAGGTGTGGCCCCCAGGGACCCCAGTGGGGCTTCCCCTGCCTGCCTGCCCCTGGGTGAGTCTCCACCCCCTGACTCATCTCCCTTCTGTCGCCAGCGTTTGCACCGAGAGCGGCGTGCAGTGCACCTACAACTCTGAGGGTGAGTGGTGGGCGGCCCTCCTTGTGCCCGGGGTCTCGGGTCCCCGCCTGCGCCCCGGCCCCCTAACTGCCTGGCTGCTGGCCTCCCCACAGCCTGTGTCTGCACCTACGATGGGAGGCGCTTCCGTCTCAGGGAAGTCATCTACCACACGACAGACGGCACGGGGGCCTGCATCTTCGCCCACTGTGGGGCTAACGGCACCATCGAGAGGAGAGTCGAAGACTGCAACACTACCACCCCCACCCCCCAAACCACCTTCGCCTTCTCTACACCGATCGGTAAGGCAGACAGGCGGGGTGCCGACCGGGTGGTGCCGTCCCCCCACCCCTGGCCCCGAGCGGCAGGAAGGAGCTGGGACGGGACAGAGCGCATGTCCCTGTGCCGGTCAGCCCGCAGCCACCGTGAGGCTAGCAGGACCCGTGTCCCCAGTCATGCTCTCAGGGCTGTGGCACCCAGCATGGGGCAGGGGCTGTGAGCAAAGGTACCCCAGGTTAGCTCCTGGGGAGAGGACCACGGGAAGCCGGCTGGGGAGTCCCTGCCTGGATCCACTGCTCTCCGATCGCCTTGCGTCGCACCAGGGCCAGGCACCTCCGCATCCTAACCTCTTCTAAGGGTGACTTAGGGCCTTATTAGAGCTTCCCCCGAGGGTGAAGAGCCCCTGTAGCTCTGGCTTTAGATTCCGGGGAGCTTAATGCACCCCTTGACTCAGCTGCAGTGAGCTTTACCCCTGCCAGGTTTGGGCATATCCCGGACGCTTGGCGACTGCCCTGTCTCCCAAGTTCCCGTCATGGGTGGAGACAGACAGGCAGCTGACACTGACAGAGGGGGCGGGGGGGCTGTCCTTAAGGAGTGTGGGGAGCCCTGGCCCCTGACGCTCGCCCTTTCTCTCCTGCCCTCAGTCGTGAGCTCGATGCTTCCACCCAGCACACACCCCAGCCCGTCCGAAGAGACAGCACACGCTCTGAGCTCGGCCCCGGCCACCACCCCGGGCACATCCCCTGGACCAACCCCTCCCACAGCCTCCGCCCCGCCCTCGTCCCGGCCCCGCTGTGGGGAGGAATGCCAGTGGTCGCCATGGCTGGATGTCAGCCGCCCGGGATGGGGCACAGACAGCGGTGACTTCGACACGCTGGAGAACCTCCGCGCCTATGGGTACCGGGTTTGCCGAGCACCGAGGGCGGTGGAGTGCCGAGCCGAGAGTGCCCCCGAGGTGCCTCTGGAAGCCCTGGGGCAGCGCGTGGAGTGCAGCCCGACGGTGGGGCTGACCTGCTACAACAGGGCCCAGGCCTCTGGGCGCTGTGACAACTACCAGATCAGGATCCTGTGCTGCTTCTCCCGGGCCTGCCCCCCTAGCAGTACAGAGACCACCCTGCACGCAACCCTCAGCACAACTGAAACTGGGCCCACGCCAGGACCCAGCAGGGTTACATCTGTGCCGACAGGGAGCGCAGGTGCCTCAGCCCCTGTCACCACACTTGGCCCAACCACTGCCTCTACGACTAGCAAAACACCTGGCCCAGGTACATCAACAACTGGGAAAATAACCCCCTTGACTCCTAGCCCAAAGCCGGTTTCAACAACAGTTTCCACCACAACCTCTGTGTCAACCACAACACCCGGGCCCTCGAAGGGGACCTCATCTGAGCCAACCCAGGTCACCTGTTTACAAGAAACGTGCACCTGGACCAAGTGGATTGACGGCAGCTACCCTGGGGCAGGGAGGAACAGTGGAGATTTTGACAGTTTTCAGAATCTGAGATCCAAAGGTTATAAATTCTGTGCAAACCCCAAGAACGTGGAATGCCGGGCGGAAGTCTTCCCCAACACCTCGCTGCAGGCACTGGGGCAGAACCTGATCTGTGACAAAAACGTGGGGCTGATTTGCTGGAACAGAGACCAGCTGCCCCTCATCTGCTACAACTACCAAATCCGGATCCTGTGCTGTGAGATGGTGGACGTTTGCAGAACAAACGCCACACCCCCTACCACACCTGGGCCCACACAGACGACCACAGGTGAAACCAGCACTGCCTGGACCACCGCAACTTTCTCGTCTTCCACACAACACAGCACTGCCAGCTCGGCACATGTGCCCACAAGAACGAGGGTCACAACAAGAACAACTGAGCAGTCCCCTCCGGGGACCACCTCCTGCCAGCCACAGTGCACATGGACCAAGTGGTTCGATGAGGACTTCCCATCTCCTGGGCCCCACGGAGGAGACTTTGAAACCTACAGCAACATCGTCAGAAGAGGAGAGAAGATCTGCCGCCGACCCGAATACATCAGCGCCCTGGAGTGCCGAGCCGAGAACCACCCAGACGTCGGCATCCAGACGCTGGGCCAGGTGGTGCAGTGCAGCCCGGAAGTGGGCTTGGTGTGTCGGAACCGGAACCAGAAGGGCAAGTTCAGGATGTGCCTCAACTACGAGGTGCGCGTGCTGTGCTGTGAGCCAGAGAAAGGCTGCCCTGCCACACGTGTCACAGTTCCCAGCACCTCAAGTGTGAGTGTCAACAGCCAGACAGGGACCACCTCCCATGAGGCCACATCCAGTGCAACCACGGTGCAGACAACCAGTTCAACCGCAGTGCCTATAAGCAGCACCACCACTGTGGAGACAACTGGCCCAACCACAGCTCCTACAACCAGCACCAGCACTGTGGAGTCAACCGGCCCAACCACAGCTCCTACAACCAGCACCACCACTGTGGAGACAACGAGTCCAACCACAGCTCGTAGAACCAGCACCACCACTGTGGAGACAACCGGCCCCACCACAGCTTCTACAACCAGCACCACCACTGTGGAGACAACCAGCCCAACCACAGCTCCTACAACCAGCACCACCACTGTGGAGACAACCAGCCCAACCACAGCTCCTACAACCAGCACCACCACTGTGCAGACAACCGGCCCAACCACAGCTCCTACAAGCAGCACCACCACTGTGGAGACAACCAGCCCAACCACAGCTCCTACAACCAGCACCACCACTGTGGAGACAACCACTCCAACCACAGCTCGTAGAACCAGCACCACCACTGTGGAGACAACTGGCCCAACCACAGCTCCTACATCCAGCACCACCACTGTGGAGACAACCAGTCCAACCACAGCTCGTAGAACCAGCACCACCACTGTGGAGACAATCAGTCCAACCACAGCTCCTACAACCAGCACCACCACTGTGGAGACACCCAGCCCAACCACAGCTCCTACAACCAGCACCACCACAGTGGAGACAACCAGTCCTACCACAGCCCCTACAACCAGCACCACCACTGTGGAGACAACCAGTCCAACCACAGCTCGTAGAACCAGCACCACCACTGTGGAGAAAACCAGCCCAACCACAGCTCCTACAACCAGCACCACCACTGTGGAGACAACTAGTCCAACCACAGCTCCTACAACCAGCACCACCACTGTGGAGACAACCGGCCCAACCACAGCTCCTACAGCCAGCACCACCACTGTGGAGACAACCAGCCCAACCACCGCTCCTACAACCAGCACAACTTTTGTCTCTATACCTGAAACAACCCACTCCCAACCCTGGACCACCTCCTGCCAGCCACAGTGCACATGGACCAAGTGGTTCGATGAGGACTTCCCATCTCCTGAGCCCCACGGAGGAGACTTTGAAACCTACAGCAACATAGTCAGAAGGGGAGAGAAGATCTGCCGCCAACCTGAATACATCGGTGCCCTGGAGTGCCGAGCCGAGAACCACCCAGACGTCGGCATCCAGACGCTGGGCCAGGTGGTGCAGTGCAGCCCGGAAGTGGGCTTGGTGTGTCGGAACCGGAACCAGAAGGGCAAGTTCAGGATGTGCCTCAACTACGAGGTGCGCGTGCTGTGCTGTGAGCACCAGAAAGGCTGCCCTGTCACACGTGTCACAGTTCCCAGCACCTCAAGTGTGAGTGTCATCAGCCAGACAGGGACCACCTCCCATGAGGCCACATCCAGTGCAACCGCGGTGCAGACAACCAGTTCAACCGCAGTGCCTATAAGCAGCACCACCACTGTGGAGACAACTGGCCCAACCACAGCTCCTACAACCAGCACCACCACTGTGGAGACAACTGGCCCAACCACAGCTTCTACAACCAGCACCACCACTGTGGAGACAACGAGTCCAACCACAGCTCGTAGAACCAGCACCACCACTGTGGAGACAACCAGCCCAACCACAGCTCCTACAACCAGCACCACCACTGTGGAGACAACCAGTCCTACCACAGCTCCTACAACCAGCACCACCACTGTGGAGACAACCAGCCCAACCATAGCTCCTACAACCAGCACCACCACTGTGGAGACAACCAGTCCAACCACAGCTCCTACAACCAGCACCACCACTGTGCAGACAACCGGCCCAACCACAGCTCCTACAACCAGCACCACTACTGTGGAGACAACTGGCCCAACCACAGCTCCTACAACCAGCACCACCACTGTGGAGACAACTGGCCCAACCACAGCTCTTACAGCCAGCACCACCACTGTGGAGACAACTGGCCCAACCACAGCTCCTACAACCAGCACCACCACTGTGGAGACAACGGGCCCAACCACAGCTCCTACAACCAGCACCACCACTGTGGAGACAACCGGCCCAACCACAGCTCCTACAACCAGCACCACCACTGTGGAGTCAACCGGTCCAACCACAGCTCCTACAACCAGCACCACCACTGTGGAGACAACCAGTCCAACCACAGCTCGTAGAACCAGCACCACCACTGTGGAGACAATCAGTCCAACCACAGCTCCTACAACCAGCACCACCACTGTGGAGACACCCAGCCCAACCACAGCTCCTACAACCAGCACCACCACTGTGGAGACACCCAGCCCAACCACAGCTCCTACAACCAGCACCACCACTGTGGAGACACCCAGCCCAACCACAGCTCCTACAACCAGCACCACCACTGTGGAGACACCCAGCCCAACCACAGCTTCTACAACCAGCACCACCACTGTGGAGACAACCAGCCCAACCACAGCTCCTACAACCAGCACCGCCACTGTGGAGACAACCAGCCCAACCACAGCTCCTACAACCAGCACCACCACTGTGCAGACAACCGGCCCAACCACAGCTCCTACAAGCAGCACCACCACTGTGGAGACAACCAGCCCAACCACAGCTCCTACAACCAGCACCACCACTGTGGAGACAACCACTCCAACCACAGCTCGTAGAACCAGCACCACCACTGTGGAGACAACTGGCCCAACCACAGCTCCTACATCCAGCACCACCACTGTGGAGACAACCAGTCCAACCACAGCTCGTAGAACCAGCACCACCACTGTGGAGACAATCAGTCCAACCACAGCTCCTACAACCAGCACCACCACTGTGGAGACACCCAGCCCAACCACAGCTCCTACAACCAGCACCACCACAGTGGAGACAACCAGTCCTACCACAGCTCCTACAACCAGCACCACCACTGTGGAGACAACCAGTCCAACCACAGCTCGTAGAACCAGCACCACCACTGTGGAGAAAACCAGCCCAACCACAGCTCCTACAACCAGCACCACCACTGTGGAGACAACTAGTCCAACCACAGCTCCTACAACCAGCACCACCACTGTGGAGACAACCGGCCCAACCACAGCTCCTACAGCCAGCACCACCACTGTGGAGACAACCAGCCCAACCACCGCTCCTACAACCAGCACAACTTTTGTCTCTATACCTGAAACAACCCACTCCCAACCCTGGACCACCTCCTGCCAGCCACAGTGCACATGGACCAAGTGGTTTGATGAGGACTTCCCATCTCCTGAGCCCCACGGAGGAGACTTTGAAACCTACAGCAACATAGTCAGAAGGGGAGAGAAGATCTGCCGCCAACCTGAATACATCGGTGCCCTGGAGTGCCGAGCCGAGAACCACCCAGACGTCGGCATCCAGACGCTGGGCCAGGTGGTGCAGTGCAGCCCGGAAGTGGGCTTGGTGTGTCGGAACCGGGACCAGAAGGGCAAGTTCAGGATGTGCCTCAACTACGAGGTGCGCGTGCTGTGCTGTGAGCCCCAGTAAGGCTGCCCTGTCAGCTCTGTGACTCCAAGTCCCCAGCCCTCACTCCCTCCAGAGTCCACCACCCCCACGTTTTCCCTGGTGACCTCCCCTAGCTCCGCAGCGCCCTCCACATCCACGTGCTACTGCAGTGTGGCGTCCAGGTTATACCCCGCAGGTATGTGTACTCTACCTGGGTGTGTGGTGTGTGCTGACCCTGGTCACTGTTGTCCTGTTCACAAAACTACGGTGTTAAGGGGACGGAGGGGTGCCTTGTCTTTGCGAAAGGGCTAGATCTTGTGTATAGGAAGGCAGTAAGCCGTCTCTGAGCATATGCCATCTACACCTGGGAAGGAAGGCCTTTTGCCAGCGCAGCACCCAGGTGGACCACCAGCCTGGTTAGAGTCCCTCCTGGTGATCGCTTCTTGGCTCTCCTAGTGCCCTCCCATTCCTTTTCTTGCAGGATCCATCATTTACCAGCAGACGGACCTCTCCGGGCACTGCTATTATGCCCTTTGCAGCCTGCACTGCCACGTGGTCAGGCGGACCGACCACACCTGTCCCACCAGCACACCACCTCCCGCCCCAGCCACCTCCACGCCAGTGTCCTCCCCTTCTGCCTCTGTGTCCGTTACTCAGCGAGGATGCCCAAATGCAGTCCCCCCAAGAACGGTAACCTCACCTTTTCTGCCCTTCTCGGGGGCTCGGGGCGGCCAGGGCAGGGACCCTCCGCATAATTCAAAGTAGGCTGTGGCGTCAAGGGTGCATGAAGGTTGGCGGCCCCTCGGCTGACGTAGGCTGACCATGGCGAGCGGCCATTTCTGGTCCTCCAGAACTTCTGGGAGGGGGCGCCAGGAGTGTGGGGCCCGAGGTTGAGACTCTGTTGCCTATAAAGGGGGCTAGAGCAGGTGACTGATGCTCCGGACAGGGTCAAACGGCCAAGGAGTGGAAACGGTGGGTGGGTGGAAATGGGCAGAGGGGGAAGGGGGCAACCTCCAACACCCGGAGCCCCTCCCAGTCGGCCGGGTGCTCGGGGGGGGTGCTGGGGGAGGAGAGGCCTGGTGTGAGTATTGGTCCCAATCCTGGTGGCTCTTCTCTCCCCGGAGACCCAGGCGAGCCCTGAGCCCCGAGGGGTGGGTGCCACGTCAGGGCAAGGCCCTGCAGCAGTCTTTGCTTCCACAGAAAGGCGAAACCTGGGCCATGCCCAACTGCTCTGAGGCCACTTGTGAGGGCAACGGGGTCATCACCGTGAGGGCGCGCCAGTGTCCAAAGAGGCAGAAGCCCACCTGCGCCAACGGCTACCCCGCTGTGATAGTGGCCCACCCGGAGGACTGCTGCCCATCCTACGAGTGCAAGTGTGAGTGGGCGGGGCCGGGGGTGGCGGCCATGGCAGAGAAGGCGGGATGGAATCGGTGGGACCAAGGAAGGACTTCCCAAGGTCAGGGCAGCGGTGGTGGCGCCCGGCCTCCTCCCCAGGTGCCCGGCGGAACCCTGCCCAAGCCCAGAGCAGCCGGGCCACGCAGGCGCGAGGGGGCGTCCGGAGTCTGGTCCCACCTCTCGGCCTCTTTGGGCACCTACTGGACAGAGTTCTGTGTGCTGTTGGCGTGTGGGTCCCGACAACAGGGCAGTCGCCTGCTCCGCTTGGTGCGGGACACACCTGCCCCTGCGGGAGCCCCGGGGCGGTGGGAGGAGGCCCGTAGTGCGGCCAGGTAAGGCGGCTCGTCCTCCCGCAGGCGTGTGTAGCCACTGGGGCAAACCCCACTACATCACTTTTGATGGTACATGCTACATGTTTCTGGACAACTGCACGTATGTGCTGGTACAGCAGATCGTGCCCGTGTTCGGACACTTCCGGGTGCTGATCGACACCTACTTCTGTGATGCTGAGGATGGGCTGCCCTGCCTACAGTCCATCATCATCGAGTACCAGCAGGACCGCATCGTGCTGACCCGCAAGCCCGTCGGAGGGGTGATGACCAATGAGGTGGGGACGCCCTCCGGGCAGCCCCCATTTGTGCCGGGTGGACTCGGGGCGCCAGGCACTGGCTGATCACCACCCGGTTCTCTTTCCCTCGCTGGGTCCCCATCTAGATCATCTTCAACGGTGAGGTGGTCAGACCCGGCTTCCAGAAAGACGGCATTGTCGTCTCCCAAATCAGCATCAAGATGTACGTGACCATCCCCGCCCTTGGTGTCCAGGTCATGTTCAGTGGCCTCATCTTCTCTGTGGAGCTGCCCTTCAGCAAATTCGCCAACAACACGGAGGGGCAGTGCGGTGAGCGCCCGGCCCAGCCCCGCTCTGGCCCTCCGGACTCTGGGCCCTTTCTCTGGCCGGGAGTGTCTGGTGTGCGAAGGGTCGGCCTCGGGTGTGTCCCTCCAGGAACTGCATTCTTGGCTGGGGGTGAGGCCGCCCGTGTGGCGCGGAGCCTCCAGGTGATTCTGCTTTCCAGCTGCACCAAGAATGTGCGGCACACGGCCCAGGGGCCTGGCCATGTGGCCCATACGTGAGGCCTCTTTGGGAACTGCCCCAGGGTCTGGCTTCTTGGAGGCAAAAGAAAGCACAGGGAGGTCAGGGGACAGGTCCCACAGCAACCCATCGAGTGCTGCGCGGAGACGCTGGGGCCCGGCCCCCAGCGCCCCAAGGGAGGGCGAGGGTGCCTCTGCTTTCCCCGGCTGACTGACCGCTGCTTCCACGCCCCAGGCACCTGTACCAATGACCAGAAGGACGAGTGCCGCCTGCCCGGGGGGGCGGTGGTACCCTCCTGCTCCGACATGCCCGGCCACTGGAATGTGGCACACCCCGGCCAGCCATCCTGCAGCAGGCCTCCCCTGACACCCACCACAGTTGAGCCCAAGAAAACGTCCACCTCGTGCCTACCTTCGCCAATCTGCCAGCTAATTCTGAGCAAGTGAGATTCCCTGGCAGGGCTGGGGTGTGGGGGGTGTCGAGTAGCCCTGCTAATCCCACGCTGCCTGGGAGATAGGAAGAAGTGGGCGGGCCTGCAGGGGGCTCCAAGGGAGAGGGGTCACGGCTGCTGGAACGCCAGGCGCAGGGCCCAGCGGGGCTCGTGGCGGGTCGGCCTCTGAGGCGCTGAGGCAGCTCATGGTGGCTCCGGGCATAAGTCCTCAGCCGGCGGCAGCACCCGGGCGTGCAGGGCACGGGGGGAGCCCAGCGGAGAATTTGCAGAAAGAAAAGCTGTGTTGCAGCCAGACACCCTCCCCACCGCACACAGATGGCCCCAGAGGCTGGGGTCCCTCGGCACACAGGTCGGCCTAGTGACACCTCTCCCTCGGGGCCCTTCGTTAGGGAAAGCCTACAGCCTGGCAACCCCACCACGGAGCTGCCCCATGACCCGTGTGTCTCTGTGCTGCAGGGTCTTCAAGCCGTGTCACTCGGTGATCCCCCCGTGGCCATACTACCAAGCCTGCGCCTTTGACCAGTGCCATGCGCCCACGGTGGACACGAGGTGCTCCAGCCTGGAGCTGTACGCCGCCCTCTGCGCGTCCCTCAGCGTGTGCATTGACTGGCGGGGCCTGACCGCCAACGAGTGCCGTGAGTGCCCCCTCCCCCCTCTGCCCCAGAGTGCCCCGTCCCGCTGGGCGGTGGCAATCAGCATGTTCGAGGGGACAGACACACTGGGCAATCCATGGGTGGGCTTGGGCGGTCAGGGTGGGCTTCCGGGAGGAGGAGGGCTGAGCCCAGGATGGAGTGCATTTGTTTCCTGGAGGGACAAGAGGGGCATCCAGGTCAGAGCACCTGGGCCCAGGGTGCAGGGGTCCAGGGCTCGGACAGGCTGGGCGGTGCAGGGCACACAGCAGCTGCCTGGGCCAAGAGCTCCAGCCAGCGGGGCCCAGGCCAGGCCTCGCTTCTCGTGCCCTCCGGCCTCAGGTGTGGCCTCACCCTTCGCACAGCTTTCACCTGCCCTGCTGACAAGGTGTACCGGCCCTGCGGCCCGTCCAATCCTTCCTACTGTTACATGAACAACAGTGCCAATACCCTGTAAGCACCTGCCTTCTCCCTCTGGGACACGCCCACCCCGCCCTGTGTCCCCAGGCCGCCTCTCCCCACCCTGGAGGTCACGGCCCGCTCACCCTCCGCTCCCCACAGGGCCCTCCCGGAAGCCATTCCCATCACAGAAGGCTGCTTCTGCCCGGAGGACATGACGCTGTTCAGCTCGAGCTCAGAGGTCTGCGTGCCAGCCAACTGCAGCAGTACGTCCCTGGGGCTGGGCTTGGGGCTTCCATGCACTGGGCCCTCAGGCTCTGCACTTCTCAGCCAGACCCCAGGGCTTTCCACCACAGCCTAGGTTTCCCCCAGCCCCCGACACCGGGTCTGCCCATGACGGGCTGGGGGCCATGGAATCCCAGCGATGACGTCCTCTCTTTTCCTCCAGGTTGCGTGGGGCCCGACGGGGAGCCTGTGGAGGTGAGTGTGGCACCCTCGGGGGACTCAGAGGAGGGGAAGGGAGGGGCCAGGTTTTCCTGAGCAAAGACTCAGGAGGCCTCCTTGCACGGCCCTGGAGGAGGGTGGGTGCTGGCCCCAAGGCTGGCCGCATCCCGCCCTCCCTGGAGACAACCCCCCACCCTGTTCCCACACAGTGAAGGTGGGGACGGTGGGGAGGGAGGCCGGTCGCCTGCACAACCCCCTCCCACCCCACCTCCTGGCCCCCATGGGCCTCCCAGAGCCCCAGCAGCCCTCAGCCCCGCCCACACTTTGGAAGACCCCTTGCAGGCCCTCAGCCGTGGGCCCGGGTGTCCCATGTCCTTCCCCTAACAGCCTGGCCACACTGTCAGCGTGGGCTGCCAGGAGTGCACCTGCAAGGACGGCACCTGGACTCTGAGCTGCCAGACTCGGCCCTGCGCCCCGCCCCCCGCCTGCCCCGAGCCCGGCTTCGTGCCAGTGCCCGCGGCCCTGCAGACCGGCCAGTGCTGTCCCCAGTACACCTGCGGTGAGCCCCAGGCCGGGCGGGGGCGCACATGCACAGGCTCAGGGCTAGCCAGCTTTGCCCCTGAAGGGTCCCGAGGTGCTGGCACCTGGCGGCACACCCCAGGAGGGTGGTGGGCATACCCTCCCTGTATGTGGCTTCAGCTGCTGACCCCCAGCAGGAAGGCTCAAGGGTGAGGGGTACCATGGAGGTCAGCGCCGAGCAGAAGCCTCGTCCCCCGTGGCGTGGGCACCCCCTGGGGAGCCTAACACCTGTCCACTGGGTAGTCAGTACTCCTGGAGACCCCCAGGGAGAGGCGACACTCAGGCCTGGGAGGGAGGCAGGTGCCCTGACGCCCCCTTCCGTCTGCTGCAGTCTGCAACACCACACACTGCCCCGCGCCCGTGGACTGCCCGGAAGGCTCGCGCTCCATCCTGGCCTATAAGGAAGGGGCGTGCTGCCCGACCCAAAACTGCAGTGAGTGTCCTGGCTCAGCGGCGGCCAGGCTGGGGGAACATGCGCCGTCGCCCGGGACTGGGATGCTGTAGTGGTGGCGTGGGCAGCTGCCACTCGGGAGGCTGGCGGGACAAGGGGACGGTGGGTCTGCAGGTCTGCCTTCTCCCCCGAGCAGGCCGGACCGTCTGCAGCATCAACGGCACCTTGTACCAGGTAAGAACCAGCCGAAGGTCAGGCCCCCTGGTGCACAGGGACCAGAGTCCCCCCGTCCTGCCAGCTTCTCCCCGAGGCTGCGTCCCTGCGGGCCTGGGTGGCCTTTGGAGCAGCAGTGGGTTCTTCTGGGACCACAACCCCTGTCCTGAACTTGAGAAGGTCCCCAGCCTCTCTCTCCCCATGCCGGGTCCTCCAGAGCATGTGACCTCCCTGGAGGAGCAGCCTTGGGGCTCTGTCCCCAAGACCGGGACCCCAACCAGGAGGCACTACTGAGGGTCACCTCAGGGGAAGAGTCTGCCTGGCGGGGGCAGGCCTGGAGGGGATGTCCGGGAGGGCGGGGGCACCAGGCCCAGCTGGGAAGACACTGTCGCCTTGACTCCCCCAGCCTGGTACCATAGTCTCCTCGAACCTGTGCGAAAAGTGTTGGTGTGAGTTGCCCGGCGGCCCCCAGTCGGACACGGTCGTGATCAGCTGTGAGACCCAGATCTGCAGTACCCATTGCCCCGTGGTGAGTGCCCCCCCTCACTCCCACCCCCACGCAGCGCCCAGCCGGGGCTCAGGCCACACCCACACTCCCACCCCCACGCAGCGTCCAGCCGCTCAGGTCACACATCCTGCCCCCCTCCCAGGGCTTCGAGTACCAGACACAGAGCGGCCAGTGCTGTGGCGAGTGCGTGCAGGTGGCCTGTGTCATGAACACCAGCAACAGCTCTGCTCACCTCTTCTACGTGAGTAGCGGTCACGGGGCCTTGGGGTGAGTTCCGGGCGGGGCCGGCCACAGGCTCCAGGGGGGCCAGCCCCACCCCTGCACAGGGGGGCCGCCAGGAGCGCACAGCGACAGCGGGGGTGCTGGATGGATGGCTTCCTGGTGCACTGGGGCCCCTGGGGAGCCGTCAGTGCAAGGTGGGCGCAGGGCAGAGGCCGCGGGAGCCTCGGGGCTGACAGACAGATGGATGCGGCACCCTCCCCTGCTGGAAGGGGGGCCTTGGGGGGGCCACTCACTTGCTGGCTGGGCCTCCCTGCAGCCCGGCGAGTCCTGGTCAGACCCCGGGATCCGCTGCGTGACACACAAGTGTGAGAAGCAGCAGGACGGGCTCGTGGTGGTGACCACGAAGAAGGCGTGTGCCCCCCTTGGCTGTCCAGCGGTGAGTCCGGGGAGCCCGCCCGCCCTGCCCTGCCCAGGGGCGTCGACAGTGGCCATGGGAGGATGGGGCCCTGCATGGGAGTGGGCGCCACCGTCTTGCGTCCCTGCCCTCGCCAACGGCATCTCTGTCCTCACAGGACAAGGCTCGGCTGAGCGAGGACGGCTGCTGCCTCTCCTGCCCCCAGCCCCCAGCCCAGAACAGTGAGTGGGCGTGTCTGCCAGGGCCGGGGGACGCAGGAGGTGGCGGGGGGCAGGGGGCGCCTGGCCAGGGCTGACCTCTGCGCCGCCTCCCGTGTCCCTCCCCAGGGTCGACCTGCGCCGTGTACCACGAGCTTCGGGTCCTCCGGCAGCGAGGCTGCAGCTCCGTGGGGCCCGTGCGCCTCACCTATTGCCGGGGCAACTGTGGGGACACCACCTCCATGTACGTGAGTCCCTGACTCGCCCAGGGTAGACCTGCAACTCCCCCACCCCCGGCCCACAGAGGGCTCCTGCAGGGCAGGGCCTGGGGCGGGCAGACAGGGGCAGGATGGGGGGGCCGGGGGTCAGCAGGGGGCTGGGCCGGGGGCCAAGGATGGCTCGCGGCCTGTGTGGACTCACACTCTTCTATTTACTGAGACCCCAGACTCGGGGTCCCCATTGGTGACCTGCTGGTCAAGTGGTTGCTGAGAGGCTGCTGGGCCCCCCCAGCCTTTGGGGGCTCAGAAGGAACCACAGGCCCTCAGCTGCCATAACTGGCTCGCGGGAGCCACTGCTAAGCGCCCCCGCGACCTCTGGCTCAGGCGGCCCCTGCCCGCAGGTACTCCCTGGAGGCCCGCGCCGTGGAGCACAGGTGCAGGTGTTGCCGGGAGCTGCGGGCCTCCGTGCGCTACGTGACCCTGCGCTGTGGGGACGGCTCCAGCCAGGCCTTCAGCTACACCGAGGTGCAGGAGTGCGGCTGCGTGGGCCTGCGCTGCGACTCCCACGGGGGCTCCAGCCGCTCAGGGGAGGCGCGGGGTGCTGAGCACAGCCAGGAGGCGGGGCTCAGGCGCTGGAGCAGAGGCGCCCTGGCTCCCCGGCTTTTGCAGTAGACGGGCTGGAGCCCCGCCCTGTCCCTCCAGGACAGTCCCACAAGAACGGTTGTATTCGCTGCAGTCAGCCTCCAGGGCCAGTGGAACCTGAGCCCCGGTCCAGGTGACCCAAGCCTAGGACGCACGGTCCACCCCTCTTGTCCCCCTCCGAGTCCAGCGGCCCCGGGTGTGCAGTGGCCCTGACGGGCTTGCAGCCGCCTGCTCGGGACCAGCCCGGGGGGCAGGGGGTGGGGGAGGCTCCTCTGTGGGTCCAGCCTGCTGGTCCCAACCTTCAGCATCACATAAGGGCCTGATCCACAGCGGTCCCTCAGATGCAGCAACTGACTGCTCGGCCGGCCACTGGGCGGCAGAGCCTCACCCCTGCCTCGGCCCTGGGCCTCAGGAAAGGGCCGTCGGTTTCGGAAATACACTTGGAGCATTTGCAAGTCGTGGGCTCCGTGTGATTTTTAAGCTTGTCCATAAAAGCTGGGAGCAGGTCGGAGGGCAGACGTGGGCCCGGGGCGGGGCAGGCCAGCTGCCTGGTCTTCTGTGCACTTGGCTGGACGGAGGGCGGGAGTCCCGCGGGTCCACCCAGCTGAGCCGTCAGACTGGGAAGGCTCCATCTTCTCTCTACAAATCTCTGGACTCTCCCGTCACACCGAAGTCAAGCTCGGTGTGCGGTGCACCTGTGTCTGTGCATGTGTGTGCACATGTGTGTGTGCACGCAGGCCCAAGGGAGACCAGTCCCCCAGCAGTGCTGTTGCCCTCCCCTCTGGGACCCCTGCCCCCTGCCCTGAGAACCTCCGCGTTTCGAAAACCCCGCCCCCTCTTCCTCAGAGGCCCCAGGGGAGTCCCCGACACCCCCGGTGACACACTGGCCTCAGGCTGGACCCAGCCCCACAGCAGCACTGGGAGGGTGGGCAAGGGCCGTGCGGATGTCCCTCTCCAGGCATGGAGGGAGGCTGCTGCCCAGACAGGGCAGTGGAGGAGGGCAGGGGGCAGGGTCCAGCACAGGAATGCACAGGGTGTCCCGAGCTCCCCAAGCCTGAGTGCCAGGAAGGGGCACGCAGAGCAGACAAGCCCACGGGGCCAGGTGGCAGCCCGCTGACCCCGGCCATTGCTGGGAGGCCAGCCTGGCCTGGACCCCGACGGGGCGGGCGCTGCCAGGCTGGACCGTGCCGGCCACCAGGGTCGCCTGGGGCTAACAGTCCTGCCGAGCTTCCCACCGCTCCGGCATCTTGGGGCCCCTTTGCTGGGCCAGAGAAGGCCTCGGGGACCTGAGGACACGGGGCAGTGGGCTCGAGTGGCCAGGCGTGGATGCAGGGCAGGGGCGGATGCCTCACCACCTGTCCTCCACGACAACATGGCGGGTGGGAGCAGGCTCTCAGTCCTGCTGGAATCTAGGCCTGGGGAGGGCAGCTTGCTGGAGGTCAACTGTGGAAACACAGGAAGCTGGACTCATGTCCTCATGTCCCTGCTGCGGTTCCTGGAATTAGATATGCCCACTGCGTCCACCTCACGCTGCCTTGGTCACAAGAACCGGGGCCAGGCTGAGTTGGGTCTCGGGGCCGGGTGGGTCCGGGGCTGGTGACACCAAAAGTCCCACCTCCAGGACCGGGCTGCAGTCCCTGAACTGCCACAAGGTGGCAGCACAGTGGTCTTGGCGCCTCCGGCTGGGCCAGGGGCTCAGGAAGCAGAGTCAGGGGTCTCAGGGGTCCAGGGAGGTGGCTTACGTCCTCTGAGGCTGGGCCGCCCCTTGAGGTCCGCAGGGCCTCCAGGACCCTGGATGAGGGCGAGGACCGCCCTTTACAGTTTACACCCCTCTGGCCGGCGTTGCCCACTCCCACCCCTGTCTGCCCCGTCCTGAGCGCCAAGTGCCTGGTGCCCTGGTCCAGGCCCCCATGGCCCGCCTGACCCGGCTGTTTGCTCCGGCCGGCCGTGTGGGCAGTGGAGCTGACCTCACAGCCTGACCTCCCCTGTCAGAGACCAGGTAGGGGCCGAGGCGCTCCCACAGCCATGACCCCACGACCCCTTGGGCCCAGGAGACAGCCTGAGTGGGAGGTGGATGGACGTGGCAACGAGGTCCGGGCAGGGAAGTCACTGCCACCCCCGTGGGACGCCCTCCTTGGGAGCAGGAAGTTCCCGGCCCTCTGGCTCTGGGAGCTGCTGCCCCAGAGACCGGCTGGCCCTGTAGCCGCAGGTGGCACCCTAATCAGCGCCACTGCCCCCGGGGGGGATCGGGTGTCAGAGGGAGCCCCCTCTTCCTCTCTGGCTGGGATGGACGCCAACACAGTGGCTAACCCTCCACCCCCGCAGGAGTGCACAACCCCTCCCCTGCCTGGAACTGTGACCAGGCAGCAAGAGTAACCAGATAACGGGTCGCTGCTGCCACCCCAGACCCGCAGCCCTGGCCAGGTGGTGTCAGGAAGAGCAACAGAGCCGGGTTCGGCCCCCCGAGGCGTCCACGGCTCTGCCTGCAGGGCGGCTCCTCCAGGCTGTGCTTGGGGCCCCCACCTGCTGGGTGCTGGGGGGGAGGGGGGATGATTTGTCACCACGGGGTGGGGACACATGGCCAGAAGAGGTCCCGGGGCCAGGGCTGGCCTCTGCGGCTCACACCCCACCCCTTTGGCCCCCGTGGAGTCTGGCCTTGGCAGGGACACCCCTTCATTTCTGGGTCCTGCCCCAGGCAGATGGGGAAGGGGCGTCCACCCTCATGCTGGGGGGACCTGACTGGGGGCAGCTTCTGCCCAGATAAAGGGCGCTGGGGGCTCCTGGATATGGGGAAGGAGATGGACAGGGACACAGGACACTGGGGAGCCTGTGACCGTGGTGGGCAGGTTGGGTTGCAGCCCTCTCCTGACCTCTGCCCCCAGCAAGCCCACCCCATCCAGGGACACTTGGACTCCCACCCAGGCCCGAACCACTGGGGAGGGCTGCTTGGTCTGAGGCCAGAGCCGGGCGCCAGCGGCCGGCCTGGTCCTGGGCACATGCAGGTCACAGCTCTGACCTATTTGACCTGGGCCCTGGGCAGCGGATTGGCGATTCACAGCCAACCCCGTGGGGACACGTGGGGCCTGGGCCATCACACAGGCGTCTCCGTGAGTGTGGCCCAGACAGCCTCGTGGCCCGGTCTTCAGAGGAAGTCAGCAAACACTGCAGAATCTGCATGGACGTCAAAGGTCCTCAGATATCCGGATCAACTGACAAAGAGTGAGGGCGCTGCCGCCGGCGCGGGAAGTACCGCGGCGATCTCGGGGCCAGGGCTGCGCCAGGAGCTGTGCCACGTGACAGCCCGGGACCCAGGGCGAGCCGCGTTCAGGGACCGGGCCATGCGCGGAGCCACGCACAGCGGGAGCCTGGCGACGGCGGGCAGAGTGGACAGGTCACTGGGAATGAGGCCACGCGTTAGTGCCACGGGGGAGTAAAGCAGAGAACCCCTTTCTGCTGGTGGGGTCCCGCTCAGTGGCCGTCATGGGAGGGAGGGAGGAAGGGAAGGAGGGAGCCTGGGCATGTCTGGGGGAGGTGCCCCGGCAGGGCCTGGCGGGGTCGGAGAGCGGAGCTGCAGGCACACGGCTGTGCCCGAGGCGGGCGGGGCGAGGGGCCTCAGGGTGAGCCAGAACCGGGCCTTAGCCCTGAGTGAAGGGCCCCGGGGGACCGGGCAGAGGTTGTAGAGCCCTGCCTTGCCCTTCAGGCCCCACTGCAGGGTGAGGACGGACACACGGGCTGAGGGAAGCAGGAGACTGAGCTGGGGGGTAGGTCAGTGGTGAAGGTGACTGTTTGGCAATGGACCGGCTGTGGAGTGTGGGTGAATAGACAGCACCCCCATCGGGGGGCCGGGGAAGGATGGGGGGGGCCGGGGAAGGGCATTGGGGTGGGTAGGAGCTTGACCATTAGATGCCCGGTGGAGAGGTCAGGGCGGTGGGTGGACATGTGAGTCGGGGGGGCCAGGGCTGGAGCCTGCCCTCACCGGGAGGCAAAGATGGGAGAGGTCGGAGCTTCAGCTCTTCCGCTCGGGAGATTGTCAAGGGAGTGAGTGCAGATAGAAAAGAAAGGGAGGGGAGGTGGGGGGAGGGACGCGGGAGGTAGGTCTCCTCTCCTCTGGACTCCAGGAGGCTCGAGACCTCGCAGGTGAGGACCCTGCAGCCCCAGGGAAGCTGTGGGAGAGGGTTCTGTGACGGGAGGTGGGGAGGGAGCCCTTCCGCGAGATGCGAAACAGCAGATGCCGGCAACAGCCCTGGGCTTCGCTGACATAAGCTCTGTGGCTCCCCTTCGCCGCGGCCCGTGGACAGGGTGACACACCTGGGGTCGCTGTCTGCACCCGCGGCTTTCTCGTGGCTCATAGAACCCGCCTATAGAGAGGCACGCCAGGTTTTCTTTCTTTACAGAACAGAATAAAAATAAAACATCATCGTGTTACCACTGTAAAGCCCCTGTGTCCCGGCTCCCAGAAGAAAATGTGTTTGTGACTGACGTTCCAAAGAGCATGGCTCCTGCAGCCAAGCAGGGATGGACAGAGGGATGTGGAAGATGCTAGAGCTGCAGACAAAAACAAAGATGGAGAGCCAGCCCGGAACTCGACGATGGGCGCGATTCGGTGCGTTTCTGACAGCAGCGGGGGGCTCTGCACGGCCAGCCTGGGACTCAGGGCACCCCACAACCCAGCGCCCACCCCAGGGGTGTCCAGCTGCCGAGCAGGGCGCTGCCTGGGGGCTGGGCAGGCCAGAGCTGACGCAGCTGAATGGGAACCGCCCCTCCACCAAGACAAACAGCCTGGGCGCCCCCAGCCCCCGCAGGGCTCAGGGAACTTGGTGTCCTCACTCCCAGATTGACAGGCCCTGAGGGGACCCCAGCACCCATGCCAAGCTCAGGGCCACCCTGTCCTGTGAGTGCCACAGCCCCCCACACCCATGAAACGAAGGAGCAGGTAGGGTGCCCTCTGGGGACACAGCCTGTCAGCAGGTGCTGCCCACTTCAGGAGACCTTCCAGAGCAAGGCACCCAGCCCACTGGAGGACGTGAGGGGCACGAAATCCCCGGGGGCATGAGGTGGCCCCCTTCCCGCCCAGCCCCTCCCGGGGGCCCCTCCCCGCCCTGGGCCCCGGCCCTTCCTGCTTCCACCAGGGTAGCCAGCCCTGGGGGCACACAGCGTCCACAGAGCCATCGGCCCCATGGCAGCCTGGGTGTCTGGAGACCGTCCCCCAGGTGGGAAGGGCGGCCTGGCCTCGTGGACCCTAGACTCAATCTCAGGCCACAGGCTGAGCCCTCGGGTGGAGGGACTTCGCGCCCTGTCTCCAGACCCGTCCTTTCCTGGACACCCTCCCGGCCCTTAGCCTCCAGCCCCAGGAAGTGGGCCTGGAGCTCCGTCCCTGGGGTGGGGTCTCTGCCTCCTGCCGGCTGCTTCCATGCTGTGTCCTCAGCTGACGGCCGAGCCTCCACGCTTCCACGAGGGGGCGGTTCAGCGTGTGTGGAACCAGCAGGGACCCTGTCCTGCTGCTCCAGGCTAAGCCATGCTTGGTGGGGCCCAGCGAGCTCCCCCCGGCCCCCGTCTCCTCCCAGGGCCCCTGCAGAAGCTTCCCCTGGGGCGGCGGCCACACCCCTAACCCTAGGCATCAGGGAGACGGCGTCTCTCCAGCCACAGCACCTACGTCTCTGCTCACGTGGCACCCGGGTGTGCGTGTCACTCACACAGTCCCTGGCCAGACCTGCAGACGTGGACACCAGAGCCCTGGGGACGGAGGGCAGGGACTACATGCTGGCAGAAACCCCTCTTGCAGAGGCCAGGCAGCCTCCCGGGGAAGGGGGCTGGGGCAGGGGGCTGTGGGCAAGGCGCTCCGGCCACTGCTGTCCCCTGCGGGTCCCACCATCCTGCTGGCCAGCAAGGTCCATCCCGAGTGGTCCTGAGCTCTGAGGGGCCTGGCAGCAGCTCTGCTGGGCAGATGTGGGGGCAGACGTGGCGAGGCGGCTCTAGCTCCTCCTCCCCCGGCTGGTGCTTCCAAGAAGCCTCCATCCAACCCTCCCCACAGCCCGCTAGTCCAGCTCGTGCCTCGAGGACTTTCCTGGCCACCAGGATCGCGGCTGTTAGCCATCCTCCCCGCCCTCCTGTTACAGTCCGGAGTTCAAACTCACCCATCGCTGGGGTGTACCCCACTTGCTGCATCGCCCACATCCCAGACGTGGGGCCAGGCGGGGGCCCTGACAGAACACGAACAAGATACCCAGACACGAGGGAACCCCTTCAGTCTCCCCAAGAAAATGCAGCAGAGTGAAGTCGGGGCCTCCAGAGGTCAGAGATCAAGCCTGGGCCTGTGACCCCCAGGAGGGCCGGGCCTCCCCCACCCCGGGGCCTGAGCCCAGACGAGGGCGGCGTGGCCCAGGACGGTGGTGTGTCCCCCAGCCGCCCTCTCCGGTCACTGGTCACTGCTGGGGCCTTGAGGCCGGTGGAGAGGGCAGCAGGCGGGGCTCCAGCCTGCGTAGCCTCAGGGCCAGGCGCCCCTCAGCACTGGCTGGGGGGTGTGGCCCCGGGCTGTGTGGGGCTGCGTCGGGCCCCTCTGCCAGGCTCTGGTGCTGAGTCAACACTGGGGTTCCTGGAGGGAGGAGGGCACACTGCCCACTGACACCTGGTCACCTCTGCTGGCGGCCAGGACACCCCACCCGCTACTGTTTATTCTCCCTCACGCTGTCTTAATCCTGAGCAAACGTGGGCCCAGAGGCCCAACCTTCTCCTCTGTCCACATCTGCCTGTCCATGCCGGGCCATGCCTGCCCCCTCACCCAGGCTCTGCCCCCTCGGGGGGTCCTGTGACCCTCCCCAAGACCTTGGCCCTGTATGGGGGTGCTGCTTCTCCAGGAGATTCACAACAGGGCTGGGGAAGAGGAGGGGGGAGGGGTGGAGAGGGAGCGGGGAGAAGGGGACAGGGAGGCACCTCTTGCACCTGCCTGGGGACCTGCCACGTCACGGGGCCCCTGCTCAGGCTGGCTCTGCCCAGAAGATAGGGTGCCTGCCCCTCCTCCGCTCTCCCTTATTTCCTCCCCCTCCCCCTTCCCCCCTTTCCCTTTGGCCCTCCCCCACCTCACCACTGTGTCCCTGCCATGTACAGGTGCAGTGGTCCCCCAATGGCCTCCCTCTAGTCCATTCCCCAAATCACAGCCAGCACGGAGCTTTCTGGAGAACTTTTGGATACAGTTTCCAATTTATGGATAAGTTACAGAAATAGTATAAAGAGCTCCTGTCTGCCCTTAGCCCAGCTTCTCCAGGGTTTGTATTTTGCTCCCTTTGCTGTACTGTGTGCTCTTGGGCTGTGCTGTGCCTGCCCTCCCCTCTCTCTGTGTCTACATATTTTCTCTGTTTCACTGGAGTTTAAGAAGATTGCCCCTTCAACCTAAATAGATGGGGGTGCGTCTCCCAGAAGTAGGGCGGGGTCTGTGAAGATGCATTACCACCTGCCGTCCTCAGGCTGCTACACCCCTCGCTTGTCCTGCTGGTCTCCATTCCTCCCAGTCTGGGGTCTGACCCAGGACCGCATGTCACATGAGTGCAGCCTCCTTGGTCATCTTTAACCTGGAATCTGTCCCCAGCCTTTCTCTGGGCTTCTTGACCAGCATCCCCCCAATCTGGTGCAGCATCCCCCAATCTGGGTCTGTCTGTGGCTTCCTTGTGTCGAGGTTGGAGTACACACTCAGCAGGAGTGGAGCTGTGTCCTTCTCGGTTCCTTATACCTGGAGGCACGTGATGTCGGTTGGATCCACCACTGGGAGTTCACTTTGGCTCAGGGTGGGTCTGTCAGGTTTTCCACTGGAAAGTAGCCATTTCCCCCCTTGGAATTAATAAGGGTCTTGTGGGAGAGGCTTGGGACCATGTCAGGATCCCACTCCCTTTAGTGTTAGCACCCAATGATGCTTTTCTAATCACATCCACTCTTCTTACCTGCATTCTGCAGTAGGAAGAGATATCTCTTTTCTTCCATTTATTTATTTTTCATTTATTCATTTATATCCATTTAGCCTCACGAACTTGTATTTTCAGAATGACTCCGTGGTGGGCTGGGAAGCTCTAAGGTCTCGTTTTCCACAGAAACATTGAAAAGGACAAGGAGAAACTGTCTGGAATAACTGTCTTCAGAGCTCTAGAAGATAGTCAGAGGTTTACAGCAACCAAGCTAATGTCCAATCCAGAAAAGGCCATCTTCAGAAGGATAGGAAAGTTTTGTGGCATTTTCACTCACCCTTGCCCATCCCCAGTGCAGTGGCAGTTTTGGTCTTGAGTTGCCAGCCCAGTTCCATTCCCCTCCCCCACCCCAAGCCAGAAGGAGCAGAGAATACCATACTTGCAAATTACTGGGAACATCTGGTGGATTCATGAAGGAATGATGCAAGGCACGCATCTCTGTTTTGCTTAACCTGGAATTCAAGTGGCACAAGTGGCAGACACTGCTCATAAAAGCTGCGAAGTGACTACAGACCCACAGACTCCTGGGGCAAGAGATTACAGTTGGAGACATATAATGGACCATCTAAGGCCTGGAGGAGTTGAAGTGGGACCCTTTGAGAAATTCGGGCATTCAAAAGCAGCCATGCACATGCAGGAATTTAGAAAGACACACTCATGCCCAGGCAAGATTTCATCTTGGGCTGGTCCCCAGGCTCAGAGCAAGCCTGCCTAAGTGTTGAAGGACAGAGCTAGGCTGTGAAGACTGGGAAGGCTCCTGCTACTCAAGGAAACTCTGCCAAACACCAGCTGAACACAAGCTAAACCAGCAAAGATTCAGTGATCACACACAACAAGGAATAGTCTTTGTAAAAATTAAGACTTTGGAGAAGTCTCAAAACAAATGGACCGCTACATCCTTCAACAACAAAAAAAGAAAGAAAAGAAAAAGAAGAGCAAACACTGGGAAGGGGAGAATCTGATTTCCAGAGTTACCTCCCAATTTTCAACAAAAAATCACAAGGCTTACAAAGAACAAGAAAATATGGCCCATTCAAAGGAGCAAAATAAATTTATAGAAATCGTCCATAAGGAGGTCAAGACATCAGTCTCACTAGACAAAGACTTTAAAACTACTGCCTTAAGTGTGCTCAAAGAGCTAAAGTAAAACATGGACAAAACCCAAAGGAAATCAGAGAAATGATGCATGTACAAAATGAGAATATTAACACAAAGATAGAAATTATTTTTAAAAAATAGAAATTCTGGAATACAGTGACTGAAATGGAAAATTCACTAGAGGGGCTCAATAGCAGACTTGAGCAAGCAGAAGAAAGACTCAACGAACTTGAAGACAGAACAACTGAAATTATCAAAGTTGGGGAGCAGGAAAAAAAGAATGAAGAAAAGTGAATAGAGCCTAAAGGACTTGTCAGGCATCATCAGGTGGGCCAACATATGCATAATGAGAGTCCCTGCAGAGAAGAGAAGGGGCGAAGATATTATGTAAAGAAATAATGGCTGAAAACTTCTAAGAAGCTCAACAAACTCCAGGTAGAATAAACTCAAAGAGGTCCACATTGACATACATTATAACTAAATTGTTGAAAGTCAAAGAAGAAAATCTCAAAAGTACCAAGAGAATTCATTCTCAATAAGATTATCAGCTGATTTATCGTTGGAAACCTTGGAAGCCATTAAGGCACTGAATGATACATCTGAAAGGGTGAAAGAAAAAACAATCAGCCAAGAATTCCTTACCTGGCAAAGCTGCTCTTCGAAAGTGAGAGCAAAATGAAGACATTTCCAGATAAACAAAAACTAAACCTACCGTATAAGAAATGCTAAAAGAAGCCCTTCAGGTTGAAAGGAAAAGACACTAGACAGTAAATCAAAGCTCTATAAGAAAATAAAGATATCCAATAAAGCTAAATATGTGGGCAAATATAAAAGCCAGTATTACTGTAAGTTTTGTTTGTAACTCTACATTTTATTTTCTATGATTTAAAAGATAAATTCATGAAAATAATTGCAAATCTATGTTATTAGCACACAAGGCATAAAGATCTATGTTATTAGCACACAAGGCATAAAGATTTAATCTGTTACAACAATAACATTAGGAGGGGAAGGAACTATATGGGATTAGAATTTTGTATGCAGTTGAAACTAAATTGGTGTCAATTCAAATTAGACGGTTTTAACTTTATGGCGTTATATGTAATCCCATGATAACCACAAAGAAAATATCTACATAATATATACAAAAGGAAATGAGAAAGGAATCAAAATTTGTCACTACAAAAAATCAACTAAACACAAAAGAAGGCAGTAATGGAGGAAATGAGGAACAAAAGAGCTAGAAGACATACAGAAAACAAATAGCAAAATGGCAGAAGTAAGTCCATCCTTATCAGTAATCAATTTAAATGTAAATCGATTTAAACTTTCCATTCACAAGGCAGAATTGATTAAAAACAACAGGGCCTCCCTGGTGGCGCAGTGGTTGAGAGTCCGCCTGCCGATGCACGGGACGTGGGTTCGTGCCCCAGTCTGGGAGGATCCCACATGCCGCGGAGCGGCTTGGCCCGTGAGCCATGGCCCCTGAGCCTGCGCGTCTGGAGCCTGTGCTCCGCAACGGGAGAGGCCACGGCAGTGAGAGGCCCGCGTACCGCAAACAACAACAACAACAACAACAATCCAACTATATGCTGTCCACAAGAGATTCACTTTAGAACTAAAGACACAAATAGGTTGAAAGTGAGAGGATGGAAAAAGACATTTCACGCAAATAGCAACCAAAAGAGAGCTGGGGTGGCTACACTAATATCAGACAAAATAGACTTTAAGTTTTTTAAAATAAAGTTTATAAGAGACAAAGAAGGATATTATTTATTGATAAAAGAAAAAAATTCAACAATATATAACAATCATAAAGATATATGCACCAAACAGTATAGTCCCAAAATATATGATGCAAACATCGGCCGACTTGAAAGGAGAGCTAGATAATAAAACTACTAATAATAGTTGGATAATTCAGTACCACACTTTCAATAATGTATAGAACAACAAGACAGAAAATCAATAATGGAACAGAGGACTTGAACAAGACTATAAACCAAGTACAGGGGGCTTCCCTGGTGGCGCAGTGGTTGAGAGTCCACCTGCCGATGCAGGGGACACGGGTTCGTGCCCCGGTCCGGGAGGATCCCACATGCCGTGGAGCGGCTGGGCCCGTGACCCATGGCCACTGAGCTTGCGCGTCCAGAGCCTGTGCTCTGCAATGGGAGAGGCCACAACAGTGAGAGGCCCGTGTACTGCAAAAACAAAAACAAAAAACAAAAAAAAACCCAACTATGCCTAACATACATATACAGAACACTCCACCTATCAACTGCAGAATACACATTTTCTCAAGTGCACATGGGGTATTCTCCAGAATAAACTAAGTGTTATAAACAAGTGCTAAGTGTTATAAACTAAGTGCTCTAAAACAAGCTTTAGTAAATGTTAAAAGATTAATATCATATAAAGTATCTTTTCTAACCATAAAGGAATAAAGCTAAAAATCAATAATGGAAGGAAAGTTGTAAAATTCACAAATACATGGAACATAAACAACACACTCTTAAACAACTAATAGGTCAAAGAAGAAATGAGAAAATCCTTAGAGATGAATGAAAACAAAAACACAACATACCAAAACAGGAGATTCAGCAAAGGCAGTGCTAAGAAGAAAATTTATAGCTGTAAAACCTACATTAAAAAAGAAAAAAGATCTCAAACCAATAACTTAACTTTACACCTTAAAGAACTAGAAAAAGAAGAGAAAACTAAACTCAAATCTAGCAGAAGGAAGGAATAAATAAAGGTTAGAGCAGAGATAAATAAAATAGAGAATAGAAAAACAACAAAGAGAGCCAACAAAACCAAAAGGTGGTTCTTTGACAAGATCAACAAAATTGACAAACCTTTAACTAAATGCACTAAGAAAAAAAAGGAAGGAGAATCAAAATTTAAAATCAGAAATGAAAGGGGCATTACTGTCAATTTTATAGAGATAAATGTGATTAAAGGTTTGCAACAACATGGATGGACTTGGAGGGTATTATACTAAATGAAATAAGTCAAACAGAGACAGACAAATACTGGTGATATCACTTATATGTGGAATCAAAAAAATACAATAAACTAGTGAATACAACAACAGACTCATAGTTGTAGAGAAAAGACTGTGGTTACCAGTGGGTAGTAGGGAGGGGGGAGGGCAACATAGGGGTATGGGATTAAGAGGTACAAACTATTATGTATAAAACAAATAAGCTATGAGGATATATTGTACTACATGGGGAATATGGCCAATATTTTATAATAACTATAAATGAAGCATAACCTTTAAAAATTGTAAACCACTATTTGTACACCTGTAAATTGTATAATATTGTGTATCAACTATATTTAAATAAAAAATTAAAATAACAGAATGAAATAAAATATAATACCATGTATGGTCGCTCAAAACAGTTTAAAAAAAAGGCTTCAGGATCTTTTGTACCACAATAGTATTATTACTGGCATTAGTTTATATTGTTCTATGAATATGAAGGCATAATCTAACGAGGGCAATATAGTATATTAAAAACTAAAATCACAAAGAAATAAATATAATACAAATAATACTAAAAATATGATTAAAGGGAATAGTATGAATGATTGCATGTCAACAAATTTGATAACCTAGAAGAAATGGAAAAATGCCTAGAAACACAGAGTCTAACAAAACTTACTCATGAAGAAACAGACAAACTGAATAGACCTTTAACTAGGAAGGAGATCAAATCAGTAATCAAAAACCTCAAAAAAACAACAAAGAAACTATGTTTGGTCCAAATAAAGAAAACTACGTACCAATATCCCTCGTGAATAGTTATGCAAAAATCCTCAACAAAATACTAGCAAACAAATTCGGAGGTATATTAAAAGGTTTCTACACCATGATCCAGTGAGTTTTATTCCAGGAATGCAAGGATGTTCAACATACAAAAACCAACCAATCACCACATTAATAGGTTGAAAAGGGAAAATACCCACATCTCAATTAATGCAGAAAAAGAATTTGCCAAATTTCAATATCTTTTCATGATTAGGAACTCAACAAACTAAGACTAGAAGGACACTATCTCAATATAATAAAGGCCATATATGAAAAGCCCACAGCTAATGTCATACTTAATGGTGAAAGATAAAAGCTTTTCCTTTAAAATCAGGAACAAGACAATGATGCGTATGTTCATTGCTTCTATTCAACACAGTATTAGAAGTTCTAGCCAAAGCAATTAGGCAAGAAAAAGAAGTAAAAGGCACCCAAATTGGAAAATAAACTATCCCTGGTCACAAATGACATAATTTTATATGCAGAAATTTCTGAAAATTCTACCAAAAATGATTCAAGCTTGCTATGGTGTGTTTCCATCCAAAATCCATATGTTGATATTCTAACCCTCAAAGGTGACGGTATTAGGAGGTGGGGCATTTGGGAGGTGCTTAAGTCATGAGAGTGGAGCTCTCATGAATGGGATTAGTGCCTTATAAAAGCAGCTCCAGAGAGATCACTAGCCCCTGTTGACTTTGCAAGAAGTGGGTAGTCTGAAACCAGGAAGAGGGCTTTCACCAGAACCCAATCATGCTGGCTGAATTCCAGTCTCCAGAACTGTGAGAAATAAATTTCTGTTGTTCATAAACAACCTAGTCTGTGGCATTTTGTTATATCAGCCCAAATGGATTAAGACAGAGCTAATAAATGAATTCAGCAAGTTGCTATACACTAGCAAGGAACAACCCAAAGAGGAAATTAAGAAAATAATTCCATTCACAGTAGCATCAAAAATAATAAAATACTTAGGATTAAAGTTAAGCAAGGAGGCAAAAGACTTGTACAATGAAAATTACAAAACATTGGGACTTCCCTCATGGCGCAGTGGTTAAGAATCCTCCTGCTGATGCAGGGGACCCAGGTTCAGGCCCTGGTCTGGGCAGATCCCACATGCCGTGGAGCAATTAAGCCCGTGTGCCACAACTACTGAGCCTGCACTCTAGAACCCGAGAGCCACAACTACTGAAACCCGTGAGCCTAGAGCCTGTGTTCCACAGCAAGAGAAGCCACCACAATGAGAAGCCTGCACACTGCAATGAAGAGTAGCCCCTGCTCGCTGCAACTAGAGAAAGCCCATGTGCAGCAACAAAGACCCAATGCAGCCAAAAATAAATAAATTAAATAAATAAATTTATTTTAAAAATTACAAAACGTTGCTGAAGGAAATTAAGGAATACATAAATAAGTAGAAAAATATCTCATATCCATGGATTTGAAGACTTAATTCCGATAAGATAACAATATTACTCAAAGAGATATACAGATTTTATGTAATCCTTATCAAAATCCCAATGGTGTTTTTGCAGAAATAGAAAAATCCATACAGAAATTCATGTGGAATCTCAAGGGAATAGTCAAATTACTCTTGAAAAAGAAGAACAAAGTTGCAAGACTCATTCTTCCTGATTTCAAAACTTATTACAAAGCTGCAGTACTCAAAACACTGTGGTACTGCCATAAAGACAGACATGTAGACCAATGGAATAGAAGAGATAGTGCAGAAATAAGCCCTGGCACACACAGTCAATTGGTTTTTGACATTCAGTAGGGGAAAGGAGGCTTTTCAACAAATGGTGCTGGGAAAACTTGATATCCACAAGCAAAAGAGTGAAGTTGGACTCTTATCTGACACCATATATGAAAATTAGCTCGAAATAGATCGAAGACCTAAATGTAAGAGCTAAAACTATGAAAGTCTTAGAAGAAAATTAGGGAAAAATCCTTGTGATGCTGTATTTGGCAATGATTTTTGGATATGACCCTAAAAGCACAGGCAACAAAAGAAAATTGATAAATTGGACTACATCAAAACTAAAACCTTTCTGCATCAAAGGACATTATCAAGAGAGTGAGAAAACAAACACAGAATGGAGAAAATATTTGTAAATCATATATCTGATTAGGGATTAATATTCAGGATATTAAGAACTCCTTCTGCCTGCCAATGCAGGGGACAAGGGTTCGAGCCCTGGTCTGGGAGGATCCCACATGCCGCGGAGCAACTGGGCCCGTGAGCCACAACTACTGAGCCTGTGCGTCTGGAGCCTCTGCTCCACAACGGGAGAGGCCGCAACAGTGAGAGGCCCGCGCACCGCGATGAGGAGTGGCCCCCGTTCGCCGCAACTAGAGAAAGTCCTCGCACAGAAACAAAGCCAAATAAATAAATAAATTAATTAATTTTTAAAAAAAGAACTCCTAAAACTCAACAACAACAACAAAAAAACAAACAACCCAGCTCAAAAATGAGCAAAGGACTTGAATAGACATTTTTCCAAAGAAGATATGCAAACAGCTAATTAGCACGGGAACAGATGCTCAACATCAATAGCGATTAGAGAAATGCAAATCAGGACCATGGTGAGGTACCACTTCATACCTGTTAGGATGGCTATCATTAAAAAAGAGGGCATATAAGAAGCACTGGCAAGGATGTGGAAAAATTGGAAACTTTGTGCACTGCTGCTGGGAATGTAAAATGCTTCTGTTGTTTGGTGATTCCTCAAAAAGTTAAACATAGACTTATGATATGATCTAGCGATTCTACTCCTAGGTATGTACCCAAAAGAATTGAAAGCAGGGACTCAGATATTTACACCGTCATGTTGATGACGTCATGGCCTTATTCACTATAGCCAAAAGGTGAAAACAACCTAAATGTCCATCAAAGGATGAGTGGATAAACAAAACGTAGTCTATTCATACAATGGAGTATTATTCAGCCTTAAAAAAGGAAATTCTTGGGCTTCCCTGGTGGCGCAGTGGTTGAGAGTCCGCCTGCCGATGCGGGGGACACGGGTTCGTGCCCCGGTCCGGGAAGATCCCACATGCCGCGGAGCGGCTGGGCCCGTGAGCCATGGCCGCCGAGCCTGTGCGTCCGGAGCCTGTGCTCCGCGGCGGGAGAGGCCACAACAGTGAGAGGCCCGCGTACACCACCCCCCCCCAAAAAAAAGGAAATTCTGACACAGGCTACCATGTGGATGAACCTTACAGGCATTGTGCAGAGTGAATAATCCAGTCACAAGAGAACAAACACCGTACAATTCCACTTACACGAGGACCTAGAATAGTCAAATTCACAGAGAGAGAAAGTAGGAAGGAGCAGGCCAGGGCCAGGGCCTGGGGGAGGGGGAGGGGGAGTTGTTTAATGGGTAGAGTCTCTTTGGGATGATAAAAGAGTTCTAGAGAGGATAGTGGTGATGGTCGCACAGCACTGTGAATGTACTTAATGCCAGTTAATGTACACTTAAAATGGTAAATTTTAAGTTATATACATTTCTCTACACAGATAAAAAAAAAAATCCCCTATGGTTTCCCTGCTTTAAATGCTCCAGTAAACTGTACCCCCCAAATTCAGAGTAAACCCTGACTCCTCCCCTGGTCCAACCTTGCCCACGCCACAGCCAGCTCCCCTCTTGCAGGTGCCCCAGTACCAGCCACACCAGGTGCCTTCAGACCCTCCAAGGAGCCACGTTGGTCCCTGCCCCAGGCCCTTTGCACCTGCTGTTCCCTAATTTGCTAAAGGCTGCCTCTTCCCTTTCCTTCAGCTCAATGTCACCCTAGCCCCACAGAGAGCTCTGGTTCCTTCAAAGCTCCCACTGCTCCCTTATATGGCCAGTGAGCTGTGAGCTCCAAAGGGGCCCTCTCTTATCCTTGGCCACGTCAAATCCCCAGGGCTTGGGGCTCAGAATTTGCTAGAGGCAGAAAGGAAGGAGGGAAGGAGGGTGAGAGGGATGGAGAGATGAAACGGGCAAGAAAAGGGGTTGTGTGAAGACCAGGAAATAGAAGAAGATGCTGGGTGGGGGTGGGGGGTCTTGGTCTTCACACAGGGCAGGGGCTTCCTGGGGGAGGGTCTCCACATTCTTGCAGCCCTGGGGCAGGGTTAGGGGAGTGGGCACAGCCTTTCTCACCATGGTGGCCGCTCTGGGGACGAGGATGCCCCGGTGGAGCCTGATCCCACCCCCCTACACTACCCGGGTATGGACTAGGGCGGGGGGCACCCCATCGGGCAAGTGGAGGCTTCCACTCCCCGCAGAGGCAGCAGGTGCAGAAGGCCTGCATCCCTAGACGGCCCGGGGCCGGGCTCTGAGCAGGCCTAGAGCCAGCCAGGCCTTTGACGCCCCCAGGGCCATACCTTGTACTCCTGAACCCTCCATGGTGTCCGGTGTGGAGCTGGGCGAACAGCCAGCACTCGATAAATGCCTGAAGCTTGATGCACCCCAGTGCCCCTGGCCCTGACTCCGCACTGCTGTGGTGAAAGGCCGGTGGGCAGGGAGGGGTGAGCTGAGAAGGGCGCCCAGCGTTCTGTGATGACCCCTCCAGGGGCTTCCAACAGGGCCGAGGGACTGGCCGGGGCAGCCCAGCTCTGGGCTCTGTGTGTGTGGGGTCTTTTCTGGGGGGTGGGATCACGTCTGCCTGCGGGCTCTGCAGGCTGAGCGCGGGACAGGGTGCGCCCCAGGCGGGGCAGGTCCCTGGCAAGTCCCTGCGGCCTCCCCAAGCCCCGGGAGGCCTGGCCCGGGCTCTCCTTCCCAGCAGCCTCACGCTTCGCTTCCTTCTTCTTCTGTCCTCGGCTCTCTCAACTGTGAAGGGGTAAACTCGCTGGGCAAACAGGCTGGGCTTGGCGGTCCACATCCGGGATGTCTCAATCCTACAACCCTGGCGGCCCCCACGGCCAGCCCTGCCCGAGGGTGGTGCTCCGGGGGGGAAAGGGCAGCGTCGGGCCACGGCACAGCCGTCCGCCCCCTCAGTCTTCCGGTGCACTGACTGAGTGCCTACTGTGTGCCAGCTGTGAACAGATGGGCCAGGCCCCTGCCACATGGAGTGTTCCTTCCGGGGTGCTGGTGGTGGTGGGGGGCAGACAATAACCTTGAAGCTTGAAGAGATAACATCCTCGAGGGCCGAGGCGCCCAGGCTGCTCACACATGGTGCTGGCGGGTGCGGAGCGAGGGGCCGACCTTCGTGGGCACTGGGGCTGGCGGGGCCCCTCTGATGGCTGTGTGGTGCTGGCCACCCAGGGCGGGCGGAGGGATGTACCAGCCTTGAAGGCACCCAGCTCAGCTCTGGGCCAGTGGCACAGATTGAGAGCTGAGGCTTCGGGAGCGGGGAGAAGGTGGGCACGGGGGCTCAGTCTGGGAGGCCAGATTCCCTGCTTCCTTCCTTCCTTCAGGTGGATTCAGGGGTCCGGGCTGTGTGCACTCCCCACCCACATGAGGGACCAGGTGCCACGGCCTCGAGCACTGGCTGTTGGCCTGGAGCGAGGGCAGGAAGGCCAGGCCCAGCCACAGCCTGAGAGCTCGGGAGGGCGGGGTTAGGAGGGTGGAGGGAGGGGTCCAGCGCACCCTCCAGGCCTGTTCTGCAAGGGGTCCCACCCAGCCCTCCCCCAGAGGCCCCTCCAGCTGTGCCCTCTGCAGAGGGGACAACTGGGTTGGCCGTGAAAGAGAACTTTGGAGATCACGCACCCCAGGCCGGGAGGTGACAGTGAGGATGGGGGAGGGACAGCTGGAGGGCAGCCTGAGCGCCTGCCCTGGGGTCCCAGAAGCGGGCAGTGGGTGGGGTCTGAGCCTGAGCTGAGACCCAGGGCCTAGGTCTGCAGGAGCCCCCATGCTGCTGCCGGTGCCGGAAACGCCCCAAAGACACCAGGAACCAAAAGGAGACGCAGGACCTGTGGGGCCATTGGCCAAGCTGGGGGGATGACGTCGGTAAAAGACGTTTAGAGCTTTAAGATGGGGTTTCCCTTTTCCTCAGAAATTCCACTTCAGCTGACTTATCCGAAAGACAAAGGCGGAGGGCAGGGCGGAGAGTAGGGCGGGGGTGGGGGTGGGGGCCTGTGCACCCCGCCCCCCAGCCGTCCTGTGCTCAGACACAGCAGGTTTGGGGTGAGGACGCCCAGTGGCTGAGAGCCAGAGCCAGAGGAGGGAATGGACGGGGGGGAGGAGTGTGGCTGGGGGGCTGCACTGACCAGGGCCCCCCCAAAACCTGCCATACCAGTCGGGGGAGCAGGCCTTCGTGGCTCCCGCTTGGGGCAGGTACTGGGGTTTAGAGATCCCTGGTCCCCCAGTGCCCCCCGTCAGCCCTGCGGGGGGCCCCGGGGCCACATCACTGTGTACACGGGTCCCTGCTCAGCCTGCTGTTGGCCGGGGACCGCAGGTAGGTCTGGGATTCCTCTGTGCCCCTTCCCTGGGGTTAACCAGCCGGCCTTGGGCATGAGGCGAGGGTCAAACAGGACCCAGGCTGGGAGCCCCTGGCCCTGCCTTGGCCAGTCCCGGTGTGCGTGCCAGGGCGTCCATCCTCAGGGCCTCGGTTTCCCCTTGAGTTTGAACTTGGTGACAGACAGGAGCCCAGAGGCCTGGCAGGGTCCTGCTGGCACAGCTGGGAGCTCTGGGACCCCCGGGAGCCTGCAGACTGGTACCCCCCTCCATACATGGCATGCACACCCCGCAGCGAGCAGGACCCCCGCCGCCCCCGCCAGGCGGAGTGATGGCCTCGCAGCCCCTGCTCACCCCTCGGGGATGGGGTGGTGAGCTGCACCTCTGGGCAGCTCCCCCACGGCTGCCTCTTCCCCTCCAATCCCCCCTGACCGCCTCAGCCAGGCTCCCGGGAGGTGCTGCCCCGGGGTCTGAGCCCGCCTGCTGCCCACACACCGCACCCTCCCCATCCTATCGCGGGCACGGGGCTGCAGCAAGGCGGGACCCAGGCAGGCCGAGGCAGCCCTGCTTTGTGGGGGCTTTGCCAGCGCCACCCTCCGGCTCCGTCCACGCTTTCTCTCCTGATCTCAGAAGCGGTGGGCTGGGGCGTGGGGGAGGGGTCCTGCACCTCTGGGGCCCAGAGCCGCAGATCCTTCCTCCTCTAGGCTCTTGTGTGCCACGGCCCCTCCCCAAGAGCAAACACACGTGGCTGCCGTGGGGAGAGGACAGCACCCTGCGTGGCCCAGGAGCTGGGCACGGGGCCGAGGCTTCCCGCTATATAAGCCCCAGGGCCCCCAGGGGAGCGAGCGTCGTGCCCCACTCCCTCCTCGCCGCCTGCCCACCACCGTGCCGGCCCTCAGGATGGGTGCCCAGAGCGGGTGCCGGGCCCTGGCCTGGGCCCTGGTGGTCCTGCCCTTGGTGCAGAAAGCAGGTAAGGCCTAAGCCCCTCACTCCATCTCGTCGGCCCCCGCAGGCCACTCGCCTGTGTGTCTCCTGCCGACACTGCACAGCGTGTCCTCCGTGGGGCCCTGCACGCGCCAGACTCCCGGCCCCCCCGGAGCGCCCAGCCTGCGTTGGGAGAAGTTAGGTCCCCCTGGGGAAACTGAGGGTCTCAGCCTCCGGGATGGGGTTGAGGGGGCTCTGGGTGAGGAGACTGGGCTGGGGGTTCTCTCTGGTTCCCGTGAGGCCCCCAGAGCAGAGCGGGCAGGGGACGGCACAGCTGCCTGACGGCAGGGAGAGCAGCAGGGTTGCATCTCCCACACTCCACCCTCTGGGCTGGCCCGGGGTCACAGCCATCACGGCAGCCCCATCCCAGCGCCGGCTCTGCTCCTGGAGCTATAACTGCCCTGCTGCCTTTCTCGTCCTCACCTGACTGCCGCCTGTCTGGCCCTGTGGCACTCCAAGCCGGGGAAGCACCGTGAGCCCTAACGCTTACTGTCAACACGAAAGATGCTGCCTGGGGCGGCCGGTGACACCCAGCTGGGCTGGCCTGGAGCCCTGGCCACCGGGGGCCACCCCTCCGTCCCCGGGCCCCATGGACTGCTCCGGCAGCCCCTCTACAGCACCTCAGCCCGAGCTCGGGGGTCTGGGCAGGTGGGCACCAGCCCGAGGCTCTCTCCATCTGTGAAAGGGAGGTGCTGAAGGGGAGGGGGTTGTCTCCCAGAGCCCCTGCCCCAAGCCGCCTTTCTGGGAGGGCGAACTGGGCTGGGTGCGGGGTTGGGGGGGGCATTCCCATGGGAGCTCCCGGTGGGGGTCCCGCACGGTTTGGGTGGCCGGCCAGCCTGCCTCAGCTCCGGGGCAGCAGGCCTGCCGTCAGCCCACTCCCCTCCCTCTGGCTGGGGGCAAATCCCTGGGATGGGTCTGTGCTCCTGTCAGAAGGAGACGCGCGCCGTGGCGGGCAGGGGCTGGGAGACGGAGCAGTGAGCCGCGGCTTGAAGAAAGACCTAGTTCCCTGCTCAGGAAGTGGGCCTGGGCAGCCTGGATGAAAGCCAGGGATCCCAGCTGCTAGTCCCCCAGGGGCTCAGGGCCAGAAGCAACGTTCCCCTGGCCCTCGACCCCACTGGAAAATGCATTCCTCAGGGAGGCGAAAACTGTAAAAACAGGTGCAAAGTTTATTACTAGAGACACAGCACAACCTGTGGGAGAGCTCACAGAGAAACCGTTTGTTTAGTTAAGACGGAAGCAAGGCAGAGACGCCCTAATCCTAACCACTCACCTCCCCCAGAGAGAAAGGGTGTGGGCGCCCCCCCAAGGAGGAGGACCCCAGGAAAGAGGCGGTGAAGTCATTCATACAGGGCAGTTCTTCCGGGTCTCTGTTTACCTCTGGCCAATTATCCGGTTTCCCTTTCCACACCCTTAACTGCCCTAGGACCCTCCCCAACATGCGTGCCCAACCTTTAGCCAAGATGGATCCCAGCCCAGAGGCCTATGGGAGGCCTTGGCATCACCTATGAGGGGGTGGCGCCCCCTCCTTTTTGACCCCCAAGGAGCCTTTCTGCGCGTGTGCAGTGTCTCCCTTGCCCCAGGGATGGGAAATACGTGATCTCTTGATCTTTTCCTCAAACAAGGGTTAGCCCCTCTCTGCTCCTGCCATGACTGTTACCTTAAAGCATCCACCAGAAGAAAAGTCCAGATTTTTACCCTGTTCCTGTTATTTCCATCTCCAAGTGCAGACGGGAGGCTGGCTGTAAACATCTAGCCTGGAGCCCACCTGCCTCCTGCCTCGGGAAATGTAAACAGGAGGCTGGCTGTAAACATCTAGCCTGGAGCCCACCTGCCTCCTGCCTCAGATGGGTGTCCCCTGGGCTGAAGCCCCCTTAGGGGTGTGTGAGGTTGGGCCCTGCGTTGGGGGGCTTCCCATCAGGGCGATGTGCACTGGACTACAGCGTGATGGGGTGGTCAACAGCAGGCATTTCTCTGGCCAAGCGCTGGACCCAGGCTCACTGGGCCGTCACCTGGTCCAAGGAGGGTGTGCCACGTGAGCCTGTCCGTGTGAAGCCCCCTGATTTCCCGACCGTGGGGTGGGTACCACAGCGGACACACGCGGGAGGGGCCGCAGGTCGGGGGTCAGGGGCGGACGGGGGAGCAGTCATGCTTCTGGGAAACGCAGTCAACCAGGGCCCTTAGGAGGAGAGAGAAATCCCAGGCCAGTCCCTGTGGTTCCCATGTCGGTGTCCCAGACGGGAAAGTCGCACAGGGAGTGGAGGCTGGCATGGTAGCTGCGGAGCCGAGCCCCAGCGCCACCGGGGACCTGGGGACCCCTGGGGCTGCCCCTCCCACTCCCGAAGAGGCGCCGGCTTCGGCCGAGCATGGAGACCCCCACAGACGTGATGAAGGAATTCGGAGGCGCTAGCCCGAGAGCGGGGTGCCCCAGCCTGAGCCTGAGACAGAGGGGCCTGGAGGGGGGCACAGTCCTGTCCATCAAGATTGTGGGGGCACCTGTGCCTGGTGGTGGGGGACACACAGGTGACCTGGGGAGCCGTGCCGGCACTGGGCCCCCCAGGCCTCCCACCTGCCACGGCTGGTACTTCTACGGTGGAGCTGGCTCTGGTCTTGAGTTTCTGCTAAGTGACGCCCGGGAGCCTCCCCAGCCGTGTGTGTCCTTCTCCCCAACAAAGCCAGGCTCTGTCCTTCTCTGAGGGATGTGTGGATGGGGCCGAACGCTCTCCCTGGGGTGGCCTGGGGTCAGTGAGGCCAACAGCTTTTCCTGATTCCATTCTACCCTGAGCCACAGCGAGATGCGGTGCAGACGGGGAGGGCGGGTCAGCTCCCTGCCGAAGCTCCCATCCCGGCATCGGGTGCTGTTCACGTGGCCACCATCCTGCAGCCCTTGGAGACCAAGGGACAGGTGGCTGATGTCAGGCTTCTCATGGACTCCGGTTCCCTTTTCCCAGAGACCCAGGGCAGCGCGGAGCAGAGCTGGGCGAGTCAGGAGGCTACCATGAACGGTGAGAGGGTGGACAGTGGTAGAAAGGGCCCCACACGTAGCTGGCAGGGGATCTGGGCAGGGGTGGGGGGTGGACCCTTTGCCACATTAGCTACATGCCACATAGAGACCCTCCTGGATCCCATCTGCCCACAGGACGGGACAGCGGAGGGGGCCTAAGAAAACAAAGGCACGGAGCAGACGGGCTCAGACGCTCACATGCACTCACACACGTGTGCACACACATGTTCACACCCACACGTCTGTGCTTACATGAATGCCCACCCACTCACTCGCAGGTGTGGACACACTCACATGCTCACACACACACACAATCGGGGAAACACACAGACCTGGGCAGGAGCGTGTCCTGGGCAGATGGATAGGGTCCTGGAGGGGACAGCGTTAGTCCTGGGCTCCCTTGGCTGGGCCAGGGTTGGCCTGCGGCTCCCTGCTGCCCCGGGGTAGCCAGTGAGGAGGACGGCAGTCCTGGGAAGGGGTGTCCTGGCTGGTCCCTGCCCGGCCATGTTCGGGTGTGACCCGGTTCACTCTGCAGCCCGGCGTGTGACCTTCATCCCGCCCATCACTGGCTTCCCCACCATGAGCTGTAAGTGGTCGCCGCCCATTGCCCACAGGGGCAGGGGTGTTTGCCAGCCTCAGGGGGTGGTCACAGACCTGGGGATAAAGCCGGGACAGTGTGGGCAGCCGGGAAGCTGGAGCTTGGCTGGAGCTGGGCCTTGGGCGTGGCTGGGAGCCATCCCTGTAGATGGTTCTGCTGGGGGCTGACCCGGGTGCTGGTGTCGGAGGAATGGGAGAATCCGGAGAAGAGGGGAGTGAGGAAGGGGGCGGCGGCTCCCCACCCCGAAACCGGGGGCCTGGTCCCAGGGAAGGCTGCCCTCCCCCACCGCGCACTCCCCACAGCCCTGAACACGGCGCATGGCGGGCGGGTGTGCAGCACGTGGGGCGACTTCCACTACAAGACCTTCGACGGCGACGTCTTCCGCTTCCCCGGGCTGTGCAACTACGTCTTCTCCGCGCACTGCGGTGCTGCCTACGAGGACTTCAACCTCCAGCTCCGCCGCGGCCTGGTGGGCTCCAGGCCCACGGTCACCCACATCACCCTCAAGACGCAGGGGCTGGTACTGGAGGTCTCCAACGGGTCCATCCTGGTCAACGGGAGGCGGTGAGCCTGCCCGGGTGTGGAGGGGCCAGGCTCCAGGGTGGGCTGGGCTCAGAGCTGGTGGGGAGGGCGCTGGACCCGTGGGAGCACCGAACTTTCCGGCCCAGGGAGGAGCTGCCCTACAGCCGCGCCGGCCTCCTGGTGGAGGAGAGCAGTGCCTACGTCAAGGTCAACATCCGGCTGATGCTAACCTTCACGTGGAACGGAGAGGACAGCGCCCTGGTGAGGCTGCCCACCCCGACGCCCTCCCCACCCAGGGGCAGCCCTGCGGGAGCTGGATGGATGGGGCCTGGGGGCCCTGCGGGCCCGCAGAAGCTAGAGCCGCCCCTCCCCCGCCCCCAGCTGGAGCTGGACCCCAGGTATGCCAACCAGACCTGCGGCCTGTGCGGGGACCTCAACGGGCTCCCGGCCATCAACGAGTTCTATGCCCACAGTGAGTGCGCAGCAGGTGGCCGAGCCCAGGCTGGACGGTCCCAGGGAGGCTGGGGCGCAGGGTGGGGGCCTCGCCGGGACGCTGGGCAGGGAGCAAATCGGGGGGTGGCAACGCTTCCAGTGATGCCCCAGAGGGAAGTTTCGGGGGTCCTGAGCATGGGCGGGAGCTCTGCCCCCAGAGCCCCTCCAGGCCCCTGCATGGAGTGCCTCCTCTCTGCAGATGCAAGGCTGACCCCTCTACAGTTTGGGAACCTGCAGAAGCTGGATGGGCCCACGGAGCAGTGCCAAGACCCCCTGCCCTCCCCAGCTGACAACTGCACAGATGAAGTGAGTGCCTGCCCACAACCCCTGCAAATACGTGCCCCCCCAAACACAGTCTCACCAAGAGGGGGGCACTCAGGAAGCCCAGAGCAAAAGCCCTTCTGATGTGCTGGGAGGACCCCATCTTTGGAAGTGGCCTAGCAGCTCCAGGATCCCCAAAACCAGCAGAATCCACGAGGCTTAAATGGGGAACTGAAGCTAGTCAGGGGTGGGGGCTGAACAAGGGGGACGGTCAGCGACAGGTCGGCACTGGCCCTGCTGGGGCTGGCTGACCGTGGGCACTTCCGCCTCCCACTTCTCTGAGCCGCCTCCAGCATGGGCTCTGCACCCGTCCTGGGCACGCGCACCGTGGGCAGGTGTGTCCCGGAGCCCGGGGTGGGCGCAGGGAGTCCAGGGTCGTGGGTCACCAAGCAGAGCTCTGCACAGAGCAGTAGCAAGTTCTCAGTGGTTGAGCAGAAGGATGGGTGGCTGGCTGGAGGGAGGGATGGATGGATATGTGGATGGACAGATGGACAGAGGACTGGAAGGACAGATGGGTGGATGGAGGGAGGGAGGGATGAGAAGATGGATGCGTGACGGATGACGGGCAAGCAGGTGGCTGGCTGGCCGGCTGGAACCTCAGGGGAAAGGGGCTTCCTGGCCTGGGGAAAGGCTGCAGGGCTGGGGTCCCCACCGATACCGCACAGAGGACAGAGCCTCCAGCCTCTGTCTCACCAGGAGGGCATCTGTCGCCACACCCTGCTGGGCGCAGCCTTTGCTCAGTGCCACAGGCTGGTGGATGCCGAGGTGTACGTGGCCACCTGCACCCAGGACCTGTGCCGCTGCCCCACCTGCCCATGTGCCACCTTCGCGGAGTACTCTCGCCAGTGTGCCCACGCCGGGGGACAGCCGCAGAGCTGGAGGGGCCCTGACCTCTGCCGTGAGTGCCCCCATGCACTGGGGAGGAGCCCAAGGCCCTGCACCCACACTGGGTCCCTGGGGAGAGTGTGAGGGAGGCGACCCTCAGGCAGGACACCTGGTACCTGGCTGGGGATCCGGGCAGGTGGAGCCCCTCGGGGGGCCCACGGTGAGAGGATGGGCAGGAGATCAGAGGGAATATGAAAGGCCTGCGGGCCCCCGAGAGCCCAGAGGGAGGACCTGGCTTGGGCACACTGAGCTGGGCTCACCCCTGAACCCAGGTGGGGGCGGGGGGGCTGCCCCCGGAGGCTCGGGGCCCCACGCTCCTCTCCCCTTCTGCCTCACTCAGAAGATGGCTAGATGGGGCAAGAGGTGCCCCTTTGGGGACCCTTGGTGGCACATGGAAGGCGGGAGCAGGGTGGCTTCCTGGGGCCAAGCCCTGTCCTTCTCCCCACAGCCCAGACGTGCCCCCTGAACATGCAATACCAGGAGTGCGGCTCACCCTGCGCGGACACCTGCTCCAACCCTGAGCGCTCCCAGCTCTGCGAGGACCACTGCGTCGACGGCTGCTTCTGCCCCCAAGGCAGGTCCTCCGGGCCCTTGGGGACCGCCCCCTATCTGGGCCTTTGTCCCCATCCGGTCGCTGTGTTTCCAACGCCTGAGCCCAGCCTCCGCTGACCACTTGTGCCCCCCACCCCCCGCTCCTCCCCAGGCACGGTGATGGACGACGTCACCCACTCGGGCTGCCTGCCCCTGCGGCAGTGCCCCTGCATGCACGGCGGCCGCCCCTACGCCCCGGGGGCCTCCTTCACCACCATCTGCAGCTCCTGGTAGGTCCCCCGGCCGGCCCCGCCCCTGCCCCACGTGGGGCTCACCTCCCCCTCACCATGGCCCCTCTGTCACGGCTCCCCCCCCAGCACCTGCTCCGGGGGACTATGGCAGTGCCAGGACCTCCCGTGCCCGGGCATCTGCTCCGTCCAGGGCGGGTCCCACATCTCCACCTATGATGAGAAACTCTACGACGTGCACGGGGACTGCAACTATGTCCTAACCAAGGTGAGCCCCGCCTGCTGGGCCCTCCCGGGACCCTCCGTCCTCCTCCACCCCAGGAGGGGTTCCATGATGGCCATCCGAGCGGTGAAGTCCCCTGGGGTTCCATTCCGAGAGGAAGCTCACACTCATGGGGGCCAAGGGGCTCCCAAGTCTGGACAAGCTGCCCAGAGGTGACCAGGTGCCAGAGGCCCCCGACCCTGCAGGGGCTTCCTGGGCACAGGGCAGCACACACACACAGTCCCTCCCGCCCGGGGTGGGGGCTGGCCGACCCAGGACACGGGTGGGCTCTGTGCCGTCAGATATGTGCAGGCAGTGCCCTCACCGTGCTGGCCGAGCTGCGGAAATGCGGCCTGACGGACAACGAGAACTGCCTCAGAACGGTCATGCTGTGGTTGAGCGGAGGCGACACGGTGAGGACCCGGCTGGGGGCGGTGGCAGCGGCCCTCCGCGGGCGGGCCGGCCGGGCTCCGCCGCGCGCTGACCGCGGCCCCGCCTCCTCTCCCCAGACCATCCAGGTCCAGGCCAACGGCGAGGTGTTCGTGAACTCCATCTACACGCAGCTGCCCGCGGCAGTGGGTACGCGGCCCCCAGGGAACGGGCCCTGCGGTGGCCAGGCGGGACCTCTAGGTGGCGCCACCGAGCCAGCTCTCTGTGGCCTTGGGAGTCCCGGAAAGGCCCCGGGCTGGGTTCCCACCTGCAAGGTGGGGCTGTCACGGGCCTCATCTGTGACTCCGTGGGGACCCGTGTGGCGCATACTCGGTGCCCGGCCTCACAGCAGCGTCAGCGGTCACGGCCCGAGCACACATGCGAGCTCCTGCCCAGCTCCCGGGCCCTGGAGGGGCGGCCGGGGTTCCTGCCGGGCAGCCCCCCGAGCCCTCGGCCCAGGCCTGGCTGGTCAGCACGGCGGCCGCTGACTGTCCCCCCCAACCCGCAGCCAACGTCACCGTCTTCAGGCCGTCATCCTTCTTCATCCTGGTGCAGACGGGCCTCGGGCTGCAGCTGCAGGTGCAGCTGGTGCCCCTCATGCAGGTGTTCCTCAGGCTGGACCCCTCCTACCAGGGCCAGATGTGCGGTGAGGCCAGCGGTGGGCTTGGGGGGCTGAGGGCGGGGCGGTGGGGGGGGAGCGGGGGGTGGGCAGTCAGGCCAGAGGCGGGGACTGGGGAGTCAGCGGTTCCCCGGGCGCAGCAGGGGCCCCGGCCCCGGAAGGCGGGCCGGGAGGATGGAGAGCAGGACACGCTGCCCTCACAGCGGGTTTCATGTGGAGGCTGCCCGCCCCCCCACCAGGGCTCATCTGCAGATGGCTTTGGAACCAACATCCTGGGATGGGGCTCTCCGGCGGGGCCACGGTGTGGTGGTGCCTGTAGGACCCGCAGGCTCCCGGGAGCCTGGGCCGAGCTGGGCGGCCCGCTGATGCCCACCCCCCCGCCCCCAGGCCTGTGCGGGAACTTCAACCAGAACCAGGCCGATGACTTCCGGACCATCAGCGGTGTGGTGGAGGGCACGGCCGCCGCCTTCGCCAACAGCTGGAAGACCCAGGCCGCCTGCCCCAATGTCAAGAACAGCTTTGAGGACCCCTGCTCCCTCAGCGTGGAGAACGGTATCCCCAGCCTGGGGGTGGGGGGGCCTCGGGTTACCCTGCAGCCGGGCCTGGGAGCTGCCCATCTGTCTCACCCGGGCTCCAGGGTGGCCGGGGCTGGGGGGTGAGCGGGGCGGGGTGCGGGGTCACCGACAGGCTGCAGGCCCACCCCCGGGGGGGCGCCCGCTGCCCTGTGAGCTGGGTCCACGCGGCGCGGCTGGCGAGCCCCCAGTTCCGGTTCGGTTCCCCCAGCGGAGCGGCCCCCACAGGGCCTGCGTATGCCTAGTGGAGGCTGGGCGGGTGGGCAGGTGCAGGGGAGGAGGTGTGGGAGGAACGCCAGTGACCACTGAGCTGCGCCTGCGACGGTCCGCGTGCCTGCCCTCCCCAGAGAACTATGCCCGGCGCTGGTGCTCTGTGCTGACCGACCCTGCTGGGGCCTTCTCGTCCTGCCACTCTGTCATCAGCCCTGGGCCCTTCCACTCGGTGAGACCCCCGGCCAGCCCCTGGGTGGGGTGGGGTGCTGGGGGCAGGACATGCCCCACTCCCGGCTCCCTCTCTCAGCACCGCCCACACCTCCGTGGCCGAGGGGCATCCCACTCTAGGGACATGGCCACTGCTGGTGTGTTCGGTGCCTGGGGCGGCCATACCAAAGGGCCACAGACTGGGGGGCTGACAGCCGGAGGCATCTACCCACTGCCCAGGTCCTGGAGCCTGGAGGTTAAGATCATGGTGCTGGCAGAGGGTCCCCCGGGGGTCATTCCCGTCTCCTGCTTCTGGGGGCCACGACACTGCATCACCCCAGCCTCTGCCTCGTGGCCTCCTCCTATGTGTCTGGGTTCAAAGCTCTCCCATAAGGACACCAGGTGTGTGGGTCCAGGCCTACCCTAATGACCTCATCCTAACTTTGTCACATCTGCAAAGACCCCGTTTCCAACAGGGCCACGTTCACAGGCCCTGGGGTCCTGATGTGGACACACCCTTTGGGGGGACACAACTCGACCCGACAGTTGGCTCACAGGCCGCTTCTCTGGAAGCCAAAGCCCTAACGCTCAGTGACTCCAGCCCCCGGGAGTGTGTGTCCACAGCTGGAAGACCCAGGCCCACTTTGGGGGGCTGCACCCCCTGCCAGCACCCTCCCGGCCAACTCACCTCCAGACATCTCCGGCCTTCAGTCTCCCCCCACATGCAGCTCAGCCAATGACGGACCTAGAACTCAAGCTGAGCCCTGTTCTGGTCCCGCAGAGACCCCTCCCTTGGACCCTGTCCTCAGCCTGGCCTGGCCTCTCCCATCCCTCAGAGCAGCATGTTCCCACCCGCCTCCCCCACTGTGGCCTTACACCAAGCTCCCCGCGGGAGGCCCCGCTGCCCTCTGTCTCCTGGCCCAGACGGGGGTCCCAGGAAGGATGGACACGGAGAGAAGGGTCCCTGACGTCCCAATGCCCCCCCAGAACTGCGTGTTTGACACGTGCAACTGTGAGAAGAGTGAGGACTGCATGTGCGCGGCCCTGTCCTCCTACGTGCGGGCCTGCGCCACCCGGGGCGTGCTGCTCGGCGGCTGGCGGGACGGCGTGTGCAGTGAGTGTCTGCCAGCCGGCTTGATGGGGCACAGGGTGGGGATGCGGGGGGACCGGAGACCCTGGGGCGCACCCCACCACCTGTCCTCAGCGAGAGCCTTAGGCCTCCCCACCCCAGCCGGCGGGGAGGCCGAGTCTCGGGCTGCTCCAGCCCCAGCTTGGACGTGGTCAGGCGGGGCTGGACGGGCTGCCCAGCTACTGACCTGTATGTAACCTGCCGGCCCCCAGACAAGTACATGAGCAGCTGCCCCAAGACCCAGAGCTACGCCTATGTGGTGGACAGCTGCCAGCCCACCTGCCGCTCCCTAAGCCAGGCCGATGTCACCTGCGACGTGGCCTTCGTGCCCGTGGACGGCTGCACCTGCCCCTCGGGCACCTTCCTGGACGACACCGGCGGCTGCGTGCCTGCCGAGGCCTGCCCCTGCTACTCGCATGGCTCTGTGCTGGCTCCAGGGGAGGTCCTGCACGACAACGGCGTGGTGTGGTGAGGCCCCTCCCCGCTGTCACCCCCTCCCCGATGTCATGCCCCCCAACCCGCCTGCTCCACACACAAAGATCTCCGTGCCTCCCCCAGGGGACTTTAAAACACAGAGGACGCCCTGGGGAGGGAAGTTCAGCCCCGTGCACCCCATAGCCGTTCTGAGAGGGACCCCTCCTCTGGCCCGGGAAGGTGTTCCAAGGGTCTGAGGCCCGTGGGGGCACGGTGTGTGCCCTGGAGGGCCCACCTGGGTGCACCCCTGTCCTGGCCTCCCCCACCCCCTCCCGCCCGACTCCAGGTACCTTCCTGGCACCTCTGCTCATTCACTCAGTGTGTTCGCGGGGATCTGGGGCCCTCACCGTACCCCGGAGCAGGCGCCTCCCTCCCCTCATGACAAGGCCCGGGGGCCCAGCCGGCCGAGAGCTGGGTGAGGTCTGTGGGGCAGCGGGCGGCTGCCCAGACCGGCCATCGTTCTCATCTCTTGTAGTTCATGTGTGAGCGGGAAGCTGAGCTGCCTGGGAGCCGTGGAGCAGAGCACAGGTTCTACCCACCCCCGCCCCAGGCCTCCCCCCGTCAGGGTCCCGCACCACCCCCCGACGACCAAGGGGAGGGGCTGCTGCCGGGCCGGGCGGCCCACCCAGCGTGGTCTCCTCCTCAGGGTGCGTGGCCCCCATGCTGTTCCTGGACTGTAGCAACGCCTCCGCGGACACGCCCGGGGCCGAGTGTGTGCGGAGCTGCCACGCGCTGGATGTGGACTGTGTGAGTCAGCTGGGAGGGCACGGCAGTGCTGCCCGGGGCCAGGGGTGGGGGGCAGTGTCCCCTGCCCCTTGGTGTCCCCGAGCCGAGCCGGACGAGCCGCTGATGGGCGTCTGCCTGTCCACAGTTCAGCACGCGCTGCGTGTCGGGCTGCATCTGCCCCGCGGGGCTGTTGGCCGATGGGAGCGGGGGCTGTGTGGCCGAGGAGGACTGCCCCTGCCTGCACAACGAGGCCGCCTACAAGCCTGGGGAGACCATCAGGGTCGACTGTAACACCTGGTGTGTGGAGGGGCCGCGGAGGGGGTGGTGTGGGCAGAGGCCACGGGGGCAGCGGCCCGAGCGGGCCTCGGTCAGGATGTCCTTGGCAGGAGGCCGGAGAGGAGCTGAGGCCTGGAAGGCCCTGGGTGGCCCGTTCGTCCTCTGGAAGGTGCCCAGGGACTGGCCTTCTCTGCCCAGCAGACGGCAGGGCCGGTTGAAGCTGCCCCCAGGGCCGTGGGCCCTGCACCCCAGGCGCCAAGGGTTAGGGGAGCCTGCAGACAGGAGCCCAACTCGGGGGTGGGGTGTCAGATCCCGCGTGCCCCGAGCTCCCTGCTCCATTTAACCCCTCCAGCCTGGGGAGGGGCACACCGCACCCCTGTTTTATGGAAGAGGCACTGTGTCCTCGTCCTTGTCACAGTCGTGACGGGCTCGGCCGCGGCTGCCTGGTGAGGTGGTCTCCTGGCCCGGCCCCCTGAGCAGGGCATCACCTCCCCTCCCCTGCAGCACCTGCAGGGGCCGCAGGTGGGAGTGCAGCCGCCGGCCCTGCCTGGGCACCTGCGTGGCCTACGGGGACGGCCACTTCATCACCTTTGATGGCGAGCGCTACAGCTTTGAGGGGAGCTGTGAGTACACGCTGGCCCAGGTACGCGGCCCCCCTCCCTCGGCCAGCACATGCTGGCCCAGGTACACGGCCCCTCGCCCGCCCCCGGCCAGCGAGGGACCACGTCCCTCTCCTCCCCCTCCCAGGACTACTGTGCGGGCAACGACGCCAGCAACGGGAGCTTCCGCATCGTCACCGAGAACGTCCCCTGCGGGACCACAGGCGTCACCTGCTCCAAGGCCATCAAGATCTTCCTGGAGGTGGGGGCACCTGGGGACCATCTCCCTCCCTCTGCAGCCCCGTTGGAGCCCCAGCCGGGGCCCCTGGACCTCCAGCTGTGGCCTCGGGTCTCAGGGCCGCAGTAACAGCCACAGCCCGGGGACTTGCAACCTGAGAAATTAATTCTCTCATGGTTCTGAGGCCAGGCTCCCGCCACAGGCTCCAGGCGAGGGTCCTTCCTGCCTCATCCAGATTCTGGGGGCTCCTGGCTTGTGACCGTGTCCCCCCCGATCTCTGCTCTGTCGTCACACGGCCCCTTCTCTGTGTCCTTTTCCCCTGTCTGACCTGGATCTGGGCCCTCCCTAAATCCACGACGGTCTCACCTCCAGATCCTTCACTTCATCACATCTGCAAAGACCCTTTTTCCAAATCAGGGCACATTTGCGGATTCTGGCGGTTAGAACTCGACGTGTCTTTTTGGGGGGCCTTCATTCAGCCCCCCACACCTGGGGTGACCAGTTCTAGCAGAGGGTGGTCAGAGTTCACAGTGCAGAGAGCAGAGCTGCTGACTGGGGGCTGCTTCCCACCCACCCCAAAGGTGGGGAGAGGCGTGAGGAAGGCAGCAGAAGCATGGGCGGCAGGCCCGAGATGGGGCCGGCTGGCCTCCTGCAGCTCCTGTGCCCTCCGCCCCACTCTGCTTGCCCACAGCTCCCAACTTCCCACACACCTCTGCGGGCTCCCAGGCTCTCACCTCAAGTTCGCAGACAGTGTCAGGAGTCCGGCTCATTCCTAACGCCAGCCCCATGCATTGGGACCCTGAGTACCCACAGAGCCCCTGTCCTGGGCCACAGGGGGAGGGGGCTCCGGCCCCAAAGCTGGCCCCTCAGCTCCCTGCAGCCGCCGCCTCCCCGTGCCCCTCTGCAGAACTATGAGCTGATCCTCCACGAGGGTTCCTACAAGGTGGTGCAGAGGGGGCCAGGCGGAGACCTGCCCTACAAGATACGTTACATGGGCATCTACCTGGCCGTCGAGACCCGCAGTGGCGTGGTCGTGTCCTGGGACCGGAAGACCAGCGTGTTTATTCGGCTGCACCAGGAGTACAAGGTTGGGGTGGCAGGCTGCGGGACCCCCTAGGGGAGGGACAGAGCTCTTGCTCCTAGACCTGGCCCAGCAGTGCAGTCTGGCAGCTGACGGACTGCTGAGGGCTGGAGAGGCCATGCACAATGTCCGCTTCCCAAAGGGGCATGTTGAGACCAAACCGACCAGTGGGCGTGTCAGTCCTGGTTGGAAAGCGCTCGTGGCTCCCTGGTCTCTGCACCCAGCTGTTCCATGCCCGCTGGGCTAAGGTTCTATAGGGGAGCAGGTGCCTGCCTGCCTGTCTGCCTGCCTTTCTGTCCACCTGCTTACCTGTCTACCTGCCCACCTGCCTGCCCACCTGTCCGCCTGCCCACCTGTCCACCGGCCTGCCTGCCTGTCCATCTGCCCCACTGTCTACCTGCCCACCTGCCTACCTGTCCACCTACCTACCTGTCCACTTGCTTACCTGTCTACCTGCCCACCTGCCTATCCACCTGCCCACCTGTCTACCTACCCACCTGCCTATCCACCTGCCCACCTGCCTGCCCACCTGTTTACCTGTCCACCTGCCCACCTGCCTGTCCACTTGCCTACCTTTCTACCTGTCTACCTGCCCACCTATCCGCCTGTCCACCTGCCTATCCACCTGCCCACCTGCCTTCCTGCCCACTGCAGGACTCCTCGTGCACCCCGCCTTCCTGAAAGTTCACTGGGTGCTGCCTGGGGGAATAGGGTGGCCTGCAGTCACGCCTCCCAGGCCAGGCTCTGTGCTGCTCCCTCACGCCACCCCATGCAGCCCCACCCTGTGCCCATCTCTGCGTCCATCTGCAGGGGAGGGTCTGCGGGCTGTGCGGGAACTTTGACGACAACGCCCTCAACGACTTCACCACGCGGAGCCAGTCCGTGGTGGGCGACGTGCTGGAGTTCGGCAACAGCTGGAAATTCTCCCCGTCCTGCCCGGATGCCCAGGCCCCCAGGGACCCCTGCACTGCCAACCCGTACCGCAAGTCCTGGGCCCAGAAGCAGTGCAGCATCATCAACAGCGCCACCTTCAGCGCCTGCCATTCTCAGGTGGGCCAAGCGGGTGCTGGAGCTGCCTCCTTCCCTCCTGGAGGGACCTGGGTCTGGCCCAGGCCTGTCCTCCGAAGACGGCCTTGACCCTGACCATTGTACACGGCACACTGTGTGGACCTCCCACCAGGCAGGTGCCCACGTCCCCAGTCCTGCTCTGCTTTCCCTGATGGCACTCAGCCTCATCCCCTGGAAACGGGGCTGCGAGCCACCCAGGGAGGATCTCAATGTCACCTCTCGGTCCTCCCCCACATTCCCTGAGCCGCCAGCCCCCAGCACGTACAGAAACCTCAGGGGGCCTCAGCCCAGCCGGGCCCCATGGAAGCAGAGCATTGCCACGGCCTGAGAGTCTTCCCCGAAGCCCTTCCTGCTACTTAACAAGGACCGCAGAGCCCACTCACCGACTCGGTCTCGTGATCCGGGACTCGCGGGTGCCGAGCAGGCGGCGTAGTGGGACTGGTCCGCGGCTGACGCTGGCCAGCCTGCGTGAGGCCTCGCGTCCCGCCGGGCTCGCAGCCCCCGCCCGCACCCCGGGTGCCCTGCCCGCTGGCTCAGAAAGTCCTTTGTGCACCTGACACAGCAGTCTCCACCTCAGACGGTGCTGCCCGTGGTGGCAGATGCGAGACATGGTGGCCCTGGTCTCTGCCACCCGGGAGGGAGGAGCGGGGGGCACCCCCTCACCCTGAGGAGACAGCACCCCGTTTGCCAGGACAGGTCACAGCACGGTCACAGGGAGGGCTGGCCTACAGCTGAGTGAGTGGCGGAGCAGAGGCGAGGGAGGAGGGGTGGGTGCCCAGGTGGGCGCGCCGCAGACGGCAGGTGGGGGGTTGCCGGCTGCCCAGGGGCCGGGGACTGGCTCTTCTCACTGAGCAGACTCCACCCCCCAGGTCGACTCCACCAGGTACTACGAGGCCTGCGTGAGCGACGCGTGCGCCTGCGACTCGGGGGGCGACTGCGAGTGTTTCTGCACGGCCGTGGCCGCCTACGCCCAGGCCTGCCGCGACGCGGGCGTGTGCGTGTCCTGGCGGACCCCGGACATCTGCCGTGAGTCGGGCTCTGTCCATGGTGGCGGCATGAGGTGCAGCTGCACCAGCTCTGGGGCCTGACGGGCACGCATGCACACACAAGGACACGTGACACGTGTGTACTACACGCATGTGCTCACGTTTGTGTGTGTATAAACCAGACAGAGAGGTTCCCCAAATGGGATGGCTCAGCGGGGGACAGGAATTTGGGGGGCAGGCCCTGAGACCCCTCGGACCTGGGAGGAGTGAGGTGATGGGGCCCGGCGGGCACCCACAGCCTCTCTCCCCCTCGCTCAGCCCTGTTCTGCGACTACTACAACCCCCAAGGGGAGTGCGAGTGGCACTACCAGCCCTGCGGGGCCCCCTGCCTGAGGACCTGCCGGAATCCCCGCGGGCACTGCCTGATGGACCTGCCAGGCCTGGAAGGTGAGGGCAGGCTGTTCCGGGGAGGCCATGCCTCGTCACCCCAGCACAGCGTGCAGGCAGCGGGGCAAGGGGCTCCTGCCTCCCCATGCCCACCCTCGGGACGGGGGGACAGAGATGGGTGGCGGCCGGGGCAGCCCCACCGCCTGGCCTGAGAGGGGAGTGTTCTCCCTGCCCTGTGCCCGCCCCAGGTTGCTACCCAAAGTGCCCACCCAGCAAGCCGTTCTTCAATGAGGACCAGATGAAGTGCGTGGCCCAGTGTGAGGGCTGCTACGACGAGGATGGAAACTACTATGATGCCGGCACCAGGGTCCCCACGGCGGAGAACTGCCGGAGCTGGTGAGCCAGTGGCGGAGCAGGGGTGGGGTCTGGGAGGACAGGAAGCAGGCCCGGGCGCACACAGTAAGGCCTGCGCCCTGCTGGCCCTCAGCGCTTCTCTCTCTCCCTCCCAGCGACTGCACCTCCAGAGGCCTCCAGTGCACGTACAGCCCCACAGGTAAGCGGGGGCCTGTTGGTTTGAGGGATGGGGGCTGGGGGCTCTGAACGAGCCCCGTACCTGTCCGTCTCCAGCCTGTACGTGCACCTACGAGGGCAGAACCTATGCCTACGGAGACGTCATCTACAACACGACCGATGGGCTGGGCGCCTGTCTGATTGCCATCTGCAGAGACAATGGAACCATCGTCCGAAAGGCCGAGGAGTGTCCCGGAACCACGCCCACAACGCCCTTCACCTTCACCAGCACTGCGGCTCCGCCCTCCACCACGGGTAAGCCTGGCAGACACACCACTGGTCCTGCCTCACTCACCAGAGCCCCTGACCCCGGTGATGGTCTGGGTGCCAAGGGAGAACCCAGTGGGCACCTGGTACAGGTGTCCTGGGTGCAAAGGATGGCCCGGGGCCAACGCTGGGGCAAGGGGACATGAGTCACCTCTCCTCTGGGCTGGCGAGGACGCAGAGGAGGCTGATGGGGACCCTGGCACCCCACCCACAGGCTCGGTCCCCACACCCTCCACCGTGTGCGTGCGGGAGCATTGCCGCTGGTCCGACTGGTACGACAGTGGACGTCCAGAGCCGGGCATGGAAGGGGGCGACTTCGAGACATTCGAGAACCTGAGGCAGAGGGGCTACCAGTTCTGCCCGGCCCCAGCGCATGTCGAGTGCCGGGCCCAGCAGTTCCCGGATATGCCTTTGGAGAAGCTGGGTCAGAAGGTGGAGTGTGGCCAGGCCCGGGGGCTGACCTGCCTCAACAGTGACCAGAACCCCCCGCTCTGCCACAACTATGAGCTGAGGGTCCTCTGCTGCGACTACGTGCCCTGCAGCACCAGCCTGGCCCCGGGCACCAGCCAGCGGCCATCCTCCCAGCCCCTGCCCACCTCCACCCAGACCACACCCACCAGAGGAACCTCCCTCCTGTCCACGGTGGCCTCCACCTCACAGACCCCAACCACCAAGTCCGCCTCAACCGTGACCCAAGTGGGCAGCAACTCTGTGGTCCTGGCCACCACCACCTGTGAGCCCCGCTGCCAGTGGACAGAGTGGTTTGATGAGGACTACCCCAAGTCCGAAGAGGCCGGAGGGGACATCGAGTCCTACGACAAGATCAGGCGTGCGGGAAGGGCCGTGTGCGAGCAGCCCCAGGGCATAGAGTGCCAGGCCGAAAACTTCCCCAACGTGAGGCTGGAGGAGCTGAAGCAGCACGTGCACTGTGACGTCAGCTTTGGCCTGGTCTGCAGGAACGAGGAGCAGGTGGGCCTGTTCAAGCTGTGCTACAACTACAAAATCCGCGTGCTGTGCTGTGGGTACAGCCACTGCGGGAAGCCCACGTCCCCCACCCCCACTGCCACCGCATCCACTGCCACAGCCCCCATGGCCACCACCTCCACTGCCACAGCCACCACTGCCGCCACCTCTACAGCCCCCACTGCCATGGCCACCACTGTGGCCACCTCTACAGCTCCCACTGCCACCACGTCCACTGCCACAGCTCCCACTGCCACCACCTCTACAGCCCCCACTGCCGCCACCTCCACTGCCACAGCCCCCACTGCCACCACCTCTACAGCCCCCACTGCCGCTACCTCCACTGCCACAGCCCCCACTGCCACCACCTCTACAGCCCCCACTGCCGCCACCTCTACAGCCACCACTGCCGCCACCTCCACTGCCACAGCCTCCACTGCCACCGCATCCACTGCTACAGCCACCACTGTGGTCACCTCTACAGCTCCCACTGCCACCACATCCACTGCCACAGCCCCCACTGCCACAGCCACCACTGTGGCCACCTCTACAGCTCCCACTGCCACCGCAACCACTGCCACAGCCTCCACTGCCACAGCCACCACTGCTACAGTCACCACTGTGACCACCTCTACAGCTCCCACTGCCACCACCTCCACTGCCACAGGCCCCACTCCCACCTCTACAGCTCCCACTGCCACAGCCCCCACAGCCACCATCTCCACTGCCACAGCCCTCACTGCCACCGCATCCACTGCTACAGTCACCACTGTGGCCACCTCTACAGCTCCCACTGCCACCATATCCACTGCCACAGCCACCACTGCCACCGCATCCACTGCCACAGCCCCCAGTGCCACCACCTCCACTGCCATAGCCCCCAGTGCCACCTCTACAGCTCCCACTGCCACCACCTCCACTGCCACAGCCCCCACTGCCACAGCCACCACTGTGGCCACCTCTACAGCTCCCACTGCCACCGCAACCACTGCCACAGCCCCCACTGCCACAGCCACCACTGCTACAGTCACCACTGTGACCACCTCTACAGCTCCCACTGCCACCACCTCCACTGCCACAGGCCCCACTCCCACCTCTACAGCTCCCACTGCCACAGCCCCCACAGCCACCATCTCCACTGCCACAGCCCCCACTGCCACCGCATCCACTGCTACAGTCACCACTGTGGCCACCTCTACAGCTCCCTCTGCCACCGCAACCACTGTCACAGCCCCCACTGCCACCACATCCACTGCCACCACCTCCACTGTGGCCACCTCTACAGCCCCCACTGCCACCATCTCCACTGCCACAGCCCCCACGACCACCACCTCCGCGGGCCCGCTGTCCACCTCACACCCTGAGACCAGCACGTCGGGAATCCCGGTGCCGACAGCCACCACCACCTGTGAGCCCCGCTGCCAGTGGACAGAGTGGTTTGACGAGGACTACCCCAAGTCCGAAGAGGCCGGAGGGGACGTCGAGTCCTACGACAAGATCAGGCGTGCGGGAGGGGCCGTGTGCGAGCAGCCCCAGGGCATAGAGTGCCAGGCCGAAAACTTCCCCAACGTGAGGCTGGAGGAGCTGAAGCAGCGCGTGCACTGTGACGTCAGCTTTGGCCTGGTCTGCAGGAACGAGGAGCAGGTGGGCCTGTTCAAGCTGTGCTACAACTACAAAATCCGCGTGCTGTGCTGTGGGTACAGCCACTGCAGGGAGCCCACGTCCCCCACCACCACTGCCACCACATCCACTGCCACAGCCACCACTGCGGCCACCTCTACAGCCACCACTGCCACTGCATCCACTGCCACAGCCTCCACTGCCACCGCATCCACTGCCACAGCCCCCACGGCCACCACCTCCACTGCCACAGCCACCACTGCCACCACCTCTACAGCCCCCACTGCCATAGCCACCACTGTGGCCACCTCTACAGCTCCCACTGCCGCCACCTCCACTGCCACAGCCCCCACTGCCACCACATCCACTGCCACAGCCCCCACTGCCACCGCATCCACTGCTACAGTCACCACTGTGGCCACCTCTACAGCTCCCTCTGCCACCGCAACCACTGTCACAGCCCCCACTGCCACCACATCCACTGCCACCACCTCCACTGTGGCCACCTCTACAGCCCCCACTGCCACCATCTCCACTGCCACAGCCCCCACGACCACCACCTCCGCGGGCCCGCTGTCCACCTCACACCCTGAGACCAGCACGTCGGGAATCCCGGTGCCGACAGCCACCACCACCTGTGAGCCCCGCTGCCAGTGGACAGAGTGGTTTGACGAGGACTACCCCAAGTCCGAAGAGGCCGGAGGGGACGTCGAGTCCTACGACAAGATCAGGCGTGCGGGAGGGGCCGTGTGCGAGCAGCCCCAGGGCATAGAGTGCCAGGCCGAAAACTTCCCCAACGTGAGGCTGGAGGAGCTGAAGCAGCGCGTGCACTGTGACGTCAGCTTTGGCCTGGTCTGCAGGAACGAGGAGCAGGTGGGCCTGTTCAAGATGTGCTACAACTACAAAATCCGCGTGCTGTGCTGTGGGTACAGCCACTGCGGGGAGCCCACGTCCCCCACCACCACTGCCACCGCATCCACTGCCACAGCCACCACTGCGGCCACCTCTACAGCCACCACTGCCACCGCATCCACTGCCACGGCCCCCACGGCCACCACCTCCACTGCCACAGCCACCACTGTGGCCACCTCTACAGCTCTCACTGCCACAGCCCCCACGGCCACCACCTCCACTGCCACAGCCACCACTGTGGCCACCTCTACAGCCACCACTGCTGCCACCTCCACTGCCACGGCCTCCACTGCCACCGCATCCACTTCCACAGCCCCCACTGTGGCCACCTCTACAGCTCCCACTGCCACCACATCCACTGCCACAGCCCCCACGGCCACCACCTCCACTGCCACAGCCACCACTGTGTCCACCGCTACAGTCACCACTGCAGCCACCGCCACTGCTGCTACTGCCAGAGTGGCCACCTCTGCTGCCACAGCCCCCACGGCCACCACCTCCACTGCCACAGCCACCACTGTGGCCACTTCTACAGCCACCAATGCCACCACCTCCACTGCCACAGCCCCCACTGCCACCGCATCCACTGCCACAGCCGCCACTGCCACCACATCCACTGCCACCACCTCCACTGCCACAGCCCCCACGACCACCACCTCCACTGCCACAGCCCCCACTGCCACCACATCCACTGCCACCACTGTGGCCACCTCTACAGCTCCCACTGCCACCACAACCACTGCCACAGCCCCCACTGCCACCACATCCACTGCCACCACCTCCACAGCCCCCACGACCACCACCTACACTGCCACAACTCCCACTGCCACCACCTCCACTGCCACAGGCCCCACTGCCATCACATCCACTGCCACAGCCCCCACTCCCACCTCTACAGCTCCCACTGCCACAGCCACCATCTCCACTGCCACAGCCCCCACTGCCACTGCATCCACTGCTACAGTCACCACTGTGACCACCTCTACAGCACCCACTGCCACCACATCCACTGCCACGGCCCCCATTGGCACGACCTCCACTGCCACAGCCCCCACTGTGGCCACCTCTACAGCCCCCACTGCCACCACCTCCACTGCCACAGGCCCCACGACCACCACATCCACTGCCACAGCCCCCATTGGCACCACCTCCACTGCCACAGCCCCCACTGCCACCTCTACAGCTCCCACTGCCACAGCCCCTACGGCCATCACCTCCACTGCCACAGCCACCACTGTGGCCACCTCTACAGCTCTCACTGCCACCACCTCCACTGCCACAGGCCCCACTGCCACCACATCCACTGCCACAGCCCCCACTGTGACCACCTCTACAGCTCCCACTGCCACGACCTCCACTGCCACAGGCCCCACTGCCATCACATCCACTGCCACTGCCCCCACTCCCACCTCTACAGCTCCCACTGCCACAGCCCCCACTGCCACCGCAACCACTGCTACAGTCACCACTGTGACCACCTCTACAGCTCCCACTGCCACCACCTCCACTGCCCCAGGCCCCACTGCCATCACATCCACTGCCATAGCCCCCACTCCCACCTCTACAGCCCCCACTGCCACCACATCCACTGCTACAGCCCCTACTGCCACCACATCCACTACCACTACCTCCACTGCCACAGCCCCCACGACCACCACCTCCACTGCCACAGCTCCCACTGCCACCACCTCCACTGCCACAGGCCCCACTGCCACCACATCCACTGCTACCACCTCCACTGCCACAGCCCCCACGGCCACCACCTCCACTGCCACAGCCACCACTGCCGCCACCTCTACAGCCACCACTGCCACCACCTCCACTGCCACAGCCTCCACTGCCACCGCATCCACTGCTACAGCCACCACTGTGGTCACCTCTACAGCTCCCACTGCCACCACATCCACTGCCACAGCCCCCACTGCCACAGCCACCACTGTGGCCACCTCTACAGCTCCCACTGCCACTGCATCCACTGCTACAGTCACCACTGTGGCCACCTCTACAGATCCCACTGCCACAGCCCCCACGGTCACCACCCCCACTGCCACAGCCACCACTCCCACCTCTACAGCTCCCACTGCCACCATATCCACTGCCACAGCCACCACTGCCACCGCATCCACTGCCACAGCCCCCAGTGCCACCACCTCCACTGCCATAGCCCCCAGTGCCACCTCTACAGCTCCCACTGCCACCACCTCCACTGCCACAGCCCCCACTGCCACAGCCACCACTGTGGCCACCTCTACAGCTCCCACTGCCACCGCAACCACTGCCACAGCCCCCACTGCCACAGCCACCACTGCTACAGTCACCACTGTGACCACCTCTACAGCTCCCACTGCCACCACCTCCACTGCCACAGGCCCCACTCCCACCTCTACAGCTCCCACTGCCACAGCCCCCACAGCCACCACCTCCACTGCCACAGCCCCCACTGCCACCGCATCCACTGCTACAGTCACCACTGTGGCCACCTCTACAGCTCCCTCTGCCACCGCAACCACTGTCACAGCCCCCACTGCCACCACATCCACTGCCACCACCTCCACTGCCACAGCCCCCACAACCACCACCTCCACCTCCACTGCCACAGCCTCCACTGTGGCCACCTCTACAGCCCCCACTGCCACCACCTCCACTGCCACAGCCCCCACGACCACCACCTCCGCGGGCCCGCTGTCCACCTCACACCCTGAGACCAGCACGTCGGGAATCCCGGTGCCGACAGCCACCACCACCTGTGAGCCCCGCTGCCAGTGGACAGAGTGGTTTGACGAGGACTACCCCAAGTCCGAAGAGGCCGGAGGGGACGTCGAGTCCTACGACAAGATCAGGCGTGCGGGAGGGGCCGTGTGCGAGCAGCCCCAGGGCATAGAGTGCCAGGCCGAAAACTTCCCCAACGTGAGGCTGGAGGAGCTGAAGCAGCGCGTGCACTGTGACGTCAGCTTTGGCCTGGTCTGCAGGAACGAGGAGCAGGTGGGCCTGTTCAAGATGTGCTACAACTACAAAATCCGCGTGCTGTGCTGTGGGTACAGCCACTGCGGGGAGCCCACGTCCCCCACCACCACTGCCACCACATCCACTGCCACAGCCACCACTGCGGCCACCTCTACAGCCACCACTGCCACTGCATCCACTGCCACAGCCTCCACTGCCACCGCATCCACTGCCACAGCCCCCACGGCCACCACCTCCACTGCCACAGCCACCACTGCCACCACCTCTACAGCCCCCACTGCCATAGCCACCACTGTGGCCACCTCTACAGCTCCCACTGCCGCCACCTCCACTGCCACAGCTCCCACTGCCACCACATCCACTGCTACAGCCCCCACTGCCACCACATTCACTGCTACAGTCACCACTGCCACCTCTACAGCTCCCACTGCCACAGCCCCCACGGTCACCACCCCCACTGCCACAGCCACCACTTCCACCTCTACAGCTCCCACTGCCACCACCTCCACTGCCACAGCCCCCAGTGCCACCACCTCCACTGCCACAGCCCCCATTGGCACCACCTCCACTGCCACAGCCCCCACTGCCACAGCCACCACTGTGGCCACCTCTACAGCTCCCACTGCCACCGCAACCACTGCCACAGCCCCCACTGCCACAGCCACCACTGTGGCCACCTCTACAGCCCCCACTGCCGCCACCTCCACTGCCACAGCCCCCACTGCCACCACATCCACTGCTACGGTCACCACTGTGGCCACCTCTACAGCTCCCACTGCCACAGCCCCCATGACCACCACCTCCACTGCCACAGCCACCATTGTGGCCACCTCTATAGCTCTCACTGTCACCGCATCCACTGCCACAGCCCCCACGGCCACTGCATCCACTGCTACAGTCACCACTGCCACCTCTACAGCTCCCACTGCCACAGCCCCCATGGCCACCACCACCACTGCCACAGCCACCACTGTGGCCACCTCTACAGCCACCACTGCTGCCACCTCCACTGCCACAGCCCCCACTGCCACCACATCCACTGCCACAGCCCCCACTGTGGCCACCGCTACAGTCACCACTGCAGCCACCTCCACTGCTGCTACTGCCACAGTGGCCACCTCTGCTGCCACAGCCACCACGGCCCCCACGGCCGCCAGCACCACCACCACTGTGACACCAGCCACGCCGCACACAACATGGCTGGGGAGCACAGGGGTGACCACGTCCCCCGCCAGCAGTGCCACACAAGCACCTTCCCTTTCCACGGGGCTGACAGTCCAAGTGACATCCTCGAGGCCCAGCCACACAGGCACGCTCCCAGTGTCTGCCACGTCGGTCCTCCCGACTCACACAGCCTCAAGGGGGCCCACCCTGATGTCGGTGACGACACAGACCTCCACGTCTCAGCTGCCGATGGGAACAGCAACGGGCACAATGGGCACCACCTCCACGGGCCCGCTGTCCACCTCACACCCTAAGACCAGCATGCTGAAAACCCTGGTGTCGACGGGCACCACTGGGGCCACCACCAGCACAACCAGTTGTCAACCCAAGTGCCAATGGACAGAGTGGTTTGATGTGGACTCCCCCACCTCGGGGGTCAGGGGCGGAGACATGGAGACCTACGACAACATCCGGGCTGCGGGCGGCAAGGTGTGCCAGCAGCCGCAGAAGATCGAGTGCCGGGCAGAGAGCTACCCCGAGGTGAGCATTGAGCAGATCGGGCAGGAGCTCAGCTGCAGCCTGGAGGTCGGGCTGGTCTGCAGGAACGACGACCAGAGGGGGAAGTTCACCATGTGCTTCAACTACAACATCCGTGTGTACTGCTGCGATGACGTCCGGCACTGCCCCACCACGGCTACCCCCCACCTCACCTCCACCACACTGCCCGCCACCAGCAGCTCCACAGCCACGGTGCCATGGCCCTCGACCTCTGCCGTGACCCAGACGGGGGCCCCCACCACGGCCCCTCCAGCTACACACGTGAACAAGACCACCTTCGGGACTACCTTGCTGCCCACCCCCGTGACGCCCAACACTAGGGCTACCACCTACACCCGCTCCCTGCACCCCACGGCCTCCCCTCAGGTCACAGAGCTCCCCACCAGGCCCTCCGAGACCACACCCGGACCCCCCATCACCACACCCAGCACAGGCCAGGCCACCTCCACCAGTGTGACAGGTCCCTCCTCCACGGGGACCACGCAGAGTGTCTCCACCCCCACCCGTGTGACAGGTCCCTCCTCCATGGGGACCACCGAGGGGGTGTCCACCCCAACCCGTGTGACAGGTCCCTCCTCCACGGGGACCACCGAGGGGGTCTCCACCCCCACCACTCTGACAGGTCCCTCCTCCACGGGGACCACCCAGGGGGTCTCCACCTCAACCCGTGTGACAGGTCCTTCCTACTCTGGAACCACCCAGGGGGTCTCCACCCCCACCCGTGTGACAGGTCCCTTCTCCCCTGGGACCACCGAGAGCGTCTCCACCCCTAGTCCCTCTGCCTTCCCGGGGTCCCCACCCACGACCACCAAGCCAGGCTTGCCCAGTGTCTCTCCTACAGGTCCCCTTTTGACTTCGCCCATATCGACCGCCCCCGGGTCCCCACCCACCACCCCTTCCTGGTCTGGGGTGACCTCTGGCAGCCTGGGGACCTTCTCCATCTCCACTGCCTCTCCCAACCCCACCACAGCCTGCCTTTGCCACGCCTTCGGAAAGCTCTTCCTACCAGGTAAGTGGAGCCCTGCAGCCTGGACGCTGGGTCCTGCGGGCCGTGTTCATGTGCCTGCCTGTCCGGGGATGCCCTCCTGTCCCCCTCCCTGGCTGACCCAGTGTCTCTGTGTTCGTAGGGGACGTCATCTACAACAAGACCGACGGAGCAGGCTGCCTCTTCTTAGCCATCTGCAACCAGCGCTGCGACATCGACCGCTTCCAGGGCCCCTGCCCCACCTTCTCACCCTCGGGGACCTCGGCCTCTGTTCCCCCAACCACCCCAGTTCCCGGCTGCAATCACACCATCCCTCCCCGACAGGTGTGCCTCCCGCCTCCTCCCTGTAGCGCCAGGCCCTTCTGTGTGCACAGGGTCTCGGGCGAACCCCCAGCCCCTCGGTGACCGCTCCACAGCTAGCTTGGCTGGAGGGAGGCGCGCGGGGTCTGGGTTAGCACCGGCCGGCCAGGAGGCGGGGCAGCCCTGCCCAGGCCGAGGGGGTCCTGAGGCTGCGGCGGCGGCGGTGAGTCCACCTGGTGAGCGCTCTGCGCTTCTCTCCAGGTGAATGAGTCCTGGACCCTGGAGGACTGCACGGTGGCTCGGTGTGAGGGTGACAACCGTATCGTCCTGCTGGGGCCAAAGCCGATGGGCAACGTCGTCTGCGTGAACGGGCACCTGCCCGTGCGAGTGCAGAGCGGGGATGGGCCCTGTGACTACAGCTACGAGTGCGAGTGTGAGAGCCCGCCGCTGGGGGTGGGGGGGGAGGGGATGCGCCGCCAGGCATTTGGGACACGCACATGTCCCCTGTGCCTGATGCCCGGGATCGCTGAGCCCACCCCCCGTCAGGCTTGGCGGTTTGAAGGGAAGCCGGGGGTTTCTGAGGTCAGGGAGAGGAGGGGATCATAACCTGAGGGGTCCTGAGCAGATTTCCCCATGGAGCAGCACGTGGGAGGGGGTGATCTTACAACCCCCGGGGTTCCTGGGGCAGCTAAAATGAAGGACCACAAACTGGGTGGTTCAAAACAACAGAAAGTGACTCTCTCCCAGTCCTGGAGACGAAATCCAAGATCCAGGTGTCTGCAGGACCGAGCTACCCCCAGAACTTTAAAGGAGGGTCCTGTCTGGCCCTTCCAGACTTGGGGCCTCAGGCGCCCCGGGCTGTGGCCGCGTCCCTCCCACCTCTGCCCCAGTCATCACGCGGCTTCCTCTCTCCGTCTCTTCTGTCTCTTAGAAAGCCACCTGTCGTTGGATTTAGGGCCACTCTGGTAACTCAGGATGACCTCACTCCATGATCCTTAATCACAGTTGCAAAGACCCTTTTCCCAAAGGAGGTCACGTTCTTAGGCTCTGGGTGGACGCGTCTTCGGGGCCCCCATCCAACCTGCTATACCCACGTCATAAACGAGAGGACTGGGGCCCTGGGGGCTGAGTGACTCCCCAAGGTGGCAGCTCTGGGTGGCACTGCGTGAGGCCTGTCCACACCCCCCAGGCTCCTGCAGCGGCTGGGGGGACACCCACTACGAGACCTTCGACGGCACCTCCTACTCCTTCCTGGACGATTGCACCCACGTCCTCATGCGGGAGATCCAGCCGCGCCACGGGAACCTCAGCATCCTCCTACACAACCACTACTGTGAGGCCGCCGCCAGCTGCCCCCGCGCCCTCAGCGTCCACTATGAGTCCATGGACATCGTCCTCACCACCACCCCTGGCGCCGACGGGCAGGAGGAAAGCCTGGTGAGTGCAGGCAGCAGAGCGGCACTGGCCTGTCCCAACCTGGTTAGGGAAGGCAGGGGCCAGCAGAGGCCCGGGAGCCCTGGTGCACATAGAGCGCATTTCCCCCGCGCGGAGGGCAGCTCCCATGGGGCCTCGGGGGAGGCAAAGGGCACGCTGCGACCTGGGGCCCCAAGCACAGTGACTCCTGAGCAGGGAAGCAGCGTGGGAGGGGCCCGCGGCCAAGAGCACCCTGGGACCCAAATGCGCCGACTGTGACCCCAGGCCCGAGGCGGCATCTGCGCTTCGGGGTGCAGGTGCCGAGGAGGGGGCCCAGCGTCCGGCAGGCAAAGCCCCAAAGGCCAGGCCGCTGCCCCCGGCCCAAGTCATGGGCTCCCGGTCACGTCCCCAGATCCTGTTTGGCCAAATGCCGGTGAGGCCGAGCTTCAGCAGGAACGGCCTGACCGCGACGGCGACGGGGGCCACCGAGATGAGCATTGAGATTCCCGCCGTCGGCGTGAGCGTCATCTTCAACGGGCGGGTCTTCCAGGCCCGGCTGTCCTACAGCCGCTTCGGCCACAACACCGAGGGCCAGTGCGGTGAGCAGGGCCCCGCAGGACGCCTGCTGGGGGAGCGAGGGGCCGGGCACCACCGCTGCGGGCACGCGCCCCCAGGCGGCCCTGGCTCTTGACCGCCTGCCCCCGCCACAGGTTCCCACCTGCTCTCCCTGCCACCTGCCCCGGCAGGAAGCAGTGTTTCATAGCTGACTGGCTGCCAGGGAAGTTGGGTGATGGAAGGGGAGAACAGGATGGTCCAGTGCCCCCCTAGAGTGATGCGCCTGCCCCGCCCTCCCCAGGCACCTGCACCAACAGCCGCAGGGATGACTGTCGCCGGCCCGACGGCACCATGGCCCCCACCTGCCAGGACATGGCCCGGTCCTGGCTGGTCGCCAACAGCAGCGGGGAGGGCTGCTGGGCACCGACTGGGCTGCCCCCGACCACCAGCCCCCCCTTGCCGGCACCCAGCACACCCACCTCCACTCCGTGTCCCCCGGAACCCCTCTGCGAGCTGATGCTGAGCCCGTGAGTCCTCTGCATGGGCTGGCGGTCGGGGGCAGCCACCCCCGGGGCATCGCCTTGGCCTCTGACCGGCCCTACCCACAGGGTGTTCGCTGGGTGCCACGGCCTCATCCCGCCCGGCCCGTTCTTCAGCACCTGTGTCAGCGACAGCTGCAGGCCCGGCCGCCCTGACCGCCCTGAAGCGCTCTGCCAGAGCCTGGAGGCCTACTCTGCGCTCTGCCGCGCCCGGGGCGTGTGCCCCGACTGGCGCAACGCCACCAGCGGGCTGTGCGGTGAGTCGGCTGTGGCCGCCGGGGGCCCTGGCCTCCTTGGCCCACCTGACACCCGTCCGTGTGTCCGCAGACCTCACCTGCCCGCCCACCAAGGTGTATAAGCCGTGTGGCCCCGTGCAGCCCAAGTCCTGTGACTCCAGGTGAGCCCAGCAGATGGGGACGGGATAGGACGGTGGGGACAGCAGGCCTCCCAGGCCTGCCTGAAGGGTCTGGGGGGACCCAGGAGGAGACCCACAGAGGGTCCGGGACCCCAAGCCCCAGATCTCAGGGTGCCCTTCCCCCACCCTGACCTCCGACCCTGGACTTCCGGAGTGACCCCAGCCCCCCACCATGCCCACTGCACTCCTCCTCGGACTGCCCTGGTCGCCTTGCAGGAGCCAGAGCCCGGCGAGCAGGGGGCTGGCGGAGGGTTGCTTCTGTCCCGAAGGCCACATCCTCTTCAACTCCCACACGGACGTCTGCGTGCCCGAGTGCCGTAAGCAGCCCCACACCTGGGCCCTCCCCAGCCCCGCAGAGAGGGATGCGGAGGGCCACGGGGCGGGTACGCCCCGGCCTGGCCCCGCCCACCCAGTTCTGCCAGCGGCGCAGGGTGGCCTTGAGCCTTCCTGAGCCCCCTCCTAAGTGACCACCCGCCTCGGGTTCTCGGGGGGCTTCTGTCCCCAGCAGGAAGAAGAGGCCTCTGTTGGGGGGAGGGGTGGCCAGGCCTGCTGGGCCCCAACCCCGGCACTCCCAGTGACCCCCTTTCTCTCCGTTCTTCCCTCCCAGCCTGCGTGGGACCAGATGGGTTTCCCAAATTCGTGAGTGTTCTGCCCACAGCTGTCTGACTCCTTGCTTGAGCAGAAGGAGGGAGGGCGTCCCCATCTCAGGGCGGCAGCTCTACCCGGGCCAGGGAGGGGCTGGTGTGGGCACCCCAGCGTGAGCTGCATCACCGTCACACGCCTGCTCCAGAGACGGGGAGGCTGAGGGCTGGGGCCTGACCCGCTGCTGGATGCAGCCCCAGAGGCCGGGGCACCACCCAGGAGCCCTGGGGGACCCTGAGCTGGTCTGTTCCAGCCCGGAGAGCGGTGGGTCAGCAACTGTCAGTCCTGCGTGTGTGATGAAGACTCCGTGTCGGTGCAGTGCGCCCCCGTGCAGTGCGAGGCCCGGGGCCAGCCACAGGAATGCGGCCGGGCCGGCTTCGTGGCCCAGACCAGGCCCCTGGCCGACAACCCTTGCTGCATGGAAACTCTGTGTGGTGAGGCCTGCACCCCAGGGGACCGGGTGGAGCGGAGAGACAGCAGAGGATGGCGTTGGGCACAGGCCGCCTGGCCGGCAGGCCTGCAGGGCGAAGGAGGGTTGCAGGGTCCTAGCTGGACTTGGCTGGACCACGAGGTGGGGAGGCCTCTTGGGCCTTCATTTTTCCACCTAAAAATGAAGCTGATGACCTCTGGTGTGCCCTGGTACCACCCAGGGTCTTGGGGAAGACCGGGGAGGTGACAAAGCGTGGGGACCCTGCAGGGCAGCAGAGAGCCGTCAGCTCCCATGGAAGGGGCGCTCTTTGGTCCAGCGAGGGTAGGTGTTACCCTGGGAACCAGAGTAGCCAGAGGCCAGAGGGCAGGGACACCCCAGGCAGCCCCCCAACTCTCCCACAGTCTGCAACAGAAGCACGTGCCCCCAGAGCCCACCCAAGTGTAGGCCGGGAGAGGAGCTGGCCTGCACCCAGGCGGAGGACAGCTGCTGCCCCACCTTCAGCTGCCGTGAGTCTCTGGGGTGGGGGTGGGGCCGGGGGCGTCTGAACACTTCCTTCCGCTGCCTGGGCAGGTCCTCAGCCCTCTCGTCCCTTCCAGGGCCTCAGCTGTGCACCTACAACGGCACCGTCTACGGGGTAAGGGCTCAGCTAGGTGGTCGGGGTAGGGCGGAGAGCGGGTCCGGGGTGGGCACATCCGCCGAGGGATGCCCCGTGTCCACTCCTCGTCTCCCCACGCCCAGCCCTATTCAGCCCCTCCCGCCATGACAGCAAGTGAGTCGAGGCTCCGGGCCCTATACAGGCACCTTCTGTAGAGAGCCTCTGGGAGCTTAGCTCTCCCAGCAAGAGCTTCGGGGCAGGACTGAACCCTCCCACCCCTCCTGCCTGCCCGGGGCCCCTGCCTGCCCTGGTCTGTGCTTAGCCAGCGGGCACATCCGTAATCCCATGTGAAGAGGAGAGACTGCTCTGTGGGCCTCACCGACACGGGGAGAGGCCCTGGCCCTGGTGCCCCTCCGGGCCCTCAGTGTCACCTCCCCTCACCCTGTCCACTGCAGGTCGGTGCAACCTTCCCAGCGGTCATTCCCTGCCACACGTGCACCTGTCTGTCCGTGGACACCCACGACCCGACCGTGCTGTGTGAGGAGGATGCCTGCGACACCACTTGTCCCCAGGTGAGACCAGCCTCCTGGGCAGACCCGGGCCCCTGGGGCAGCCCCCAGCCACCACACCCTAGGGTCCAGGAAGGGTCTCCAGCTCAGGCTTCACTGGGGTTTTTTTCTTCCCAAAGGGAGAGAGTGAAGCAGGAGGATGGTGGAAGGGGGGGTCTTGGGCGAGGGGCAGGACCTGCAGGGCTGGGATCAGGTTCCTGGAGGGCACAAGTGCAGAAGGTGCTGGAAGCAGGGGTGAGGCTAAGAGGGGACACTGGGGCAGGGTAGGGACACTGCCTCACAGAGGAAAGGCGCTGCTAGGGAGGCCCTGGGCCCCTGGGATATGGGCAGGAGAGCAGGAGGCTGACGAGCCAGGCTGGGGCTGAGGGACGTGACCCCTCCCCCCCTCTGTCCGCAGGGCTTCCAGTACTCGAGGGTGGCCGGGCAGTGCTGCGGGGAGTGCGTGCAGACGGCTTGCCTCACGTCCGACGGCCGGCTGGTCCAGGTAAGGGGGGCTCAGTCTCAAACCCCGCGCCCCAGAGACCCTCCCCGCCAGCTCTTCTCTGCCCACCAGATAATCCTCAACCCGGCCCCCACTCTCCCCCTTTTATTTCAGCCCAATGAGACCTGGGTCAACAGCCTCGTGGACAACTGCACGTTGTACCACTGCCAGGCTGAGAACGGGCCCCCTATGCTGACCCCGACGCCCGTCGCGTGCCCGGACGTGTCCAGCTGCAGGGTGTGTGTCTGGGGCTCAGGCCCGCCCCGGAGGCCCCGCCCATGCCCAGAGCCACACCCACCCGGGAGCCCCACCCACACCCACCCCAGGAGGCCCCGCCTGCCCCAGCTCGCTCTCTGTCCCCCTTCCCCCGCAGGGCATCCTCAGGAAAATCGGCTGCTGCTACTCCTGTGAGGAAGTGGGTAAGTCGAGGCCCGCCTTCCCGCCCCCAGCCCCGCCCACTGACTCCTCCCGAAGCCAACCCCGCCGCCGGAACCCGACCCTGAGCGGGAGGTGACGTGGGGGTGCGGCGCGGGCGGGGACCTCAGAGATCCGCCTCCACCGCCTTTCGTCTGCCCAGACTCCTGCCAGGTTCGCGCCAGCATGACGGTCCTGCGACACCAGGGCTGCGCCACCCAGGCCGCCGTCAGCGTCCCCTTCTGCGAGGGCTTCTGCCCAGGAGCGGCCCGGTGAGCGGCCCGCGCCTCCCCCCACCCCCGGGACACACGGGGACACCACCCGGTGCCCCACGTGTCTGTGTCCGTCCCTGGCCGGACACCTGGCGCTGGGCTGGGGCTGGAGGGCCCAGCTCGCTACAGGAAGGGAAGAAGGGCCGCCCCAACAGGGCTGCACCAGCCCTGGGGCCTTCCCTGACCCCCAGAGCCCAGCCTGGGAGAGCTTGGCTGGGCCACGTGGGGCAGGGCACCAGGGCTACCACCCAAAGGTCAGAGTCCACGTGCAGGACGGGCAGAATCCGGGGGGACCAGACTGTCTGGGCAGAGCTGCTGGCAGCGCCCCACCCCACCCCCGATGCCCGGGCTGCAGCCAGCTGTGAGCAGACGGGCTGGAAGAGGCAGGAGGATGGGTCCAGGCCTGGCTGGAGGGCTCCGGGCAGGTTCCTGGAGGAGGGGTCTGACAGGGTCAGCAAGTCAGAGGAGCTGTTGTGGGAAAGAAAGGGGGCCTGGCTGGGGAAGGTCGGGGTTCAAAGTGACCGAGAGCGCTGCCCGGGCCAGTACAGAGAAGCCCTGAGCGCTCAGGGAACAGGCACGGGGCCGCTGTCTCCCGACCCCCGAGAAACCAGGAGCCGGGCAGTCTGGGCGGTTGTGGCTGGGTGAGCAGGTCCTGAGGGCCGTACGTCTGCAGGTACTCCATGGGGGCCCGGGCCACACAGTGCCCGTGCATCTGCTGCAAGAAGACCAGGGCCCACCAGGAGGTGGTAACCATGCAGTGTCCCAACGGGACGGCCTTCCAGCACACCTACACCCACGTGGACGAGTGCAGCTGTGGCCCATCTTGCGTCTCCTCGGCCCAGGCTCCCGAGGACAGCACCCCCAACTTCCCGACCTATGGGTCCACCATTGTCTGACGCATTCTGCCCCCCTCCGCCCGCCCCACCTGCCGCACCTGGAGCCAGAACACGCACCACCCAACCACGGAAACCGCGGGAGCCCACGCACACCTTCCGTGGATACCACTGCCCCCGCCCACTTTACACCTGCCCCAGGTGAAACCCAGGCCCTGGCGGGTGACAGCGTAGTGAGGGTCGGCTTGAGGAGGACCCCAGGCTGGGGGGACCTGCCCTCAGAGCCCCTCCTGCCTGCTTTGGCCACCTGCCTGGCCTTCGGGCCCTGACCTTCATCTGAAACACAAGCACCCGCTCCACCCAGGCTCACCCCCCGCCCTGGTGTCAGAGGGATGCCCCGGAGAAAACTGCACACCCACTGCCGTGCTGCTCCCACGGCGGGCCTGTGTGCCCCCCACTGCCCCTCGAAGCCCCGCGGTGCACAGGTGCCCACTGGCTACACCTCTTGCAGCTGAGCGCAGACTGAGGCCTGTCCGGGCAAGGCCGGCTACCTGCCCACGTCCGGACCCCGGCCTGAGGCTCCGAGGGCCAAGGGACGGGCCCCGGCGGGGTCAGCACCCCACAGCTCCCGCTCTGCTCACCCAGCTCCCGTCTCTGAAAATAAACACCGAGCATCACATACATTTCCTGGTCCTGGCGGATGTCCCCTCCACGTGTGGGCCGGGCTGTCCAGAGGCACACCCCTGCTGGACCTCCGGGAGGGACAGGCGGGGCAGGAGGCAAGAGGCCCCCAGGGTCAGTCTTGGGCTGCGGGAGTACTGGCCAGAGTCAGGGGTCATCCGAAGGTTCAAACACGCGGGTTTTATAAGGAGGTTGGTTCACAGCTGCACAAAGACCAGACGAGCCAATGGGGGAGGCCCACGGGGGATGCAGAGGGCATCTGTGGGAAGCGCTCCCTGCGCCTCTGCGGGGCATCTCCTTCAGGCACTTGTCACACGTCAACTTGCTGTGTATCTGACCTTCGCTTCTCTCTCCACCGAGGGCAGGGATTGCTGCCTTTCTCTTCTGCTGCCCCATCCAGAGTGGAGAACACTGCCAGCACAGGAATGGGATGGGACGAGCTGGGGGCAAGGCTGGGGTGGTGCCCCGGCTTGAGTGTCCACATGGGCAGGGGCAGCTACGAGAGGGTGAGGCTTCCACCGGGGAGGCAAGGAAGCCTGGCGAGCGTGTGCGGGGCGGGGGGCTTCTGGGGCCTCCTGCATCTCGTGACCTGCCTCTGCGCTCTGTGTGCGCCTGCCCACCCAGGGAACGGCAGCCACAGTGATTTACATTGTCCCCCATGGGCTGCGGTCCTCAGCTCCTGGGGAAGGCGGGGCCTGTGGTCTCTTTAGTGGCCTTTCCTGCTCACGTCACCGAGGTCTGGTCAGGGCAGGCCACCCTGGGACTGGGCCGGAGCTGGTCCAGGAGGGCTGACAAGGTTACAGTTGCCCCCCTCGGTCACCACTGGAGTCAACTGTAAGCTTGCCGTCTCACAGTCTGATTTCCTGGGGCGGCGGCGGGGGCGGGGGGGGGTGGCTGTGGCCGAGTCATGCCCCAGCCGTGTCTTCGTTAACCCACGTGTAAAACAGCACTTCCTAAACGTCAGTCATTCTCAGGGCACGACTGCTTCCTTAAACCCACGCACCTCTTACAAAACTAAGCGTTTCCAAGGCACCTGTGAAATGAGTGTCCGTCTCCACAGACCAGAGCTCACGTGTGTGAAGTGTTTTCACCCGTCACAGACTAGAGCTCACTTTGGAGACCAGTGTCCAGATGTGCTCTCTGCAGGCTCGCTCTCTGCCTGGTGTGGAATTAATTAGGGAAACTGAGCTAAAGTTGGAGTCGGGACAGGCCTGCAGGGGAAGCTCTCATGCCCTCAGCGCATCATCAACTACCCCAAACAGGAAGAGACATCCCCCTGCACGCCCCTGACAGGAAGGCATCTCTACGGATCACCCAGCCGTCCGGAGGAAGGAAGGAAACTTCTCTCCTCCCACGGCAGCCCAGCCAATCAGAGACCGCAGCGGCCCAGCCCATGGGAAGCCTCCTTACTCCGGACCCCCAGCTCCTCCAATAGGCTCTGGATATCACAGCCCCTCCCAGCTCCCCCTTCTCCCCGTAAAAGCAAGAACCCCTTCCTTGTTCTCTGGATGTGCCTGTGGGCCACCACGGTTCACAGATACTGAGCTGCAATTCCTCTGCTATTCCCGAATAAACTCACTTTTGCTGGTGAAACAACTGGCTATGTTATTATTGAAGTCGACGCTGGACAAGCTGCACGCCACCTCCTTCCAGAGGCCACAACCCCACGGTCACTGAGGGCGGCTGAGACATGGGACCCTGGGAGCACCAGGCGCTGCCTCTCAGCCCCGGGCGGCTCTGTGCTCTCGTCTTGCTCCAGGCAAGGCTCACCGCTGGTGAGCCAGGTCCAGCCCTGAGTTCAGGGGCCTGACTGGGGTCCCACTGTCCCCCCCACCCAGGTCTTGGGCTCCCTGACCCATCAGAGCGGACGCCAGGTGCCCTCATCCTCTGCTTGGTGTCGTGGCCCGCCTGGACCCTGCATGGGCTTCTGCAGCTTGAGTGGACCCAGCTCTGCTGCCAGGCTCACTGGGGGCAGCTCCTGTGCGATGCGTGAAGGGCCGAGGGCGTGGGGCCCGGGCAGGTCACAGACGTTTCCAGAACTCCGCCAGCGCTCTTTACGAGACAACTCATCCTAGCTCCATCCTAGGAAGGGTGTGGAGGGTGCCTGGCACGGATCTTCCTGCTGTCCGGGTACCCTGGGGTCATGTCCTCACTCGCCCTCCAATCTGCTCCCTCGCTGAACCCAGGCCACGTTGGTTTCCCAGCCTGTCTGGGGCCTGAGAGCAGAGCTGTGGAAGCAGGGGGCACGGAGCTCTGCGGGGGGCCCAGGGCTCAGCCTGGCCGCCGAGCGGTCCGTCCACAGCTCCAGCTCAGCAGAGCCCCTCCCAGACCAAGGCCCCAGCCGGGCCCTCCTCCAGGACGCCCCTCGGCCAGCGCCGGACGCGTCCCCCTGCGCTGGTGTGAAGTCCACATGCTCTGTCCATCCTGCCCGGATGTCCACAGGAATAACAGCGGGCCAGCTGTATGTCAGAAAGAAAACAGCTCTTCCACACTGAGTTAATAACCCTTGCACTGCAATTTTTGTAATTTTTCACTTTTCCATTTTGTCCTAAATGAGGTTTATTGCTTTAATCTTGGCAGTACCTAACAGTTAATAGACACTGAGGATAATTACCTTAGTGACAACGTTACAAATTACTGAATGAACATTTTGTTATCACTGGGTTTAATGCGTTTCACAGTGACACCTGCGCTCAGGGAACCGCGTTTCTCACTAGACTGACGTGTTAGCACAGAAAACTTTCAAGCATGACCGCCATTGACATGCTCGTCCCAAGCAGCCCCGTGCTCTGCTTCACTGTGCTGGCTTGTCTCCCGCCCTCCGCCCTCGGGGTGATGGGGACACAGCTCCGCTGAGTGCTAGGGGACTACGGCCCTGGACACGGGGCTCTGCCTCCAGAACAAGTCAAACATCAAACTGGGCTGCAGCCTTTGTTTCCACAAAGGTTGCTTTTCAGAAATCAACAGTTCCAAGGGATGTTCTGAACATTACTTCTGAAAATAAAAATGGAAGAGCGAACGATAATAAACCGCTCTCCTTGTCGGCACAGGGAAGACGGCCCCGAAGGCCCAGACTCTGCGCTCTGGGAGCCCCGTGAACCCGGAAGCCCAGCCCAGGGAGGTCCTGCCACCCTTGGGGCCATGGCGGGGAGGGGGACCGGCCGAGCTCAGAATCCCTCCTGCATTTGTTCATCCAGCAAGTGCTGACCGAGCCCTGCTGTGCAGGCAGAAGCCCGTGCTTGACCGCCCAGCATCCCAGCAGGATGGACACCAAGCAGAGGAAAGGGAACGGGTACGTCTGGATGACCCAATCGAGAGGGGCTGGGTGTGGGGAGGGCGGGGAGTTGCCAGAGAGGCTGGGAAGCTGCCCCGCTAGCCACGGGGAGCAGGTGGAGGCCAAGAGCCTTGCAGGGGGACGGGAGGCTCGGCAGGAGGCCTCGCTGAGCTCCTGGCTCCTGGGTCTCCCTTTGCAGGGCTGGCCGGGACGTGGGTGAGGATCCGGGCCTTGTGCTGTCTCCCTAGCGCTCAGGAGACGTGGGAGCCCAGACGAAGGACCAGAGCCGCTGCCAGGGTGCTCGGCCCACCCATTAGAGTCTCCAGACTTCCTGGTGGGAAGTGAGGGGCCTCCTGGGCCGGCTGGGGACAAGCAGTCATCCTGCAGCCTGAGGGGGGGCCCTGAGCACCGGGCCCGGAGCTCAACATAAAGGCAGCAGCACCTGCCACCCCAGGAAGCCCCGAGAGGAAGGGAGCCTGGACCCGCGATGGCCGTCCTCGGAGCCCCCATGGCTGCGGGGCCAGCCCACTCCTCGCTGCCCACGCTGACGGGTGTCAGCGTGGAGGCTGGGACAGCGTGGGCCCACTGCAGCTGCAGGCACTGGGAAAGCATCTTGGAGCGTGACAAGCTCTGGACCCAGTCGGGGGGCTGGCTGTGGCCCAGGAGCAGATTCACCATGCTGCCGGGCGGGCTCTTGGAAATTCGGAACCGACCGCGGTCCGCGTTGGGTGGAGAGCCCAGGAGGGCCCTCGCAGTGGCTGAGGAAGGGATGTGGAGGCTAAGCAGGGCCGCGGGGACACTGCACAGGTGAGGGCGCCTGCACAGCCGAGAACCAGCGCGGGTGACCTCTGCGGTGCGGCTGAAGACAGCAGATGCCGTTACGGGGCTGGCTCCCCAGCAGCAGAGTGATGGGGTGGGGGCTGAGGCCCCACAGGAGCAGAGGGGTCAGAGGCAACCGGACGCCCTGAGCAGCGGCTACCTGCGGTGATGGGGGCAAGCTGGACGGGCCGCTGACAGCCTGCGGACTCAGAACAGAACCAAGTGACAGCACAGACAGCTGTCGGCCTCCTCGTGGGGGCCACGGCCCCTCGCCCAAGGTCCAAACCTGCTCGGTCCTCAGACCAGAACCATCGGCCGGAGGAGAGGCTGGGCTCCCTCGGGAGAGCCCCAAGGCACCAGGGCAAGCGGACAGGGCGGTGGTCCCTACCCCCTCCCAGAGGGGCTCACGGCATTCACCCCCAGGGCAGAGGGGCCACCACTGACCGCAGGGGCCCAAAGCAACGCCAAGGCTCCTTTAAAACTGGGGCTTATGGGGCCACTCAGCTACCCACTGGTCATTTCCCCAGCCCTGGAACGTGCAACTGGGATGGACGCCGGCAGAACACCACTGATTCCTCTGCTGTCTGGGACGGGCTGGCCAAGAGGAGGGCCATGTCTGACCTCCGACATGAAAGACGCAAGTGTCGCCGCCACCACCACGGCCCGGTACCCACTGCCCGGCGCCTGCACACCCAGCCCGCACCCGGCTGCGGATGGACGTCCACGCGAGGAGTGGCGGGCCCCTGAGACGTGGGCAGGCCGCATAACTGGGCCATGTCCGCGTCCCCCGTCCCCAGCTCCACCCGCCGACCCCAAAGTAACACCCCCGCCCACGCCCAGCTCAGCATCAGGCCTGTTTCACACACTCGATGCACAGCTACCTCGTGTTCCCTGGGGTTCACAGGATTCCCGACCGGAGGCACCAACCGTCCCCCCACCTCCTCTGGGCCCCGCGTGCAGTGGGTTTCTTCAGCCCCCGCTGGACCACCATCCCTCAGCAACGTCCCATCTGGCAAAAGCCTGCCCACCAAGGGGCCAACTGCATGACCATATCTGCATTTCCAACAGTTCTATCTGTTCTTCTCCATTTCTGGGTGGGTATTTTTAACTCTCTTGGTCTTTGCATTTTATTCTGTTTCCACGACACTGCAGGTCATCACGTGCTGCTCCAGGGGAGGCTGGCGGCTGGGATGGGTGGGGTCCCACTCGCCTGCATCTGAGCTGGCGCCCCGGGACCGACACTGGCTCCTCCAGAAACGTGCTGCTGCTTCCACCAAGCGGCTTTCTCACCTGGAGCTCCCCGGGCTGCAGGTGGTGTAGACATGGGCCCGCGGTGGGGAGGGCTCCCCCCCCCCTCTGTGGGCCGAGTCCCCTCCTCAGCCAGCACTTCAACGAGCCAAGGCCGCGCCTCCCGGCGGCTCACGCCCCACACGCAGGGCCAAGCGCCCGGGACACACGCGCGCTGAGCGTACCCTACCCTCTGCATCGTGTCCCTGGTGCCCGGGCCCCGCCCGCACACAACTCCTCTCAGCCCTGGGCACAAGCTCTCACTGTGACACTGACCCGGGGCAGGAGGGCACCTGAGAAAACTGTCGGGGATAATGGGGGCGGCGGGGGGGCGTACCTGAAGGCAGTGGGTCCCCTCCCTCCCGCCCCCAATCCCCGGCTGCACAACGTCCTCAGCGGGGCCAGTGCCCGCTGACTCAGGGCTGGGCCAGCCCCATCCCTGTGTGCTCCAGGGCCGCGGGGCCCAGCACCCGAGCTGGACCCTGCACTCGGGGTATGGCTCCGAGGCGGGCGTCGTGGGCCCTCTTAGAAGGGGAGACACATTGTGGCCCATGTTCGGTTCCTACTCCCGGGTCGGGACGGCCTGGAGAATTACAAACAGGACAACAAAGGAACGAGACGCCGGTTCTTCGGGAACCAGGAGAGGAGGACAGCGTCTGCGGCCTGTCCTTCACAACCCAACCAGAAAACCAGACCCACGCTGCATGGAAACATTTCCGGCTCCCAGTCAGAATGCAGCCTGTGCCCTGCTCTGCCTTCACTTACGAGTCCTGTAACTAGTTTGCTGGTGAGTTTACTGCGACTGCTGTCAACCTGCTTGTTACGAGCCGAGTTAAATCAGAACAAAAATGGTCAACTCTCCTTGGAGAACTTGACTTCTCTATTTTACACAGACCATTTATTAAATTAGAAGGCTGAAAAGTAAAAACGTATCTTACAATCAAGGAGGAATCTGGACCCTGGACCCCAACAGAATGATCAGAAACGCAAAGCTCTGAGGACCGTTTCTGCCAACACTGGCAGGGCGCCTGCTGGAAACGCCTCTCTCCTCACCAGCACAGAGCGGCAGCCAGCTGCACGGTGCCCCGGCCCCGGGCGCCCGAGCCAGACGGCCCCCACCCCACCCCCAGGGGCTGCCTGGACGGGGAGCGAGGACATGAACGCGAAGCCGGGGCAGGAAGGGCGTCTGACTTAACGAAGGCCTCACAGGCGTGACCTTCCTCTGACCTAGTAAAGAAGCATCCATGGAAAAGGACCATGAGAGCTGGCAGGTCTGGGGCCGCCCTGAAGCTAAGACTCCCGTGAACGGAGGCCCGGGCGGGGCGGCTGGGGCAGCGCGGGGTCACCTGGGGCTGGGGGCCCGGCCTGTGTGGAGCTGCGCCGAGTGTGGTCAGGTCACCGCCCAACAGTCTAGGGCTGCAGCCGAGGAACCATCGCTCTCAAGCATCTGAGAAGAGCCTGCGGCAAAGGCACAAGTGGTCCGAACCCACCAACCAACGCAGGTCTCCCCGAGCCGGGGCCACCGTGCACGCCCGGGGGAGACAGAAAGCGGCACTGCACTTAACCTACATGGAGGGAAGGGCTGCAGCCTGAGTCCTCCTAACTTCCTCGGGCTGGCCTTCCACTGACGTCCACACGGTTGGGATCCACCTCTATGCCCAAAGGCTGGGCAATGACTCCAAAGACAGAGCGGTGACCGCGACTTACCGCGGACCGCAGTGGCCACAGCCAGTGTGTCACTTCGGAGACACCATTCAGATTTGATTTCCACGGGGCATCACCCAGCCTGTCCCCATCCTCTCTGTCCGCGGCCGGAGCCAGGGCCAGGGTAGCATCCACACAGCAGGGCGCCTCCTGCCTCTTGGGAAGACCTGCCAGCACTGACGGTCACCAGACTGCCCTCTCTGTCGCCCAAACTGACCCACAGGCCTGGGCCCAACCTAGTCTCCCTAAATTAACATCGGCAGTAAAAGCCAGGAGTTCCTAAATGCCCTTTAATAAGCAAATACAAGACTGGATCTGTTTCTTACACCCCAGTTTTAGTTCTGTTGCCAGAGTGCATCCCGGGGGGAGCGGTGACCCTTCGGGACAGCATCACACAGAGGCGGGTGAGACAGCAGGAGAGATTGAGGGCCCAGGGCTCGGGCCAGGGCTCCCGACGCCACGCCCAGACCTGGCTGCTCTGCACTCAGGCTGAGCTCTGCAGCCGAGGCTGGACGGGGGTGAGCAGCCCACGAACACCACCAAGGGGAGGAGCCAAGTTTTCAGCTGAAACTTCTAAGTGACCCCAAACCCGCTGTCAGTGGGTTCTGTGTGCCTTGCGTTAATGGGCCTACCCGATCAGGTCGCGTCACCGCAGGCCACCAATCAAACCAGAGAAGGCTCGGCGCGAAGGCCCTGGTGGGGGCAGCTGCTCCCAGGAGAGCCTCCCGGGACGGTGGGAAGGCGGGCGCGCACACGGGACACGGCCCTCCGACCAATGCGGGAGAGGCCCCCCACCCGCCGCGACCACGTCGAGAACGGCTGCAGGAACCGAAAACCACATGCATCCCGAACAAGGGTGTGGACTGGGCTACACAGACGTCCGAGGAAGGGGCTATGCAGGGTGCGTTCACGGGGATCTGCTGGGGACGGTGCTCCTGGGAGCTGGGCGGGCAGGCGGGCAGGCGGGCTGGCAGCGGGGCACATCTAGGACTCCTCGCCCATCTGCAGCAGGGAGTTGATGGCCGCATCCTTGCTGCCCCGCTGGGCCTCCAGCACAGAGCGGATCACCTCCCGGTCCATGTTGGGGAACATGTCCTGGATGGCCTTCAGGTCCTCCTCGCTGCAGCGGGGCTGGGCGCTCACGGCTGGGGGCAGGGCCACAGGCACCATGCCGGGGCTGCACACGGCGGGCATCCCTGAGAGCAGGAGACAGGGGTCAGGGAAAGCAGCACCTCCGACGCGCGGGCTAGCCGCCCTGGGGGTCGGCCCCCCAGGTCTCGTCTCCCAGCGTGACCTCAGAAACTGGCCAGACACTTGTGAGAAACCAGAGACGAGCAGCCCCCCGCCACTCGGTCCCTGGCATCTCACATGAGCCCACTTCACCGCGGGGGTGGCAGGGGCAAAAACAAGCCTAAGAACGTGCGCATTTACACCACAGGGGTCAATTCTCATCCATCAAAGGCCACAAAACAGTTCCCTCCACCTGAGAACGAAACAGCAAACCCAGTCTACGCTCCTTTGCCCCAACACCTGAGACTTTCACGCCGTTTCCTCTGTCACACATTCCAGAACAGACTTTCCCAGCTTGGCACTCACATCACAATCAGACACTGACGAGGAAAGAAAACTCACCCAGCGCGTGCCCAGCACGTGCCCAGCCTTCTCCGTGACAGCAGACAACCCACGAGGCGAGGTGCTCACGAGCACTGCCGCGCCGGGGCCTGTGCGCTCGAGCAGAGGCCCTGGGGCCCCGGACACCCAGCCCCGCCAGCTACACGTGGGGCTCCTGGTATCACTCCCTCACACCAGCCACGTCCCCTCACTCCCTTGTTAGACACAGGTGACAACTGAGAACCTCACGGCATCTCAACTGCTGGAAGGTTCAGTCCGAGCACCTGGTGCCACCGGACCCCAAGACAAAGCTTTGACTCCTTGTCCTGAGATGGTCTCGTGGGGGAACCCAGACAAACGTAAGGAAGGAGAGTGTTAAGAGGCTCCACGCCTAACCAAGTGCAGAGCCTAGTCAAACACCTCTCTGAAAAGTAGAAACGGATTTAAAATCATTAGTTCTGGGACTTCCCTGGTGGCACGCTGGTTAAGAATCCGCTTGCAGGGCTTCCCTGGTGGCGCAGTGGTTAAGAATCCGCCTGCCAATGCAGGGGACACGGGTTCGAGCCCTGGTCGAACATGCCACGGAGCAACTGAGCCCGTGTGTCACAACTACTGAGCCTGCGCTCTAGAGCCTGTGAGCCACAACTACTGAAGCCCGCGCACAGCAACAAAGACCCAACTCAGCCATAAATTAATTAATTAAAAAAAAAAAAAAAAAAGAATCCGCTTGGCAATGCAGGAGACGCGGATTCGGGCTCTAGTCGAGAACTAAGATCCCACATGCCGCGGGGCAGCTAAGCCTGTGCGCCACAACTGTTGAGCCCGGGGGCCACAACTACTGAAGCCCGTGCGCCTAGAGCCCATGCTCCACAACAAGAGACGCCACTGTAATGAGAAGCCCACGCACCACAACCAAGAGCAGCCCCCGCTCGCTGCAACTAGAGAAAGCCTGCGTGCAGCAACGAAGACCCAATGCAGCCAAAAATAAATAAATTTTAAAAATAAAATAAAATAAAATCATTAGTTCTTATAAACTCAAAAGCACAAACAATCCGCCGAACCAGGCTGGGAGCGCTGGACTGAGAAGTTTAGGACACGATTTCCTTTCCTGTCTGAAGTCAGAAGATCCTAAAGGCGGCTCAGCGCCGTCCAAACCAAAACTGGCAGAAGGGCCGACAAGTGCTGAGACGAGGTCGCATCGGCTGCAGGTGCGCGACTGAGGCTGCGCTGGACACACACGGCTGCCTCCAGGGACGGAGGGGACGGGACGTGCTCCCAAGGCAGCAGCGGAGCCCAGCCCCTCTGAGTCCCTCCTGGGCCAGCCGGGCCGCCCACCGGCCCACACCCGCCGCCCACCGGCCTTCAGTCCTGGCCGTCCTGAGAGGCGAGAGGTCGCTTGGGTCCCAGGCGGGCGCTCAAACCTGGTGAGGCCAGGGCCCAGGTCACTCCACGAGCCCAGGAAGGTGCTCGCCCACCGTCTTTCAGAAATGGGGAGGGAAAGGGAACCCGGGACTGCGGATGGCTGACAGCTTCACTCCGCGAGCCCCCCGCCGTCCGCCCTGGCCTGGTTCGCATCCAGGCCACACCCCCACCGCCTGCATTTCTGACACTTCTGGGAACAGTGGAGACAAACTTTAGGGGGCACCCTGGCTCTCCTTAGGCCCCTTCCGCCAGGAGGGTCTTGGGTTGTAGCGTGGGAGGCAGGCGGTCCTAGGGCAATGAACTCGGGGCCCCACAGTCTTCACCTCGCTCTGGACGGAGTTTAGAGGATTTCGGGGACGTGGCCACCACCGTGCACACGCGTCCTCGGCGTCACTTGGTCTCTCCGGTGCCCCGAGCCTCCCGCCGCCCATGCACTGCCCGGGTTTTATGGTGGCTCACGTGGGGGGCGAGCTGAGCCCAGGACCGGTCACGGCCCCGGATGGGAGCCGATCACAGGCTGACGTGAAGGCTCAAAAATCCAAAGGCGGAAGAGCCACAGTCCAACTTGACTTTGCTGTGCTGTGCGAGCCGCGCGTTCAGAAAGGTTACCAGCGCGTAAGGTAAGAAGCTCATAAAGGTAAAAAGATGGGAGAGAAACAGCAACGCTGGAGCCCGGGGTCCATCCACCCAACAGGAAGTGATCTTGTGCTGCGGTGATTCAAAATGCTTAGAAATCACATTTCAACATCTCCATAAATTTCAACTCACCTTCTCTGTGCCGACAGAGAAAAAACAGACCCTATTTCCTACACGTGCACGTAACGTTCAAACGTAACAGCGGACCCCTGGTTTTGGGAGGCTCTCCGGGCATCCCTTGAAGACCAGGCCCAGACTCTAGCCCACACCCCGAACCCCCACGCGCCTCCCCACTGCTCGAACACCCAAGGGCATGCGCCCGGGGAGGAGAAGCAGCACACACCTGTGATGGGCACGTAGCCGACGCCCTGCTGGTACACAGTGGGCATCAGGACCACGGGCTGAGGCGGCATCATCATGGCAGCCGGCAGCGACTGAAACACACCAAAGACAATCAGGGGTCAGAGAAGAACACAGCACACATCCGAACCTCATCACTCCCAGCCTCGCCAAAAGCGTCCTGGGAGGGACAGTGCAGGGCCTGGAGCCCAGTCACCAGGCCCAGGATCGAGGTGGGTCCAGCCAGGCCCTGCATCCCGTCCAGCATCATCAAGTCCCTGCCCACACCGACACCCCAAAGGCTCCTCTGCCGGAGGACTCGGGTAGAAGGTGGCATCAGGCCTGCTGAACCACGGCTGAGACGTGACCAACAGAGAACCCCGCTCAAGAAAGGAAACCTAAGCTTAAATTCCAGGGTCAAACCACCTCTCTCTGTTTATAATTCTTTAGTTAAGTACAACGATGGCTTTCCGTCTACGTAGAAACGCCTATTACAGAGGCACGATGGCATGTTCACGAGTAAACTCACTGATGTTGGGACCTGCTGTGAATCAGTCCAGCACCAGAAAGGGGGTGAGACAAGGTGCCAGAGGAGGCGGCCGTGAGGCTGGGCAGTCGGTCCCACCCGGGGCCCCTGCACCCCCTCCCCGCGTCCACATGCCAGAAACACCTGGGAGTAAGGGCGGGGATGCCGGTAAGCCCGGGAACGGCACCCCAGTGGCCATGGGCCCGCCGGCCGGCCTCACCGTGTAGGACAGGACCAGGTTGATCATGCCCTCCTTGTCGTCGCCCTGCCGCCCGCTCAGGCTGTACCATTCGTCCACGACCTTGCCCTGCCTCAGTGCCTCGGGGATTGTCACGTGCGTCCAGGCAATGCGGTCGTCCATGGAGAAGGCTCGCTGGGGGGCGACGGGAGATGGCGGTGACCCCAGGGCTGCCCGGGAGGCCGCCCCGCTCCCCCAGCCCTCCCGGCAGGGTGTGCGCGGCCCGGGCCCGCGGCTCTCCACCTCCTGTGGGCGCAGGGGGAGGGAGGCTCCACCGGGCCCCTGCAGACGTGCGCCCCCCACAGACCACATGCTCCCCTCCACCCCAGGGCCCCAGAGGCGACGGGGCCGGGTGTGAGGGAGGACCCGGGAGGAAGGGAGGAAGGCAGAACCCTGGGGACTGTGGCCACTTCCCAGCCCCGCTGCCCACCCCCACCCCCCAGCCCCGTCAGCCGACCACAGGCGAGGGGGCAGCCGACCCGGCCTCAGGAGCGGTGGGACACACCCAGGCAGGCCCTCGGAGGGCCAGGCTGAGTTAGAGCCCAGGGCACCCGACGGCCCAGCGACACTCGGGAGGTTCCTGCCACTCACGCCACCCAGCCACGGGCCCTGACCACGTCACACCTGAGCTGCGTACAGATAGCGGCTGCCTGACCTGCCTGGTCGGGTGACGCCCACACGCCGGACACAGGGTGGTGACGTGTCTGAATGCAAGTTCTAAAGACTCTGCAGGGGAAACGTGCTTTTCACTATGCTGGGGACACCAGGACACCTGTCACAAAGCCACAAGAAACCTGAAGTTCTGCAGCGGCTGAGTGGCCCCCGCGCGGCGCCCACCTCGTCAAAGATCTCCAGGTAGAAGGAGTCCACACCCGGGGGCACCGTGCACTGGATGACCTTATTCCAGCGCGGGTTCTTGGCGCCGTTGTGGGCTGTGGGCGTCTCGTACACCGCGTAGCCCAGGCGCAGTCGGCAGTACGGATCCATCCGGGTCATGCCGTAGTTCTTTGCCAACTTGGCCTGAAATAAAGCCAATGTATGAGACGGGGCAGCGGCTGTCACAGTGGAAGCCGCAGCTCAGCTAAGTGGGCTGCCCCTTCCACTCACGGCTTCCAGATATTTCTGGGTGCCGACCCACCAGAACACGGCTGTAACTGAACCGTCAGCCCTCCGTATCCGTGGATTTAAGCAACGACAGATTAAAAATATTAGGAAAAAACATTCCAGAAAGTTCCAAAAAGCAAAACTTGAATTTACCACACCAGCAACGAATTTTATAGCTTTACACTGTGTTACAACTGCACGCACACAGCATTTACCGTGTGTCAAGTGTTACGAGTAATCCAGTGATGACTCAGTACACGGGAGGATGTGTGCAGGGTACGTGCAAAGCTGCACCGCTTTACATAAGGGACTTGAGCATCCTGGATTGTGGTGTCTGTGGGGTCCCAGAACCAATCCCAGGGACGACCGTGCTCTGGGACCCAGGAGGGAGGAGAAAGTCCAGGCTGGGTCCAGTGTTTCTGCGATAAGGCACCCGGCGCCGTGCCTGACACTCAGGACACACCGGCTGCTGCTAGGCAGGGGCTGGATCCCCACCCAAAGGAGGAGGAGGGTGAAAAGGGCAGGCCGTCCCGGGACAGAGCCAAGAGCCACCGAGAAGAGAAGCAGGGGGACGGGGGCCACCCCGGAGAAGCAGGGCCCAGCCAAGGCCTTCCCTGTGCCCTCGGAGAGTGACCGTGCTGGCTCCCCGGCCCCGCTCCCGCGCAGGAGCCTCTCGGCAGTGACCATCCCTGCCCAGTGCTGCGCGGGGGCCAGGGGTGCAGGCAACTCATCTTGGGCACCAGATGAGGCGGAGCCCACCCACATCTCACATAGGTCATGGGCCCACCTCAAGCCAGACGCGCTGCTTGGGACGGCTGGGATGCGTTTGTAGGCAAAACCGTGAACACCGATGAGCACATCAGGCTGTCGGTCAGGAAGTACTGACTCAAAGTGGATTATGGGCTTAAATGTAAAACCTAAAACTACAAAACTTGCACAGGAAAAACCAGAAGTCTTTGTCATCTTTTAGGCAAGGTCAGCAAAAGCACGGCCCAGGAAGGACAGCTGGCGGCTCCCTGGGGACCGTGAGGAGGACAGAGCAGCCCCGTCTGCAGCATCAAGTCTGATCACAAACCCGTGTCCAGGACATAACGGACTCACAAACCTCAGCAACGAGAACACAACACGGTTGAAAAACAGGCAGAAGATCTGAAGAAGAAAAGCTCGACGCCAATTAGCACGTGAGAAGACGCTCCCCACCATCGGCCATCAGCGACACGCAAAGCAGAACCCCGTGAGGCCACAAGGAGCTGCTGGACGGGCTCAGACCCCGCCCGCCGGGCCAAGCCGCCCACCCCCAGAGCGCAGGAGTCCCGCAGGCGGCTGGGAGAAGCCACGGTGTGGCCGTGCAGGGACCAGCCTGGCAGCTTCTCCAAAGCAGACTCCACCCAGCTCGGGAGTTGGGAGTCCACTCCGAAATGGGAACTCACGCTCACACAGAAGCCCGCGCTTCACAGCGGACCGGGGCTGGGACCCCCGTCCCTGCTGGGCAACAGACAGACTCGGGAAGTGCCCCGGGGCCTGAGCTTGGTCAGCACTGCGGTCAAGGGCAGGCCCACCGACAGGCAGAGGGCACTATCTGTGTTGCTGGGGAAGCTCTCTTCATCACAGGGGTGGACAGGCTCGTCAGAGGTCATTGAAACACAGACTAATTCAAATCAGTGCATTTTAACATATGTAAATCATATTCAGTAAGGTCGATTTTTTAAAAAACAGCAAAAAATTCCCCAAAGCCCTGCTGCCTGCACTGACACCCTCTCTCTTCTCCCCTCTGGAAGGCTCCGCACAAGCCCCTATTCTGTCTGCGAGCCTCCTTGCCCCCCCGCATCCCCCACTCTCGTGCCGACTTCCCCAGAGCTCTGGCCGGGGCTGCCCACGACCGCACGTCCCAGAGCCACCACCCCTCCGTGCAGGCCCAGCCTGAGCCCCTCGGGACGTCCGCCTTATGTCACTGCTGGACCTCTGCCCTGCAGTCCACAGCCTCCCGGCCTCGGCCCCCTGCCTTTAAAACATCCTCGACTTAACGTGTCCGACACCGAACCGCGAGTTTCCTTCCCGGCCTGTTCCTCCTGTAATTTCCCCCATTTTGGTCGAGGCTCCTCCATCCCCTGGGTGCTGGCAACAGGCCTTGGGGTCACATACCCGCCTGCCCCCACGTGGGTGCGCCCCAAAGTCGGCTGGTTCTACCCCAGGAGCACCAAGCGCAGGGCCTTCCAGCCTCGCCCACATCTTCCCGACACAGACCCCGAGGGAGCCCTGAACTCCAGCTCAGGACAGGGTGCCCACTCGGAGCCGAGCCCCAAGGCCACAGGACCCCCAGCTGGCAGCACCAGGAGGGCCTGGCCCTGAAGCAGCCCCCGGCACAGGGTGGCGATTCCTGTTCATGCTGTACTTTCCACGATAACACCTGGGCCGCTCCACACCTGCCCCCCAAGCTCGCCATCGGCGCAACGCACCCCGGCCCTCAGGGCAACGCAGGCGTTTACTGCCGCCCTGCCCTGCCCTCCTCACCCGCTGACTTCCTGCTCCTCTGTCTGCAAGAGCAAACACGGATTGCACGGGCAATGTCTTCCCGAAAGCGCCCGGCAGAGGGCCTCAGCCCTCACACGCTGTTGTCTTCACTGTGAATTCACTAGAGCAGTTCTCAGGACGGCAGATATTCCCCCCAAAACTCCTAGAAGCCGCCCTGGTATTTTCTGGAAAACACGTAGCAGCAAAGTCTGGAACGGGCCTGATTTTCGATAGCTTCAAGGCAGCTGTTTTGTCTCCGTCTATCCGCCAAGGCTTTTCCGGCTGAATAATCCGACGCTCGTGGTCTGAGCAAGGCCAGCGGCCCGTGAGTGCGGGAGGTGCCTTCCTTCTCCTGGACCCCGACTGGCCCCCAGGCCGTGCTCTGCTCACGGCTGCTGCCCTCTGCAGAGGCCCGTCTGCCACCGTGCTCTCCTCCTGCGCCCCCGGCACCACGCAGGGGACACGGAGGCCTGGCCTGCCCGCTTCCAAGTGGCTCCCCTGAGACATCGACTGGGCTGCGCTGTAGGCACACGAGTGTCTGAGGAAGGCCACCCCGAAGCTTACTGGGCACAATGACCCGCCAGGCACGGCCCTGGTGTCTGCTGCGGACAAATGGATGGATGGACAGATGTCTCTGCCTCCCGCGGCCTCACGCAGCTCGTCAGAGCAACGTGGCAGCGCCTTTCTGTCCTGACAGCACATCTGGTTCTCCCGGGGGCCGGGATGACCGGGCAGCAGCCACACCGCCCCTTCCCCGGCACCGGCAGGGCGAGCGGCGCTCCGGACCCCTTCTCTAACTCTTCCCGGGGAAACCCGGGCGATCGTCAGTATCTTCACATCCATCGCTCTCCACCAGGTATGTGTTTCCAGAAAAACGGGATCAGAGGAAGCCCATCCATTCACGAGGCAACACGCTATGACAGCGAAGGCCCCGCCCCGCCCGCTCCGGCCCCGCCCCGCCCCCCCCCCCCGCAGGCGGCCACACCCACCTGCACCACGGTGATGCTGAGGCGGCCCACGGTGCCCAGCGCCCCTCCGTACTGCAGCTGCTGGGCAGCCTGTGCGTCCAGCTGGATCTGCTGCTGCTGCTGTGTGGGCGTGATGCGCAGGAAGTCCTGAGGCAGCTCCCCGATGTACACCTGCGGAGAGCACGGCGGTCAGAGCTGGGCGCCACCTGCCCACAGGACGAGGGTCCGCGGCGGCAAGATATCCACCCTGCGGGCCCCTCCCAGGTCCTGCACTCTCGGCATAGGATGCTCAGCAAACGGGGGGCTCTGTGGAGGCCCGAGTGCGTCTCCGCCCTGAAAGCAGGCCTCGCGTCCTCGCTGGGCCTGGGGGCCTCACATGCTCTGGTCCGCGTGTCCATGATCCCTTCCCCAGGACCAGGACCGCCGCAAGCAAGGCCTGGCCACCGTGAGCGCTGTTCACGGGGTGAAACCTGAAGCTTGGATGTCCAGTGACTTGGAAAGGCCTCTGTGCTGATACCCTTCAAACGTCTCCACGAGAAACAACTCGCGTGCAAAAACGCCCCGGAGACCAAGAACCCAACAGATTAACCACCAGAAGCCCGGATACCTGGCCCTGGACAGGTGAAGTGATAGGGAGGCGTCGGCTCCCAGGGACACACCTGAGTGTGGAGCCCGGTGGAGCCTGGGGGCTCCAAGAGCGACGACTCCCAAGAAGACCGCAGGAGACCATGCACGGAGAGACGGCCCACAGCCAGACGGCCCGACCCCCTGTGTTCAGAGCCCTCGACAGCCGCACCGTTGCTTGCCCCCCGGGGGGGTGCAGGCCTGGAGGGGCCACAGTGCGAGCAGAGCCCAGGTGAACGGGAGGGAGCAGCCGCAGGACCCACGATGGAGGTCTGGCTGCTGGGGAGGAAACCGGGGCCACAGGCCCCCTCAGCCGCGCAGGGGACGTCACAGACCCCAGCCGCGGGCCCTGAAGAACTGGGTGGAAATGGAAAGGAAGACCCCAGCGTGTCAGCGCGAGTTCTGGCAACTGCGCTCACAGCAGCCGCCAGGGACCACTTGACGTCCGGGCGCCGCACGACACGGGGGTCTCTGCTGCGCAGACCAGACGGCACCAGGCAGGGGCCCAGACAGCACCTCACCCACCTAGCTCACAGCACCCCTGGGAGAGCACCTCCCCCAGCGAGCCCCCCCAGCGCCTTTCCTATCGAAGGTCCCTGGGAGGGTCTGGGCCTGGAGATCATGCGCTCCCACCAAGGCTGATGGAAGCGCACACAAGGGCGCTCGCTGGCTCCCAGCAGCCCGCATGCCGACTCTGCACCCAGGGGCCTAGCGCTCCCGCTGCTTCTCTCTAAAAGCAAGCCGTGCCCCCCGCCCCCCCCCCCGCCCCCCAGACCCTCTGTCTGGGAGCCAGCTCTGCGTCTCACACCTCCGCTGCATCAAGGACCCAGCCCAGGGCAGGGGAGGGTGTCCCCCGGAGGCTGCCGCCCAGAGGCCCCGGCGTTGCCAGGAGAGGAGTGCAGTGCCTTCCATTCCCTCCCCAGGGCATCGCAGGCCGCGTTTCCTGGGCGCGTAGTGCAGCCGAGTGGGTTCCAGGACAGGCCCTCGAAGGAAAGCGGGTGGTGACACCCCGTGGGCCACACCCCTCAGGAGGGCTGAGATGCCCGGGACACGCCAATCGTCAATTCCTGCCAGCGCCAAGACCAGGACCCCGTGACCCCCCAAACGCACCCCATCCAGAGCCCCTCAGGCTCCTTGCCGTTTGCCCGGTACTCGTCTCACTGAAATGACTCTCCCAGGAGTCGCTGGCGCACAGACCACACCCCCGCCTGCTGGTCTGAGGAATGACTGCCCACCTCAGCGCCAAGGACCCCACAGGGAGCAGGCCGCATGGGGACATTCAGTGGCGAGAGTGACCGGTCAGGAAAGGCCTCTCTGTTCCTTCACTGATCCTGTCTTGTCAGGAGCTCCTAGAAGTCATGAAACTAGAATGAAATGAAACTCCTGGGGGGTATGTTCCCTCTTTACTGTACTCATCTTGGTTTTGGGGTTCAGCACAGTCCACACAGGAGCCACGCGGGGACAGCGGGCCATGCTGAGGCCTTAAGGGAGGGGGACAGAGCACAACAAACCAATCCCACGTGGTCAGAGCCTGTGAGGAGCGGGGGAGGGGGGATCACAGCCCAGGGAGGAGGAGCCTCCAGGTCTGCAGGGCCACCCGCCTGAAGGCACGCTGGGGACACCTGCCCTAGGCCCGCCCTCCAGAGACAACAGCAGGGGCGAGGCCCAGGGTGATGGCGGGTCAGGGCAGGGCATGTGGGGCTTAGCACCCGGCAGCTGACGGCTGCCCCACCAGCCAACAGGCCCCGTTGCACAGCAGCCCCAGAGGCCTGCGGCAAGCAGTAGGCTGCACGCTCATCCCAGCGCCCCCCACCCCGACAGAGAAGCCCCGGGACGCGCCCGCTGAGGCCTAGGAGACACCTGCCACCCCGACAGAGAGGCCCCGGGACGCGCCCGCTGAGGCCTAGGAGACACCTGCCAATCACGGCACGGGCCACTGACGTTCTTCCATCAGTTCAGCATCTTCCCAAAGGAAGTTACAAGGAAAACTCCAACTGCCAGCCGACACCTGCAGCCACGGGGATGGGTCTCCACACGAGTCACCGCCCCCCACAGACACACACACCCTGCTCCTTCCTCAAGTCTCCAGCACCTCCTGCCGATGACCTGGTTTCAGAAAACAGGAAAAGAGGAAAAAGCCCAGAAGCAACAGGGAAGGAGGGCTGGTGCCGCGGGGGGCTCCCCAGAGGGTGCCACTTAGTCCCTCCCCCCTTGCCCCTCCTGCCACAGTCCTCTTCCAGGTTTCACTGCAAAAACCTCTGTGTCAGCTCTCCTCCCCTATTCCTATCCCTCAGGCCTCCCCCAACTTTCTAAGTGACCCAAACCTGGATAGGCCACTCAAGCCAGAACGTCTGGCTGTCCCAGCCCTGCCGGACACAAGCTCCGGACGCGGGGACTGAGACACGGCGTTAACTGAGCACGAGGACGCCGGAGGGTCAGCGAGAGAGACAACGCCACTGGCCCAAACGAGGACCAGACCACAATGCTGACAGGACAGCAGCGTCTTCCACGGGGCCTTGCCCAGGGATTCCGGAGCCTCTCACGCCAGCCCGGGGTCTGGGTGCGAGCGAGACGGATCACCCTGTCCACACCTGAGTAAAATGAAACAGCCAATGACGGGCCAAGGGGCGCCGGGGCCGCGCATCGCACTGCACGTCTTTCAACTTCACCGTATGTGCGGATTTTCACGCCAAATGCTGGGGGGAAATCACTGCTCCCGTGGCGCTCGTAGTTTAACAAAAGAAGACAACTGCTGAAAGTCGCAGCGCTGCAAATAATCACAGGGTGAGCACCCCGGGGCAGGTGAACAGCCGGTGACGTAAGACGGTGTAGACGGCTGAGGCCACTTTGGGAGAAGATGCCACCTCAGCAGAGGCCTGAATGGCATGAAGGCAGTGGTCATGCAGCGCCTGGGAGGGCCCTGTGCACAGGCCTGGCCAGGAGCCCGCCAGGCAGATTGAGGCAGGGAGGTGGCTGGAGCAGAACAAGCAAGGGAGAGCAGGAGGGTGCAGCAGAGGACAGGAGTGTCGCACCAAGGCCACTGATGGGCTCTGACTCAGAGATGAGGAAGGGAGCAGGTGAGCAGCCGGGGCAGGTGAGGAGCCGGGGCAAGTGAGGAGCCGGGGCAGGTGAGCAGCCGGGGCAGGTGAGGAGCCGGGGCAGGTGAGGAGCCGGGGCAGGTGAGGTACTGGGGCAGGTGAGCAGCCGGGGCAGGTGAGGAGCCGGGGCAGGTGAGCAGCCGGGGCAGGTGAGCAGCCGGGGCAGGTGAGGTACTGGGGCAGGTGAGCAGCCGGGGCAGGTGAGCAGCTGGGGCAGGTGAGGTACTGGGGCAGGTGAGCAGCCGGGGCAGGTGAGGAGCCGGGGCAAGTGAGGAGCCGGGGCAGGTGAGCAGCCGGGGCAGGTGAGGAGCCGGGGCAGGTGAGGAGCCGGGGCAGGTGAGGTACTGGGGCAGGTGAGGAGCCGGGGCAGGTGAGGAGCCGGGGCAGGTGAGCAGCCGGGGCAGGTGAGCAGCTGGGGCAGGTGAGGTACTGGGGCAGGTGAGCAGCCGGGGCAGGTGAGGTGCCGGGGCAGGTGAGGAGCTGGGGCAGGTGAGCAGCCGGGGCAGGTGAGCAGCCGGGGCAGGTGAGCAGCCGGGGCAGGTGAGGTACTGGGGCAGGTGAGGAGCCGGGGCAGGTGAGGAGCCGGGGCAGGTGAGCAGCCGGGGCAGGTGAGGAGCCGGGGCAGGTGAGGTACTGGGGCAGGTGAGCAGCCGGGGCAGGTGAGGTACTGGGGCAGGTGAGCAGCCGGGGCAGGTGAGGAGCCAGGGCAGGTGAGGTACTGGGGCAGGTGAGCAGCCGGGGCAGGTGAGGTGCCGGGGCAGGTGAGGAGCCGGGGCAGGTGAGCAGCCGGGGCAGGTGAGGAGCCGGGGCAGGTGAGGAGCCGGGGCAGGTGAGGTACTGGGGCAGGTGAGCAGCCGGGGCAGGTGAGGAGCCGGGGCAGGTGAGCAGCCGGGGCAGGTGAGCAGCCGGGGCAGGTGAGGTACTGGGGCAGGTGAGCAGCCGGGGCAGGTGAGGTACTGGGGCAGGTGAGCAGCCGGGGCAGGTGAGGAGCCGGGGCAGGTGAGGTACTGGGGCAGGTGAGCAGCCGGGGCAGGTGAGGTGCCGGGGCAGGTGAGGAGCCGGGGCAGGTGAGCAGCCGGGGCAGGTGAGGAGCCGGGGCAGGTGAGCAGCCGGGGCAGGTGAGCAGCCGGGGCAGGTGAGGTGCTGCACACGCACATCTGGCTCTGCCTGGCGCCCGGCCCCAGCGTGTGACAGTGGGGGGTGGGGGCGGGTGGGACCAGTTGAAGGGGTGCAGTTGGTGTGGGTGAAGCAGAGGATGAGAAGGAACCCGATGCTGGACCTGCTCGGAAGGCAGAGCCACAGGAGCGGCTGAGTGGGCAGGAGAGGCGAGGCCGCCCAAGGGGACAGGGAAGCCAGGGAGGGTTCCAGGGAAGGAAAGGGCGGGTCCGTGTGTGATGTTCTTGGGAGACAGGGAGCCGCTCAGGATGGTCAGCCTGGGGATGAGTGGGGTGGGCGCTGACATCCCCCAAGACCCCCGAGGGAGCAAGACGGACAGAAAGGAGGAGCCGTGGAAGGAAACCCGTGTGAAGAACGCGACCCTAGGCAGTGAGAGGCCATCGCACCTGTGCCCACTGCCGCGGCCGTGTCCACAATGAACCCGCCAGACAAGCCGCTGCGGGGCCCCTGCCCGAGCCCCACCCCCACTCGGTCACCCCCGCACCTCGCAAAGCACAGGTGGCTTCCCGACCTGCAGGACCTTCTCACTGTCAGCTGAGGCAGCTGCCCCTCCTGGGCCCCCAGCCCCGCACCGCCATCCTCCCACCCAGCTCCTGTCCAGCTGGTGGTGAAGCAGAATCACCAGAGGGAGGTGGGTGGAATGGGAGGTACACAGGCAGGACTGCAGGCGGGGAGGCCGAGGAGTTGGCCAGGTGTCTGAGAAACGACAAGTAACGCAGGGGCCGAGCAGCCCCCAGGCCGTATACGTGGGAGGGTACGGGCACAGAGCTGCTGGCCACAATGCCCAGACAGATGCCACAGACACCGACAGAGAGCAGAGCGGGGGAGCGGAAAGAGGGGCTGGGGGTGCTCTCAGATGCGGGAAGAGGCACAGGGCTGGAGCACACCAGCAGCCCAATGGCAGATGCCTCACAGGGACCTTCACGTCCCAAGAGAAGGAGCCTGTGCGCCCAGAATCCCAGGCAGCACACATACCTTTCAGGAACTAGAGAAAGCAGCACGTGCCTCAGTCCCTGTGAGCAAAGCACCAGCTTATCGAGGTAACACTGCCCCGGGAGGACGGGGAGAGGCCGCCCGAGGCAGCAGCCATCAGGAGGAGGGCGGCGACAAGCGCTACCGTGCAGCGCAAAGCCCGTACGTTAACATTTCCAGGACAACCCCAAAGAGAACAGAATGGCAACATGTGCTTTCCAAACCGGCAGAAACCAAAAGATGGAACTTAAAAAACTATATTTAATCAATCCAAAAGAAGGCAAGGAGAGAAAAAGAAACAAAAACAGACAAATAAAAGCACAAATGAAAGTGTTAGGAACAAAAAGTGTGTGTGTATAACTATACACAGAAAACTAACACATTCCAGCTAAAAAATGAAGAAGACAGACTTCAGATTTGACTTTTTAACAATCCAGCTCCATGCTGTTGACAACACACCAACCTCACACATGTTCTGAAAGATGTGGTCCAACAATGAAAACCCCATCAGGCAAACACTCCCTAAAAGAAAGCTGGCGTTGCCACGTGGCATCAGACCAAACAAGAAAGGCCTGTGCATGGCCAGCGGGGTCACCACACGCAAAAAGGTCCGACTCACAGGAAGACAGGGCCATCCTAAACCAGGATGCGCTCCTAACTCACCCTGAGAATCCAGAGCAGAGCTCACAGGGTCACGGGCGATGGTCTAGACTCCAACAGTGCGGGTCCACAACTGTACCCGAAAAAGAGAAAGCCAAGCGCAGGCCTAAAAAGAAAAACAACTCCTTCCTCTGAACATTGGAAATGAAAGAGAAAGAACTAAGCAGCTGTCTTGCCTTTCCCATACAGACTGTATTTAAGGACAACCAGACAGCGCTCATCTATACAAACAGGTCCAGCTAATAAATGCAGAACAAGTGACAAAATTCAAACATCACGGGCTTCCCTGGTGGCGCAGCCGTTAAGAATCCGCCTGCCAATGCAGGGGACACGGGTTTGAGCCCTGGTCCGGGAAGATCCCACATGCCGCGGAGCAACTAAGCCCATGCGTCACAACTACTGAGCCTGCGCTCTAGAGCCCGCAAGCCACAACTACAGAGCCTGCATGCCACAACTAATGAAGCCCGCATACCTAGAGCCCGTGCTCCACAACAAGAGAAGCCACCGCAATGAGAAGCCTGCACACCGCAACGAAGAGTAGCCCCCGCTCGCCACAACTAGAGAAAGCCCGCTCGCAGCAACAAAGACCCAACGCAGCCAAAATAAATTAAAAAAAAAAATTCAACTATCACCCTCTGCCACCCCCAGTGAAGTCAATTATCAATTCGGGCAAGGCTGATGAGAACCTGGACATCCCCGCCCACCCAGGCATCCAGACAGCTCACCCTCAGGCCTGACGAGGGAAAAGACATGACAGGAAGGAGGGGCCACACTGATCAACCAGCATCTCCAAAAGCAGGACAAGTGGTCCCTACTGGCCCCCTTTGGCCTGGACTCAATGGGACACACCACACATCTTAGCCTGTGACCAAGCCTTCTTGGCCGCCGTCCCGTCGAGCTGACCGGCAGCACTGTGGTCAACAGTGGCGGGTCCCGCAAACCCCCCCTGACCCGACTTCTACCTCAGAAGGCAGAGAGGCCCCCACACAGGTACTGCTGTGGGTGCCCATCGGGTGCTTTTTAGTAGTTCGTGGACCAGACAAAATCACGGCATGGAGAAGGTCTGTCAGAACAGAAACACCAGCACTGCTGAAAGCGGGCAGACAGCACAGGGCTGGGCATCCCTCGGTGGCCATTCAGGGAGGGACTCACCTGCAGACGCAAACACCACGTCTCCTGGAACTTAAGCAAATTCCTAGCCCCTCAGGCCCCCCTTCTCAGGGACAAAGGGAACCTCCCCAGACCCGTGGGACCCCCCCTTCTGCTTCCCATGCCCGAGGACTCTGCCTGTCCCTCCTTCACCACGAGCGGGAAGAGACAGTCAGACTTCAGAGTCAGCCCAAGCGAGCGTGAATCCAGGCCCTGGGAGCCCTGCTGAGTGACCCTGGGCCGAGGCCGAACCCCGTCCTGTGTGGGTAGGGCTGGGTCCCCCCCGGCCGAGGGCGGACCCTCGGGAGAGCCGCCCAGCCAGGACCCGGCATGGGGAGCACCTGCCGGATGCCCCAGCTGGACTTGCAGCTTCTGCCACGAGCCACGCCGTCCCGCAGGGCCTCCACCGCACCACACACACGACAGCACGTGGGAGCTCCTTCAACGCCAAGTCCGTACACCCTGGCAAAGGAAGAGGTCTCCACCAGACCCCGAAAACCACAAAAGGAAGGGTTCTCCAAGTCTGATAACCGGCAAAAAAGCCTTTACGAGTACAGTTAACCCAGAGGGGGTGGGCCAGTGGGAAGATGTGGAAACGAGAGGATGTGTACCAGGCAAAAACCTTAGGGGGGAAAAAAAAACAGTAAAAAGTAAACAGTCCACTGTAGCAACCATATCAAACGCAAGGCCAGATGCACCTGCACTGGCGGCCCTGCCCTCTGGCACAGACAGCCCTGCTCAGGACCCTTCCTGGCCTTGAAGCAGCAGCCCCCCATCTCCCAGACCCTGTCCCACTCTGCTTTCCATGCTCTCCCCTCCCACCACCCCACAGCTCCTGCTGCCCCATCAAGTCTCCAGTCAGAGACCCTTGCCCAACACCCTTACTCAGCCCGGCTCCGGCCCCGGCCCCGGCAGGCCACCGTTCACCCCGACTTGAATTCAGACCTCAGGGCCTGAGAGTGGATGCTCTGTGAGACCCTGATGGCAGGCGTCACCGTACGGTGCCACCCAAGATACCGAGAGCACCCACACCATCTGGGCAAGCCACACAGGCTCCAGGGCGCCCAAGACCCCTGAGCCCCCAGCAGCTCTGGCCCGGACCGAACCTTACTGCACGAGCACAGGTCATGGAGGGCAGCCCTCAAACACCTGCTGGTCTACGCATGGGGCCCACGACACACGGACAGAAGGCCCACGACCACTCGACAAGAGAACACGCCGGGAAGCACCGCACAGGGCCGGCCAGCCGGGTCATCGAGACCCCGACAGCACAGGCCCCAAGTCCGGACACCGTCCGCCGCCCTGGCCCGGTCACAGCCCTGTCACAGCACATGGCCGACGTCCCCTTGGCGAGAGGAGGCGCCCACCTCCACCAAGCGCTCCCTGCGCCCGGCCCCGAGCCGGCTGTGCGTGTTTGCCTGTGGTTCCCAGCAGGCTGAGGACACGTGACGGGCCAGGAACGGGGCCGGGCCGCTTGCCCATTACGCCACCGCTCCCCTCCCGAGGGAGCCACTAATTTGCTCCTTGTGCTGCTCTGATGGGCCACGTGCCCAGCAATGAGAACGTGTCGACACACACTCGGCCTGCTGTGTAGCTCACTGTGCGCAGTGCCGGTGAAGACGCGGAAACGCTGAGAAATCCCTCTACTGACTCTGGGGCGTTTCCACACCCAGTCGGCTAGGAACTCCCAGAACGAGCGTCTGTGCCCAGGGGGGTTTCTAACAAGCCCTGGTCTTCCTCAAACTCAGAAAAACGTTCTGTGGATGCTTCGCCAGTCGGGGGAAACACAAACAAGACTTGTCAAGCCCGACTCGAGGGTGAGGAGCCCCGGCAGCCGGGGGCTAACCCCCCGCAGCGGCTTTCTGAGACAAGGCACATCAGAGTGTCCACAGAGGAACCTTGTCCCGACTCAGAAGGACCCAGGTGTCCGCCTGCCGTGCGTTTCAAGACGCTGTGATAAAAACCTCACTACTCGTGAGGACGCACCCCAACCCAGTCCGAACGCCCGGCTGCAGGCGAGTCCCCAGGAGCCGGCCTGAGCCCGTCTGGACTCGCTCGCCGGCAGCGACACAATAAGCTGGGCCAGAAGACAGGACGCGACGGCTGCGCGGAAGGGCACCCAGCTCGCGGCTCCCAGACCCCCATGTGTCACTTAAGAAACCGAGGAACAGAGCCGGGCCTGGGAGCCTCCACCATCCAAGAGCCTGTCCAGGGTTCAGGGTGCTTCTCTGGGTGCCTCCTCCTCCCGAGGAGCCACTGGGTGCGGGGCCTCCCCCGACCCGGGGACCCACCCGGTGCGGGGCCGCCCCCGTCCCGGAACTCCCTTCCGCTTGCCCGGAGCCCGGAGCCGGGCCCTCCCCTGCGCCCTGAGGCCGCGGAGCCCGCCCCCAGCCGGAGCCTACCGGCCCGCGCTGCGTGCTGACGGTGGTCGCCATGGTCTGGCCGGCCTCAGGCCTCGCCCTCCGAGAGGTGACGCGCCGGCGACCCTTCGCGCGGAACCGCGACCTAACTATTACCCCGCAAGGCCGCCGCCGCCGCCGCCACAGTCAGCTGACGGCCGGCCCCGCCCCCGCACTGCCCACTGCGCCGGCGCGGCGCAGCACCGCCCCGCCCTTTCCGGCGCCGGGCGCCTGCGCAGTCGCTCCCCGCCCCTCGGCCCCGCGAAATGGCTCCCGAGCCGGCAGTGTGCGCATGCGCGCCGGGCTGTGGGGGTGGGGGGGGCGGGCCGTGGGGCCGGGCCGCGGACTGTAGGTGCTGGTGCATCCGGCTGGACCCGCGGCCGGAGCGGGTCTGTGGCCCCGCCGCGCCTCGCCGAGTGACCGGAGTGACTCGGTGCGGCGGCCGCCCTCCGTGTGTGTCCGCGGTGAGGCCGCGGTGACCACTCCGCCCCTTGCTTCCCGCCGGCCCCTCAGCAGGGTCTTACCCGAGGCTGCTGGCCGAGCTTCCTCTGGAGACCACGGAGCTTTGCTGTTGTCCGTCCGAGGAGGAGGTGGAGAGGCCTGGCTTCCCCTAGGCCTGGTGTTCTGCTGTTGACACAAGCAGTTTCCCAGGCACTGCGATCAGACAGGGCTGCTGACCACTCCAGTCACGGGTGGACCTCCTCCGCCACCCGAGCTGGGACACTGCTGCCTCTTCCCATTACAGCTTCACCTTCTAGATGGGAGTTATTAAGAAGCTTCCAGACAGCATCCAATCCACAGCAAAACCCCGCTTCCTTAAACCCTCCCCAGAACCACCTACAAAAGCCCCAATTCTATAAGGAGTCCTTTCTAATACCCTCCAAGTCCCCCGGTGCATCCCCCAGGTGTGTGGTCTCCTTAGCTGCAACCAGGAAGAATCCCAGCTTGTTGAGTTACAGGTGTGTTCCTGGTGGCCTGCCTGGAGGGCACTGACACACCCAAGGTGTGAACCGTCCTCTTCCTGTGTGTACTTCCCAGAGCCCTCAGAAGTAGCCAGCCCACTGCATAGTCTTTGTAACCCCGCATTTGCCATAGCGACTAAATATCTCATCCACTTGGCCACGCATCTGTTTGCCCTCCACTTGCACCACATCGCATGCCACCATTGGTGATAATTTGAGGAACTGGCTTGCCCCTGGATGACACAGGCTCCTGGTACTCCATTTCCCCGGGCAAGGACTTTAGCCACATGCTCATCAAATATATGTGCAACCCAATGCTAGCGTCCCATTTTGAGTCTGTTTTCTGGGGCCACTTCTGGTGGCAGTTACGGTATCAGTCATGGTCCCGGCGAGAAACAGATAGCATTCTCAGAAAGATCACCGGAGGGATTTCAGCAAATCCCTCCAGTTTACAAAGGAGGGGCAGAGTTAAGTGAATAAGCAAAGCATGAGGGACTTCTTTTAACCTCAGGAAGTGGCCACCGCCCCTGGCCTTGAAAGGACAAAAGGAGGAAGCAGTAATCAGGGAGAGAGGCTTCCTCAGCAGAGGAGTGGAGCCACTGCCAACCGCAGGCTTGCAGGGAGGCACCTGGGGAAAGAAACACCCTGACCTCTCTCATCGCTAGTCTCTACAGGTGTCTACCATTAACCTACCCAGGTGATGCATTCTGTAGACAAACACTTCCTGGGGCACAAAGAAAGGCAGAGAAAGGTGGAGAGGGTCTGGGAGGCCAAACAGAGACTCTTCTACATGTGCATCTAAATATCAGTGATAACTAGAGGATACAGTTTTATACCATTGAAAGGAGCAAGAAATGAAGAGACAAAATGTAACTTTTTTTAAAGTGTTAAGGAAAAATTATAAAATTTGATCAAAAGACCTTAAGGAAGACCTGAGTAAGTTGAGAACTGTTTACCATATTCATGGATAGGAAGGCTCAGTATCAGAAATATGCCCATTCTCCCCCAAATTGCCCTACAAAAGAAATTCTCATTAAAACCCCAACAGGCTTTTTTAAAAGAAATTTAACAAGCTGATTCTAGAATTTATATGGAAGAACAATGGCTGAGTAATAGCCAAAACGTTCTAGGAGAAGAAAGAGAAGAAGGAAACTGTCCTAGGAGGTGTCCAAATGTACTCCAAAACGACGGTAATTGAGCCTATGGTATGGATATGGGGATAGACAAGTTCACCAATGGAACAAAATCTGAAAACTTGACTTAGGAGGGTGTTGGCACTGCTGAGCAGCTGGGAAAGGAAGTATCTTCTAATACTCTGTACTAAAACGATTGGTTCTACTTAGGAAAAAACTTGAAATTGGACCCCTGCCTTATGCTGAACAAAAAAGCAATTCCTGGTGGAACTGATCCAGTGAATATTTGATGAATTCAATACCTATGTCATGTTTGTAAAGGATAAAATCAGAAAAAGGTGGCACCTCTCCTCTGCTCCATCTGGGAAGGGTTGAGCAGCAGTTGAAGTCTTGGGAGAGAACACATAGGATGAAAGGAGAGACGCTTGGTGAGTCAAACATGAGGACAAGTTGTTCAGCAGACCAGCATCACCTGGCCCCCAGGGTGCTGACCACATATCCCTGAGAAAGGCAGAGGGAGCTGATGGGCAGAAAAAGAGGTAGGTGGACCAGAAAAGGAGGTTTCAACCCTAGAGTGGGGGTTAGGACCAAAGCAAGGTGTAATAGTGAGCCATCCTCATGGAGCCTTACCGAGTGGAGTGGTATGGCCATAGAGGGGGCCAGAGAAGACATCCTTGGCAGGAGAATTGCAAGAGGGACAAAACTGGAGGCCAGGGGTCCAGCCAAGTGAAGTCCTGTAGAAAATGTAGACTGTGAAGGGAATTCTAACTTAAACACCATGTCCTCCCCCAACTGCTTACATTTGCTCAGAGACCCAACACCAACACTCAGGACCCTGACCCTGTGTGTCACCTGAGCGATGTCATCTACCTGTGTCATCCTCATTGCTCCCCAGTCCATTTCCATGTTGTCATGGGAGGTGAGCTCTCCGTGGCCTTTCTGGGTCCAGGTTTCAACTCACAATGGCACCCACAGGTCCCAGTATTCATGGAACATCCCAATGTACCAAGAGCCCCTGATAGTTTCTTTGTATGTCTTTGGGTGGCATTCTTGAGTAACAGTGATGATAAATAACACCTTTGCATGTTCCATAGGTGTCAGGCTCGGTGTGTATAATCTCATTTAATTTACAGTACGGTCCCATGAGGCACATGCGTTTGTCATCTGCCTGACAGAAGGGATAATGGGCAGGTGAAGGACAAAAATGTTTCAGTGTCTAACACCAACGAGTAATGACTGTCCAGAATACAGAAACACCTCCCATAAATCACAAGGAAACAGGAGACCAGATGGTAAATGGACAGATATTGTCAACTGGCAGTTCCAAAAGGGGAAGCCCAAAGGGTCGACAGGTATGGGAAGGGGCTTTCAGACTCACTAAGAGCAAGAGAAGTAAAACAGTAATGAGACACCACATTACATCCATCAGAAAAATAACAATTAGGAGGGGAGGGAGACCAAGGGCAGGTGAGAACCCAGGCGAGGGCGGCTCCGCAGCTGTGCTTAGTGGACTAGACACACCCCAGGAGCTCTCTCCTGAGCATACGTTCCGGAACATTCTCACTCTGACCCACAAGAGACACATTCAGAGCTGTTTGTTGTTTGTGTAGCAGAGTTGGCAACCTAGTTGCCCATCTTTAGGGGAATGAATCAGTAGGATGTGATGCATACACACTATGGGTGCAATGCGACAGGGAGAAACAATAAAGTAGTTGTTCGTAGAACAGCTTGTATGAATTTTTTAAATCCACGCAAGATAATTAAGCAGCAGGTTTTCAAGACACCGGACATAAAGCAATGAGGGTCAGTGGTCCCTGTGGGACGGGGAACAAGTGAGCTCAGCTGTAGGACGGCCTCTGCTCACTGCCCGGAGACAGCTTGCAGGCTGCAGGGCAGGGAGGGTGACCAAGGGGCAGGGCAGGGGTCTCCCTGAGCTGAGGGGACTTGGCCGGGAGCCTGAGGAGGCCGGGGAGGCTGGCATTCGCGGCGGGGGGGGGGGGGGGGGGGGGAGTTCCTGCGCAGAGAAGGGACTGCTATGTGCAGAGACTCCCCTGGAGACTTCAGCTGAACACAGACCAGAGCACACATGGGATGAAACTGCTGACGCACGAGAGAGCGCCACCTGAAAGAGCTACAGGAATAATACCGTTAGCCAAACGGGGCAGGAATAGTTCCTGTTCCCACTAGTCAGAGTAAAAAGCCACATAACCAACAGGACACTGAGTAGGGTACGCAAAAGGCTTTGCCTTGAAGTTGCCGGGATGAAGCGGGTCGTTTTAGATGGTAAAGGGATACACTTATCAAGAGGACATAAAAATCCTAAAAGTTTCTACATCTAGTTGTAGAGCTTCAGAATCCTTGGAGCAAAACCAGATAGAACTGCAGGGAGAGAGACAAACGCACAGCTGTCGCTGGAGATTTCAACACCCTCCCCTCCGTATTCAGTGGAACAGATAGAAGCCTCGTAAAGGGAGGACAGACCAGGACAGCACCAACGGCTTGATCTGACTGGCATTTGTAGAAAACTCCATCCGACAACAGCATAATACACAATTTAAGTATTCACTGAACATTTACCAAGATAGACCATATTCTGGGCCAGAAAATAGTCTAAAATGACTCAAATCATGCCAAGTATATTCTCTGACCGAAACAGAATTAAATTAGAAATCAATAATTAAAAGATATCTGGAAAAGGCACAAAATATTTGGAAACTAAATCACAAACAGCTAAATAACCCGCGTATCAAAGAAACCTAGAGGAAAGTTAGACAGCATTTTCAACTGGATGAAGATGAAAATATATTACATTTTGTGGGATGCAGCTAAGGCAGTACATAGGGGAAATCCATGCCTACATTAGAAAATCACTGACCTCAGCATTCACCTTTAGACACTAGAAAAAGAAAGGCAAATTAAATTCTAAGTAAGCAGAAAATAAGGAGGAAATAAAAGTCATTGAAGAGGGACTTCGCTGGCCGTCCCGTGGTTAAGACTCTGTGCTTCCACTGCAGGGGGCGCGGGTTCTATCCCTGGCCAGGGAACTAAGATCCTGCGTGCCAAGGGGCACAGCCAAAAAAAAAAAGTCATTGAAGAAATCAATGACATAGAAAACAGAAAGACCACAGAGAAAATTGGTAAAAACAAAAGCTCATTTTTTAAAGAAGATCAATAAACCACTAAACAGACTGATCAGGAAAAAAAAAAAGATAGAAAACGTGAATTACCGATAGGAGGAATGATAAAGTTGGCATCACTACGGATTCTACAAAATATTAGAAGTAGAGTAAGGGAATGTTATGAACAACTTCACTTAGGTTAAATGAAATAGAATGAAATAGACAAAGTCCTTGAAAGACACAAATGATCGAAGCTCCCTCATGAAGGACAGTTCTGTCTATTAAATTGAAAACCTTTCCACCAAGAAAACTCCAGACTCAAATGGCTTCGCTGCTGAGTTCTACCAAAATTTGAAAAAAATAACATCAATTCTACACAAATTCTCCTCTAGAGAAGAGGAGAGGAGAAAATACTTTCCAACTCATTCCATGAGTCCAGCATTACGCTAGTACCAAGACCAAACAAAGACATTACAAAAGAGAACACTGCAAACCTATATCCCTCATGAACCCAGATGCAAAACTCTTAACAAAATTTTTAGCAAACTGAATTCATCAACATATAGGAGGATAATTTATCATGACAGCGTGGCATTTAACTCAGGAGTGCAAGGGTGGTTTAACTTTTGAAAATCATTATGCGATGCAATCTACCACATTAATGAGCTGACAACGAAAGCAAAAAACAAAAAACAGATGGTTGTCCAAATAAAGGCAGAAAAAGCACTTGACAAACTCCAGACTCCACTCCATCTGTTAACTTTCTGCACGCGTGAACAGAAGGGACCTCCCTCCATCTGATAGAGGGTATCTACAAAAAAACATGCATCTGACATATCATACTTAGTGGTGAAAGACTGAGTACTTTTCCTCAGACAGGAACAAGACAAGGATGTCTGCGCTCACCACGTCTATTCTGCGTGGAATGGAGCTAGTAGCAGGGCAATCAGGCAAGAAAGAGAAACCAAGGCATCCCCTTGAAAAATAACAAGGTAAACCATCTTTACTTACAGACGGAATGGTCGTTTACGTGAAAAATCCTACAAAACAGCTACTAGAACTAGTTAGTGCGTTTAGCAAGTTTGCAGCGTTAAAGGAAGTAAACAAAAATCTACTGTGTTCCTATATACTAGCAGTACAAACTGAACATTCATAAACTGAAATTCAAAACAATACCATTTACAAAAGCGTCCCCAACATTAAATACTCAGAGATAAATTCAGTTGATTGCTGGTGTTGTTGAGTTCAGCTATGTCCTCACTTGTCTTCTGCCTGCTAGACCTGTCCATTTCTGGTAGGGGGGTATGAAGTCTCCAACTGTAACAGTGGGTTCATCTGTTTCTCCTTGCAGGTCCATCAGTTTTTGGGGTTTTTTAATATTTATATATTTTAATTTTAGTTATTTTATTTTTGGCTGCGTTGGGTCTTTGTTGCTGCACGCGGGCTTTCTCTAGTTGTGGTGAGCGGGGGCTACTCTTTGTGTGGTGTGTCCCATTGAGTCCAGGCCAAAGGGGGCCGGTAGGGACCACTTGTCCTGCTTTTGGAGATGCTGGTTGATCAGTGTGGCCCCTCCTTCCTCTCATGTCTTTTCCCTTGTCAGGCCTGAGGGTGAGCTGTCTGGATGCCTGGGTGGGCGGGGATGTCCAGGTCCTCATCAGCCTTGCACGAATTGATAATTGACTTCACTGGGGGTGGCAGAGGGTGATAGTTGAATTTTTTTTTTATTTATTTTGGCTGCGTTGGGTCTTTGTTGCTGCGAGCGGGCTTTCTCTAGTTGTGGCAAGCGGGGGCTACTCTTCGTTGCGGTGCGCAGGCTTCTCATTGCGGTGGCTTCTCTTATTGTGGAGCACGGGCTCTAGGCACGCAGGCTTCAGTAGTTGTGGCATGCAGGCTCAGGAGTTGTGGCTCGCGGGCTCTAGAGCGCTGGCTCAGTAGTTGTGGTGCACAGGCTTAGTTGCTGCGCAGCATGCATGTTGCAACGTGGCTTAGTTGCTTCCCGGACCAGGGCTCGAACCCATGTCCCCTGAATTGGCAGGCAGATTCTGTGCCACCAGGGAAGACCGTCCATCAGTTTTTGCCTCGTGTATTTTGATGCTCTGTTGTTCGGTGCATACACATTAAGGAGTATTATGTATTCTTGGAGAATTGATGCTTTACCATTTTCCCTGATAAATTTCCCAGCTCTGAAGTCTGCTCTGCCTGAAATTAATACAGCAACCCCTGCTTTCCCTTGTTTCAGGCTAGCGTAGTGTGTCTTTCTCCATCCATTTCAGAATGGATCCTTTTCCCTCCCCCTGACGGAAGCACCAGGAATTTTTCTCCAGTGTCTACTGTGAGGACCTGGTGGTGCTCCTGGAGGTGAATCTCACACTACTGTGGGGACCCTCTGACCGAGTGCCCCTGGAGCTTTCATCCCTCAGGTTTGTCCACACCGAGCCTTCAGCCATTTATCAATTCCAGTCCAGACTTCCTACCCCAGTGCTGGCTCCCACGCAGACAGCTGCACTGGTAAACCCCGACTCCCTGTGTGCGCCTGTCTGTCTCTCCAATTTGGGGGACAGTAGTTTGCCCTGTGACCTCGCTCCTCTATGGATCAAAGAAGAGTTTTGGATTTTTGTTTGTTCAGCTTTTTACTTTTGTTAGGACAGAATGGCAACTTCCGAGCTTCCAGCATGTCAGAAGAGAGGGTAGTCTTTTCATAGATACTGCTGGGTATCCATATACGATTGGATATCTGCATGCAAAAAAATTAACTTTGATTGGTATCCCACATCTTATAGAAAATTAACTAGGAATGAATCATAGATCCATGGGTAAAATGTAAGAATATAAATCTTCCGGGGAAACAGGAGAAAAATCTTTGTACCCTTGAGTTAGGTAAGGATTTCTTGGATACAACAGCAAAAGCCCAATCCATGAGAAAAAAATGGTAAATTGTACTTCATTAAGCTTAGTAACTTTTGCTCTTCTAAAGACCATTAGAAATAATGGTTAAAGAAATAAAAGGACAAGCCATAGACCAAGAGAAAATATTTGCAAATCATATATCTCGTAAAGGGTTTGTATGCAGAACATGTCAAGAACTTTAAACTCAGTAAAAAGAAAATAAACAACCCAATTAAAAATGGGCAAAAGATCTGAATAATTTATGAAAAAAGGTATATAGGGGCAGATAAGCATGTGAAAAGGTGTTCAACACATTAGGCATTAGGGAAATGCAAATTGAAATCACAATGAGATGCCACTACACACTAGTAAATGGCTAAATTCTAAAACAAAAAAGACTGTCCACGCCCAGAGAACGTGGAAGAACTGAGCCCTAGTGCGCAGCCGGTGGGAAGCAACACGGCGGCGCAACTACTGGGGGGACGGTCGGGCAGCTTCTTAAAAGGTTTGTTTGCTTGTTGTTGAGTTTCCGCCAAGGTTAAACTTACACCCACCATGTGATTCCACTCCAGGCTCTTTCCCTAAGAGAGCGAAAGCACGTGTCCCACAGAGAATTCTCACAACAGCTTTATTTGTAATGGTCCCAAACTGGAGAAAACCCAAATGTGCACCAAAGTGTGGAGAGAGAAACCTTGGAAGGTCCACCCGGCGGGGTACTTCTGGGTGACCTGGGGGCAGGGGCTGTTGGCACACAGGGCAGCAAAGGTGAATCGCAAAATGATTTTGCCGGTGTGTGTGAGTCCGTATATTCAGAATTCTGGGGAGTTCCCTGGCAGTCCAGTGGGTGGGGCTCGGCGCTCTCGGGAGTTCCATTCCTGGTCTGGGAACTAAGATCCTGCAGCACCGCGGCCAAAAATTAATAAGTAAAATTCTGGAAAATGCAAACTCCTCTGTGAGGACACAAGCGGATGAGCGGGGAGGGGCTGGCAGAGAGAGGGTGGAGACACAGCAGACAAACAGGAGGGTCGCGACAAAGGCACAGGAAGCTTCCGGGGGTGAGTGGTACGTCATCGTCTTGATTGTACGGTGCTTCCGGGGTCATTTGCGAAAGCCAGAACGTATCAACGAGCACAGTTTAAATACGTGCCGTCATTGTACATGAGCTGGACCTCCACACGTGGTCTAAGCAAGCACCAACAGCACGCGTTTCACAAAGACGCGTGTGCACAGGAAAGTGTGTGTTCACATCCTCTGCCTCGGGCGAGAGAAGGCCGACGGGCTCCACTCTGCACCTGCGGCCCAGAGATGTTACAGAGCGGGGCACCGCAGACCCCCCGCGGGGACCACAGTGCCCACACCCGCAGGAAAGGGAGCTTGGGGCTGGGCGCGCTGGTTAACCTCTTACGAAGACACAAAGGTCTACAGTGATGTCAGCCCTGGTCGCGGGAGTTGGTCACGCCAGCCTCTGTGTTTCTGCCACTTCACTGAAAAGGGGAGACAGGTGGGTTCTGACCTGGGCTCCGTACCACTGGCTGCGTGACCCGGTGCCAAACTTTAGACCTTGATTTTTCACCTGTGAAAATGAGAGAACACCTACCCCAAGGGGTTTTCTCCACAAGGTCAAATGCGGTCATTTGTGCAGAGCGTCTTGGGGACCCTGGCTCGGGGTCAGGAAACGTGAGCTCTGCGTTATCATGAAACTGTTGGGGAAAACCAGCACCCCACCACGTGACCAGAGGAGCCGGGACGCGGGGCCTCACCCTCCCTGTGAGCAGACGTACACGTGGGCCATCAAGTATCCGTCAGATCATCTTCGTTCTGGCCGGTCGGCACTCTTGGGGGCGTGTCTGGGGTCTTCTGACTTGGAATACGGCCAGGGGTTCATCCTCTCCCCGTCCTGCAGGCCCAAGTCTGAATCGAGGTGTCGCAGGGTCGCGCTCCGCCTCTGCTGCTGCCAGGGGCCCCACGCGCCTCTGGGCTTATGGCCGCGTCACCCCAGCCTCTGCCTGGTCTTCACGGGTCTCCTCCTCGCTCCGCCTCTTCTCTCATCAGGGCACCTGTCGTTGGATTTAGGGCCCCCCTGGTGACCCAGGATGACCTCATCTCGAGACCTTTAGCTTGACCACAGCTGCAAAGACCCCTTTCCCAAAAAAGGTCACCTCAGGTTCTGGGGGTTCAGATGTGGACTATATTTGGGGCCACCAGTAACGCCTCCCAGGGGTGGGAGACCCTGGCCCTGCCCATCCCAAGTCCTTGGGTCAGGATTTCTGACACCGGAGCCAGCACGTTTGCCTCAAGGTCCTCCTTCCAAGTGTGACCTACTCCCTCCCACCCCAAACACACATACACACGTGTGCACACACACACACACACACACACACACACACGTTTTTCCCTTGGAAAAGTCACACTGCCACGTTAAGCACACCCCTGTTCAGTCTGGCCCCCTGGGTCGTGCGAGCCCTGCCCTCTGCCCTCTGCCCTCTGCCCTCGTTGACCTGCAGCTTTACCTATGGGTGCCCTCTCACCTCACACACGCCTGTTCTGCGCTCCCTGAGTCTTGTGACCTGGGCGGGACACAGGAGGGCTGGTGCAGGAGGGCAGGGTGTCCCGAGTGGGGTTGGCACTGGGTTCGTGTCAGGGGGACGCCCAGGGTAGGGGTGTCCATGGCCACGAGGTCTGGAGACAGAGGCTGCTCAGGTCAAATCCCAGCGGTGGGGGGATGCCAGCTCGGGGCCCTGCGAGGCTGACACTGAGCTCCCAGGCAGGAGGCACAGAGCAGAGCCCAGGGAGCAGACGGCCATCTCTGTGTCCCTGTTGACCTGGGAGAGCCTGGGCCACGGGGAGGGCGGCCCCAGCAGCGGCCCCAGCAGCCGGCAAGCACACGGGCCTGGCAGAGCACGGACGCCGGCTCCAAGGAGGATACCCCCCATCGGCGTTCACATCCCGGGTGCAACTACGCTCACCCCGTCCCGCCACCCCCAAAGGTCCTGCCCCATTGCAGCACTGATTCCAAGTCCAAGAGCTCATCCAGATCTCTGCTAAATCAGGTATGGGGGTGCTCAGCGCATGAGTCACCCGGGGCAGAATTCCCGAGCCAAGGAGCGGATGCCTCTCCCCCTAATTGACGCCTCACAGCCCTGGGTCCGCCTCTGGGGTTTGTAAGAGGCTGTTTAAGAGCAACACAAGGGTGAACAAGATGGGTCCCTCCACATGACGCAGCGTTACTGGGCCTCGACAAGGAAGGAGATCCTGACACGGGCGACAGCATGGATGAGCCTTGGGGACATTAGCCAGACATGGAAGGACAAATCCTGTGTAACTCCACTCCCGTGAGGTCTCCGGAGTCATCACATCCGTAGAGACAGGAAGCAGGTGGTGGGGCCGGGGCTGGGGGAGGGGAGGGGGTGAGTGTTATGCGGGCAGCGTGTCCATTTGGGAGGACGGGAGGTTCTGGAGATGATGGTGTGACGGTTGCACAATGTGAACGCTCTTAATGACGATGTGCCCTTGAAGATGTTCACTCTTATGTGTATTTTATCACCGTGGGGAAAAGAAGAAGAGAAAACAAGAAACGCAGCAGTGGGGGCCTCTCGCTCAGACACAGCCCCACCCCGCGCCCTGGTGTTGTGGGTAGGTTTTGCGTCGAGGAAGCCTCAGAGCCCAAGGGAGGGGGCCAGGGTGCCGCCGCTGCCACGCATGGGTGCCAGTCGGGCATGGGTGAGGATCCACTATCTGATCGCATTCAATCACCTGCGGGCGCTCTGGCTCCACAGAAGGGACGAAGGCACTGTAACATTCCCCCGGGGGCCTTCCCTGGTGGCGCAGCGGTTGAGAGTCCGCCTGCCGATGCAGGGGACGCGGGTTCGTGCCCCGGTCCGGGAAGAGCCCACGTGCGCGGAGCGACCGGGCCCGTGAGCCATGGCCGCTGAGCCTGCGCGTCCGGAGCCTGTGCTCCGCAGTGGGAGGGGCCCCAACAGTGAGAGGCCCGCGTACCGCCAACAGAACAAAACAAAACAAAAATAACATTCCCCCGGCTGCTGCTTCAGGGGCGCTCAGGTGACCCTGCTGGGTGCTGGAGCGCCTCGCAGCTGGTGGGGGGTCAGCGCGGGAGCAGTTTCCTGGGCATAAAATCAAGATTCCAGTGGGTCCTTCCGCAGGACGGTGACGCATTCCAGGGAAGAATGGCTCTTGTCTTGTGTCCTTCCTCTCTGATGGTCAGGAACAGAGCTGCTGTGAGAGGGGACAGGAGGCGGTGACCAGCGACCTGGAGAAGGCTGGCCAGGCCAGGAGATGCCACACCCGGGGCAGGACGGGCCCGACGTCACCCCCTGGAAGCAATTCCAAGAGACAAGTGGCAATCTGCTGTCTGCTAAGGGGGCTTTGGCCAAAGACGCTGTTTTCAGGTGCAGGTCCAGCCTCCCCACACATCCAGCCCAGGTGATGCGGCGCGCCACCTGAAACTGCAGCATCTCAGTGCACGGCCACTGCCCACGGGGTGTCCGCGAGGTGTCCCTGCCAGGGCCAGCACAGGGACCGGAGGCCCTCCGGCCAACACAGGCTCGCACGCTTTGGCGCTCGGGATTCCATGGGGCTTCACTACTTTTGTACCAAATGTCTTAAGTCATGGCCTGATGTTAGGCCCTAACCCTACCCCTAACCCCTGAATGTGTCCCTGCAAGTTCATACGCTGGAGTCCTAACCCCAGGAACTCAGAATGTGACTGTACTTGGAGATGGGGTCTTTAAAGGAGTGATTAAGGTAAAATGAGGCCATTAGGGGTGGGCCTAATCCCATAGGACTGGGAAGAAGAGGAGATCAGGACACAGACACACACAGAGGGACGACCCCGTGAGGACACAGGGAGAAGACGGCCGTCTACACGCCGAGGAGAGAGGCCTCAGGAGGACCCAGCCCTGCCCACACCTGGATCTCGGATTCTAGCCTCCAGGACTGGAGACAGTGAGTGTCTGCTGTTTAAGCCCCCTGATCTGTGGGACTTTGTTGGGGCGGCTCCAGGAAGCTCACACTCCATATTATTCCTGATCACAGGTTATTTCTGTGTCCTGGTTGCTTGGGCACTGACACGGGCCAGTGAAATGACCCACCTCTGCCGCTCTTTCCACCTGGAATCTGGAGAGCGTGGTCCACTGTGGCTCTGGTCCCCAAGAGTCTGGCCGCTGCCTCTCGGACTCTGTGTGTCACCAGGAAGTCCCATTCTGGCGTGGAGCACCGGCTTCTCTTCTCCATCCAGGCACTGCCTCTCGGACTCTGTGTGTCACCAGGAAGTCCCATTGTGGCGTGGAGCACCGGCTTCTCTTCTCCATCCAGGCGCTGCCTCTCGGACTCTGTGTGTCACCAGGAAGTCCCATTGTGGCGTGGAGCACCGGCTTCTCTTCTCCATCCAGGCGCTGCCTCTTGGACTCTGTGTGTCACCAGGAAGTCCCATTCTGGCGTGGAGCACCGGCTTCTCTTCTCCATCCAGGCACTGCCTCTCGGACTCTGTGTGTCACCAGGAAGTCCCATTGTGGCGTGGGGCACCGGCTTCTCTTCTCCATCCAGGAAGCAGCACCGTGGTGCTTTACGCTCAGGGTGTTTTATTGTTCAGTGCAACACGAACTCCGTCTGGCAGGCGACTCTGGAAGCCCAGCTGAAGCTGCTCGGGGCAAGGTCTGTGGAGAGAGTGACACCGCTCTTCAGGGTGTCTTATCCTGCCCCCAGGATGCAGGATGTCCCCGGGATCCAGGGGCACAGACAGTGTCCCTCACCTCCTCCGTGGTCAGTGTGCCAGCACCTGCATCTTCTCTACGGAAAAAAAAATGACCCGCGTCATTCCAGGCACAGGTGGAAGCCCAGACCGCGCTCAGGGGAGTCCTCAGGCCCAGGGCTGGCACCCAGGAGGCACGTGTCCTTAATGGACGCCCAGGTGGGCGAGAGCTGAGTAAGGACACAAGGGGGCACCCGGCTTACAGCTTGCAGAAAGTGAGGTTTCACAAAAGAAGCCACTTTTCACATGCCTACCCGTAAACCACACCAGGGCACACTTCCTGCTTCTAGGCATTAGCCACAGGAGAGCAGAATTCAGGCTGGGGTCAAAGAGAAGGCCAGCGGGGTAAGAAATTACAAATATGACCTTTAAAACATGCACAATAAAGATTTTCTGCTGTGACGGACCCCAAACCCAGAGGAACGCGTATGTCTCTCACAACCCTGGCGGGTCTCTCGACGGCCCTGCCAACCCAGGGCGTTGCCCGCCCAGTGCATTGCGGTGGGGGTGTGTCTGGCCACCACTGGTCAGTCCCGCCAGGAAACAGTAGTGGCCAGAACACCTCTCCCTTCAGGGCTGGTCAGAACCCACTCCTTCATCAGCACTTGGCCACTCCCTTTGTATAGAGAACAGAGTCCCTGGGGAAGGTCTTTCCTAACTAGTTAAAGGAAGAGAGAAGGAGAGGTTCTGGCGGCCAGTTAGCAGCCCTTCTTCGGTATTTGTCGTCGTGGCTCTTGGTCACCAGACCCCAGTCTTTCCCTCCTCCCATGTCCCCCGCTCCCGCCCACCTCACCCGGCACTGGGTCATCCCAGCCTCTGTGGCTCCACCCACCAGACCCTCCAGCCTGGGTTTGCTTCCCTTCCCTCCCCCTCCCCCCTCCCCCCAGCTTTGTTGAGCTATAACCCACCCATTTAGAGCCTACGATTCAATGGCTTTTAGCGGACCCACAGAGGGATGCACCCATCACCACCATCCACTTTAGAGCACATCCCCCACCCCCAAGAAGCCCTGCACCCTTCGCGGCCATAGACCGCTCCTTCCCCTGCCCCCAGCCCCTGGCAACCACGAATCTCCTTTATGTCGCCTAGATTTGCCTATCCTGCACATTTCATATAAATGGAACTGTACGGTTTGTGACATTTTGTCTCTGTTTTTTTTTCCGCTGAGCATAGTGTCCCCAAGTGTCATCCACGTGGTAGCCTGTGTCAGAATCTCCTTCCTTTTTAAGGACGAATAATATTTCACGGTACACACAGACCACATTTTGCTTATCTGTCCATCTATCTGTGGACACCTGGGCTGTTGCTGCGTCTTGGCTGTTGTGAACGATGCTGCTGTGAACACAGGTGTGCAAGTACCTGTTTGAGAGCCTGCTTTCCTCTCTGCTTCATGCTTCTTTATGGCCAAACAACATTCCATTGTGTGGATACACCATTTTGTTTATTGATTCATCAGATGCTGGGCATTTGGGCTGTTTCCATTTGTTGCTGTTATGAATAACATTGCTGTGAATATTACAAGTTTTGTGTGGACATATTTTCATTTCTCTTGGGTATTCCAATGTGTGTTTTTTTTCCCACCCCCAAGTGATTCTCCTGTGAGACACTACCTGGGTGTCTCACAAATTTAATTCAATTCTGACACTACCTGCCTAGAGTTAGCATCAGACCCCACAGGTAAAGGGCTCAGTCTCACATCTCCACCTTAAGATGCCAATCCCAGATCCAGGTTGTCACCTGTGCTTCTGGCCGACTGGGTATAGGTTGGAGGTTCCTAAGACCCCCTCTTGGGGTTTGATTTGCTAGAGTGGCTCACAGAACTCAGAGAAACATTTTACTCACTAGACCATCCGTTTGTTATGAAAGGATGTAACTCTGGTGGAAGAGATGCCTGGGGCAATGTGTGGGGAAAGGGTCAGGAGCCCCCACGCCGTCTCCAGGCGTGCAGTCTCCCCGACCTCCGTGTGTTCACAGCCCGGTCCTTTTCAGTGCTATGGAGCCTTCATTACCTGATTGATTAAATCATTGGCCACTGGTGGTTGAACTGAACCCCCAGCCCCCTCCCCTCCTCAGAGGTCTGGGGGGTGGAATGAGAGTGACAGCCGTCTAATCACACCATTGTTCCCCCCGGTGACCTGCCTTTCGTCAAGGGCAAATACAAATCTTAAAAGTGTCCTCCACAGATAATAAAAGACTTTAGCCGTCTGAGTGAGTAGACTTAATTTATTCCAACTGTTATTTATAAACTAGTGAGTTTTGTATTGTACGTGATTCATGACGAAAGTTTTAAAATGGAAACCGTGAGATCTCTGCCTGCGTCTGTCTGGGTGACTGTGTGAATATCTATGTATGTCCTTATGGATATGGTATGTTTCTACCTCTGGAGGGTATTGCCAAAATTAACTTGTCAAAGAGCTCTATATAATTGACTTAAAGAAAATTAAGTGCTTATATAAATTTTTAGAAATATAATAGAAACTAACCCAAATGAATTTCAGGTTCATGTGATCTGGGAAATTTTCAGTATTAAATTAATATTTGTTATTAAAACTAGTTTAACTTTGTTGGTTTAATTCATATAGACATTTCTTCAGCATCAACATTAAGTATAATACTTTTATTGTATCAATACCTAGATTTACTAAAAGTCAAAAAGTTCATGTTATCTTTGTTATAAAATTTGTCAGCCAAAAAAAAATAGTTTGTATGATGATATCTTCATAAGTGAATTAAATGTAAATGAGATAAGAGTTGTTAGGTGAATTCTTTATGTTTTATGATACTTAAAAATTTTTTTCCATTCTTTTTGGTAACTGGAAACTTTAGAGTTTTGTTAAGTTAAATGACAGAAATTTATTAAATATCTAGATCATTCCCCCCAAAATAAGATGCTGAAACATTAATTACTGAACATAGGCTTCCTTTTACAGAGAAACTAAAGATATTTGGGGCTATTAGTAAATATATTTGGTGCCACTCTGAGTAATTATCTGTGAGAAAGTCCATGTTTCTAGAAATTGTAAAAAGTATTTATAATTCGCCAAGCTACAGAATGCTAATGCAAAAGACAGTCCATGATTGCCTACTTCTTAATTTTTACTAGAAATTAAGGTTTCTAAGGGTTAAAATTCTAATTAATATATGTAATTAAAACTACCAAAATTAATAAGAAAAACATCTTCACATGCAAGGCAATTTGTTTTAAAAAGTCTAAGGAATGGAAATGCATTTTGTTAAGGGAAAAAAAGTGACTTTGTCCTGGGCTTCCCTGGTGGCGCAGTGGTTGAGAGTCCGCCTGCCGATGCAGGGGACGCGGGTTCGTGTCCCGGTCCGGGAGGATCCCGCATGCCGCGGAGCGGCTGGGCCCGTGAGCCATGGCCGCTGAGCCTGCGCGTCCGGAGCCTGTGCTCCGCAGCGGGAGAGGCCACGACAGTGAGAGGCCCGCATACCGCAAAAAAAAAAAAAAAAAAAAAAAAAAAAAGTGACTTTGTCCTAAAGCTGGTAGTTTCTAAATGGGAAAGAAAACAGGGGACAAACAATATGGATATAGGAAGTTATAGAAAGTTTGTAAACAAAACGAAACAAAAAAGCGAACGTTTAGAAGGGAATTTTATATATGGTCAGAACTGGCTAACACTGGAATGAATTCAATTAAGTAAATGATTTTTAATATCCAAAGCAAGCTTTGTTTAAAAAATTAAACTTTGTTTTCTCTGTTGAAAGAAATGTTTTCTTAGCTTATTGGTCTGATCTTAATGAGAAATTGTGGACAAAGGTTTTCTTTATCTTTAATGTAATCTGTCTAGAAAAACAAAGATCCTATATCGTATAGCTCAGGCTTTTTACAATATACACAACTTTTTATATTTGCCTGTGAAAGCTTTAATTGTTATTTTGCTAAAATGGATAACTAAGCACTGCTTCACAGTTACCTATGATCCGATTTGACCAAGTGCTTTTTTTAAAGACTTTTGGTATTTGTTGCAAAATTCCCCGAATCAAATTCTAAATGAAGTCTTTTTGACTTAGAACTAACTTTGAGGTATGAGATGTTTCAGAGGGCCCCTGAAATAACACAAAGATTTGTTCTCTCTCCTTATAAAAAGGAGATGTTAAACGAATTAGGCTTATTTGATATTTTAAATTACACGGGAAGCATTGTCAAATAAGAAGTAATACTAAGCCTCCTTTATGTTGTGTCCGTGTAGGTATATGTTAAATATGTTGCTGAAACTATGTGAAATTTCTGGAAATCTGGTGTATCCTGGTATAATGTCATCAGTCATAATTCTAGTTATTATCTTAAAATGCTGTATGTCAGTGAAATAACCTAATTTCCTTGTCAATTGCATTGTGATCAGGTCTTTAACCAGCCATTTTAACTCTTTTTTCATTTATGCACATTGCTTTACTCTGGTCTTTATTAATGTTTCCTCTTCAGAGAGATTCATGGAAAGGGCTCTGACACTTTCTCTAGACTACAGGTTTCTGATAAACTTTTAGATCATACCATTCAACTGGGTAAGAATTCACAGAACTCTACTGAAGAAACTGATGGCTTCATAAAACTACTAACAACAGGTCAAGATCAAGAATTAATTCCATGGGGGGCTTCCCTGGCGGCGCAGTGGTTGAGGGTCCGCCTGCCGATGCAGGGGACACGGGTTCGAGCCCTGCTCCGGGAAGATCCCACATGCTGCAGAGCAACTAAGCCCGTGCGCCACAACTACTGAGCCTGCGCTCTAGAGCCTGCGAGCCACAACTACTGCACCCACGTGTCACAACCACTGAGGCCCGCATGCCTAGAGCCCCGTGCTCTGCAACAAGAGAAGTCACCACAACGAGAAGCCCGCACACTGCAACAAAGAGTAGCCCCTGCTCGCCGCAACTAGAGAAAAGCCCGCGCCCAGCAACAATGACCCAACGCAGCCAAAAATATAAATAAATAAAAGTTCAGCCTGAGGGGCTTCGCTGGTGGCGCAGTGGTTAAGAATCCACCTGCCAACACAGGGGACATGGGTTCGATCCCTCGGCCGGGAAGATCCCACATGCCGTGGAACAATTAAGCCCGTGCGCCACAACTACTGAGCCTGTGCTCTAGAGCCCGCGTGCGTAGAACCCATGCTTCACAACAAGAGAAGCCACCGCAATGAGAAGACTGCGCACCGCAACGAAGAGTAGCCCCCGCTCGCCGCAACTAGAGAAAGCCCGCGTGCAGCAGTGAAGACCCAACACAGCCAAAAATAAACAAATAAGTAAATTTTTAAAAAAGTTCAATCTGAGATTCTTTATGGACAGTTCCAGCAAAGCCAATTTAAATGGCCACAAAGATACGAGCAACTGCTCTTCTTGTTCCACTTATGTAAATAATTGGGTTGACTTTATTGCAATCAGACTTACTTTGCAAAAAAATTAATTTGGCTAACTTTGGTAGAAATGAGGGTAATTTTAGAGAGAAAAGTTATGTTTCAGTAATACTTTTGCGGATATCAGGTTCTAGTGCTGTTAAATTGCCTTTGAGGTTTTGGTATTTACCCATAATCTGGACTAGATCCTGAATTCTCCTAGTTTCCTCTAATATCTGGCTATGACTCCAAACTAACATTTCCAGTTTTCCTCCCATCCCTTTGACTTGGAAATGTTTAGAACTAAAAATGCCCTTTTCCCAAAGTCATGCAAGCTAACATCAGACAACTTGATATAAATTTCAGAGAAATCACCATAACAGCTCATGTACAGAGAATCTTCACGCCTGCTGTTGTACGAGCCACTCAGAAAGTTTACCTAAACCCTTGATGACATGATCAGAGACATTTCACACTGCAAAAGATGCTCTGACCCTGACATCGAGAAACCTTCAGCGGGCTCCCTTCTGGACTTAGTGCCTTATCGTGACACGGATTGCAACTCATTATACTAATCGTTGTTCTACTCTGTTCTCTCTTTGTTGTTTTTAAAGTGTTTGTGCTTTTTGTGTCTCTCTCTGCTGTACTGTGATGCCCTCCACAGCAGTGATGGTGGTTTGATGTCAGCATGACTGGCCACTGCTGTAAGATTCGTCCTGATAATCCACTTTGAGCTCGTTCTTCCGTGTGGTGTGAGGGAGCTGCCCGTAGGAGTGATTCCTGATTCCTCTGCCTGCAAGTCCCTCTCCACCACCTGCTACCTGGAAAACTCATACGCGTACATCAAGACCCTGCCCCGTCACTGACATATGAACACTACCAAATGTAAAATAGATAGCTAGTGGGAAGCAGCTGCATAGCACAGGGAGATCAGCTCGGTGCTTTGTGACCACCTAGAGGGGTGGGATAGGGAGGGTGGCAGGGAGACGCAAGAGCGAGGGGATATGGGGATATATGTATACGAATAGCTGAAACTATTCACAACATTTTAAAGCAATTACACTCCAATAAAGATGTTGAAAAAAGCCCCAAAAGCCCCTGCCCCACGTCGCCTCCTGTGTTAAGGCTGTCGCCACACTCCTGGGCAGCTTTAACTGCTCCCCGGGATGTGGGCTCACAGCCAGTCCTGCGCGGAAGCTGGTCATCTCTGAGTCACACCCTTAGGTGCACAGGAGGCTGACAATCACGCAGCCAACATTTACGCCAACGTTCACCGAGCGGGGCCTACGGCAGGGACTTTGCAGTCCCCCCACGCTTTGCAGGAGCCACGCAGCCCCAGGATACAAGCGGGGAAACTGTGGCTCAGGGACATAAGCGCCTTTCCCAAGTCCACATAAGTAGCGAATGGATGGATAGATGAACAGATGAATTGTTTGTAAAGAGATGGATTCTACGTGATGAGACTAAATTGAAGCCCAAAACTCTCTCTTTGAGCCCCTGAGAGCATCTTAGAGGTGTGCCTAAGAAACACAAAAATCAGATACCCAGTGTAGGGATGTCAACGGAGAAAACAGCTACATTGGAGAGCAGCCTCGTGGGCTTTCAAGAGAATCTGCTAAAACCCAGAACTCCTATAACTAGCAGCCCTTGCAAGACATTGGGTGTCAATTTTCCAAGTGCTAACTAATTCAGAGATGTTTGGAGTGGAAGTTCCATACACCACAATCTCTGGGAACGAAACTCCATTGTACCAAAGCCGGGTCTTTGTTTTTAATACGTGTCCTAATACATCTTCAAGATGGAGCGAACCTGCTGGCCAGTTTTCTGCAGGTGGTCCCTGCCTGGTTGTAAGCGAACAGGTCAGCCCAGCGAGGGGCTGGTCTTGTGGGTCCCGGCCTCCCTCCCCCCTCCCAGCTCCCTGTGCCACCCAGCTTCAGCCCTGCAGGCCCAGCCCGGGGCCAGCGCTGGGTCAAGGCCACTGCACCATCCCCCGCCAACCAAACCCCCACCCCAGCTCACCCCAGCTCCAGCCCCACCCTAGCCCCGCCCCGCCCCCACCCCACCCCCCTCTCCCCACCCCAGCCCCCTCTCCCTACCCCACCTCCCCTTTCCGTACCCCACCCCTTCCCCGTGCCTTCTTACGGCTGCCACCCCCCAGCTAGGCCCCGCCCAGGGAGCGCTCGGAAGCGCATCTCTTCAGGAACCACCAGTCCTTACTTCCACTCTGGACGGAGCTCAGAAACACACGCACTACTCGTGCGTGACTCTGCGGCCTCCGCAGCTGCCAGTCCGCGGGCCGGGGAAGTGACCGCTGATGCCCAGGAGCTCGGAAGCACGGCCGTCCTCAAACGTTAATGTGTATTAGCTTACAGTCAAATAACCTGCAGTAAAGCCAGAACCACCGCTTCCTAATTACCGCCGGCCCCTCGCTGCTCCGCGTGGGGCGCACCCGCGTGGGCCGCAGAGGCTGCCGCGCACCTCCGCCAACTCCGGCTCGGAGCCCACGTGGGAGGATTTAGCGAGAAAATCCGCCGAGGCCACGCCTCAGGCCTTGACTCCGGTTCTGCTGATGGTGTCGCCTTCAGGAGACGGTAGAGAGTGTTCATAATGCAGATCAAACCCAGATGGAAAATTTCTTCCTCCAGCGAAGGACGGCCCCGCGGAGGCCTGCTGTCGGGGGGGGGGGGGGGGGGGTGCGGGGAGACAGAGTTCCGCCTCGCGACACCGTGACCCTGCTCCTCGGGGCGATCCCTGCTGGATGGAGCTGTGCCCAGTGCAGGCTCCAAGTCAGGTGGTCCACTAGGACCTTCTGTCTCACGCTCACCAAGCCAGCTCCTTGCAGGGGCCTCGGTGTGTCGGGCCCAGACCCCTAGGCCCAGGGAGGGCGGTGGTCTCCTTATTGATGACGACGATGATGATGACACAGACCCTGATCGTTGCTCCGTGGTTTGGTGTAAGCGCCTCGCTGTCTCTAACTCTGCACCTGCCCCAGTGTTGGCGCCTGTCTGTCTGCCCTGAGTCGAAGCCGGGACACCCGCAGAGCCCGGAGTTCTGGGGGCCCCCAGGGCCCTGCCCTCCGCTGCTGTCATTCCCCCCGTTTCCCTTCACAGGCAGGTTTTCTTTCGTGTCCCCACTGGTGGGCTCGCCTCCCTCCCAGGCATGGTTTTTATTCCATTTCATCTTCATTTGAGAAATGTCGTTAGAAACAATTTGGGGGAGAGATTCTGAACTCCTGCGTCCTCTGTTCCCGGGTCTCCGCCGCCCCCTGGCGTCTCCCTCGGAGGCAGCACCCGGAGCCAGCGGCCCCGGGGACACGGCCCCCTGTGCGGGGAGGCGGGGTGGCCGCAGGAGGACAGCGGCCGGTTACGAGGATGAAAAAAAGCTGGGATGAGGAGAAGCCACACTGCCGTCGGCTTACTGGGCGTCAAGGTCCCCACGCGTCCTCCCGTCCCCTCACCGCGGCGGGCAGGCGTCTTCCCGCTGCTCCGGGTCTGGAAGCCTCCCTCTGCGCCCCCCGCCCGCGTCAACCCCCCCCCCCACCCCGTCCTTCCTCCCTCTCTCTTCTCTCTGTCTCTCTGTCTCTGTATGTCTCCCTGTCTCTTCTCTCTGTCTCTGTGGCTCCCAGTCTCTGTGACTCTCTCCTCCCAGCGTTCTCCTTCCTCAGAGAACCTTTTCCTTCTCCTTCCACTTGCTGTGGTTGGTCTTCCTGCGTCTCTTTTGTCCCGTGCTGGCGGCTCCCTTCCCTGGAACTCACCCACGGCCTCAGGCTCCAGCCTCTCCCCTGCACAGGTCCTCGTCCTCTGTCTGCCCTGGTCCCCCTGCGACCCCTGCTCAGTCCCTGGGCCCCATCTTCACAATACGTCCCAGGCCGGCAATTGTCCATGTGGCTGGAGCTGTCCCCAGCACTGAGCCTCCCTCTGTGACCACTGGCCCTGTGGCCCTCTGGGGCATCTGGGCCAGCAGTGGACGGCCATCTGGAAGGCTGGACTGTTGCCAGCTGCTCGGCCACCGACAGGAGATTGTTTCCTTTTCAGAGCAGCTGTGGAAACTCACACAACATCCCTGGAAGGACAGAACCATCTCACCGTGGGTTCAGCGCTGCTTCTGCCAGTGCAGTTTCGGTGCTTGGCACCGATCTTCCACTGGGTGTCATCGGGCATCCCCTGCTCCTGGCATCAGGGACACAGAGGAGAAGGGGCCGAGCCCTGCAGCCCTGGGGCCGATGTGTGCACGTGTGTGAGCGTGTGTGTGCATCTGTGTGAGTGTGTGTACGGGCGTGTACATTTGTGCTGTGGGTGTATAGTTGTACCTATGAACGTGTGGAGCATCTGTGTGCATGTGCACACACGTGTGTACCTGTGGGTTTTATGTGGGCATTTCAAACCCAGCATAAGAGCAGCTTCTCCTCTTGCTTCCAAGGAGGGCAGAGATGCTGACTGACTGCACCTAAAAAGGGTGATGGGCACCCCACCCCGGGTGCATAAGGGGATCCCAAAACCATAATAAGCTGACCAAATGTGTGTGTGTGGTCATCACTGCGCTCTGACCCTCCTAAACGATGTCGGTAAAATGTCCCCCCGGACTGGCAGCTCCTCTGTAACCCCCGACAGGAGACTGATTCCAGGTATCCACAGAAAAATATCTTCCAACCTATGTTAAGATTTTATAGCTAATCAACAAGGACCAACTGTATAGCACTGGGAACTCTACTCAATATCCAGTAATAAACTATACGGGAGAAGAACCTGAAAAAGAATGAGTATATGTGTCACTGAATCACTTTGCTGTACACCTGAAACTAACACAACGCTGTAAATCAACTCTAATACAAAATAAAATTTAAAAATAAAATAAATTAAAAATCGGTTTTAAAGGTAGCCACCAGGAGAACAGAAATTGGATGGAGAACTTCCAAACCATCATCAAGACGAAAAGTGGAGCAAAGACAATTCAGCCAATACAGTGAAAGGCTTGGGGGGAGGGGTAACAGTAAAAACCATGGTAAACAAGAAATGCAAGACCAGACGGCCAGGTAAATGCGAAGCCGCTAACGATCACAGAAAAGCATCAAGGGCTGAGGTCCCTACTAAGAACCTTCCAGATTTGAGGGGGTGGGAGAGGGATTAGTGGACAATTCTGTATGCTGTTTATAAGAGATACAGTCAGAAGCTAAATGAAAGGGAACATTTGAACATAGAGGGAAAGACAGAGATTAAAGCATCCACACACACAAAGAGAAAGTGGTTGTGCCACTCTATGTCTGAACAAGTATTAATTAAAATAGAATGAAGATGGAAAGACTTAATGTAGAAAAAGGAAGGTTTTATATGGACTAAAGGTAAAATCCTCCAAAAAGACGTATCAGTAGTGAATCGGGCAGCTAAATGCTCACCTTCAGGATGTAGGAAGCAAAACCCTTTAGGACTTTTCGGGTGAGCTCCACCCTCACAGTGAGACACCGGACACGCTCACAGAAGCTGATGAAGTGGAAGGTAAGTAGGTAAGTAGGTCCCTGGGGATGGAGTTACCTGGTCGGAGGGCAGGCCGAACGTGTGGTCACAGTAAGCAGAGGAGGCTGGGGACAGGAAGGTGGACTCGCCCAGTGCCGCACGGGGCCCGGGATCACCCACGAGCTCCCTCTGCGCCCCAGTAACGCAGGGCCCCGTTTCCCGGGACCCTTTAAAGAGACCTTTGTAAACAACTTCCTGGTTAAAGCTGCCTGGAAATGGCCTCACAGCAGCACCGTGGGCGTTTCCTGGAGAACGGGGGTCGGGGGGACGCTGAAGCCAGAAAGCACAGAGCAGATGCCCCCAGGAAAGGGCTCGATGAGGCAGGAGGAAACTGAGAAAACAGGAAATTGACAAGCAGACCTGCCCAGGAAAACCCAAAGCTGGACTTTGGGGAAAAATGAATTTTATTAAAGATAAAAGACGAAAAAGTAAAATAATGACAGAAACTAAAGGGATGTCAAAAGTTAAAGGAGGGCTTCCCTGGTGGCGCAGTGGTTGAGAGTCCGCCTGCCGATGCAGGGGACACGGGTCCGTGCCCCGGTCCGGGAAGATCCCACATGCCGCGGAGCGGCGGGGCCCGTGAGCCATGGCCGCCGAGCCTGCGCATCCGGAGCCTGTGCTCCGCAACGGGAGAGGCCGCAGCAGTGAGAGGCCCGCGTACCGCAAAAAAAAAAAAAAGTTAAAGGAGAACTTCATGCACAAGTTTCCACCCAGCACTTTGAAGGTCTAAATGAAACTGAGGAACTATGGGATGAAATGGACTCGTTCATTTCTCCCCATATATTTGGGGGCATCTCCTGTGAGCCAGGGACAGACAGACCAACAGGGACCACTGCCCTCGGGGCACTGACTCTCTAAGGAAACTAGACGATGACCAGCAGTATGTGACGTGGTGGCCGTCCGCCGGCCATCAACACCAGGGAGACCCACAGAGCAGGTCCGAGCGGCGGGCAGTGCCCCCTTATGTGGGAGTGGCCAACAGTGAAAGATGGACAGCGGTCCTGGCCCTGGGACCAGCCTGCCCGCAGCAGCGTCCCCCTGCATCCGACAGGCGTTCACACACTCACAGTCACACACGTACACACACGGTAACACACACAGACAGACACAAATACACGAGCACGCACAATCAAACACAGACACACCTGGTGATACAGACACAAACAGTCACATGCAGTCTTACACGCAGACACACACAAAGGAAAAAAGAACGTGAAGGAAAACCACAGGCAGCATCACAGGAGACTGGATGCAAACACCGTGCAGGTTTCCATTTCACATCTGTTTCTGCTGCACAGGCCACAGACAGGCAGCACACGCAACGCAGACAACGGTTCGAAGCCACAGGCCCTCCGCTTCCCAGAGTTAATGCCTGGTTGTTGTTTGGAATCTCTCAGGCACGTCCACGTGGAGGTACGTAGTGTTCTGAACTTGCCTAAATAAAACACCAGCAAAAAACCAAGTGAGGGATCAAAAGAGTAACTGGTTCTCAACCCGAAGGAAGCCTCCTCTCGGCCTGCGAGGGTGTTTCCGCGCTACCACGTCCATCAGTGCGATTCCGTACATTAGGAGCTCAAAGGTGAAAACTCTCAGTGAATCGGGAGCACAAAAGCACATCCTTCATTCACGAAGCTGGAAACCTACAGCAACTGCCCTGTTTATTTCTTAGACATTAAAAGCATCCCATTAAAACCCGGTGTCAAACAGATAACTGCTTTGAGGAGAACCGACATCCGAACAGTACTGAGTCTCGACGTCCATCAATACAGCGTATTTCTCAATTTTTAGTGATAATCTCTAAATTCCCTCAAAATGCCGTGACGGTCACCAGAGTGCTCTTACACACCTTCTGTTAGATTCATAGTTGTTTGATATTTTTATGCTTATTATAAGCGTCAGCTTCCAAATTCTATTTCCAACAGTTTGTTGCAGGCACAGAAAGAATTGATTTCTGTGTATTGATTTGTTTTTACTGTGGTGAAATAGCATGACATAAAAGTTACCATGTGAACCATCTCTAAGCGAACAGTTCAGTGGCATCACATCCACATTGTCCTGCAGCCACCGCCATCACCCAGCCCCAGAACGTCCTCGTCACCCCATGTAGAAACTACACACCCTGTATATTGATTTTGTATCAATCGAGGCTGTATCAGTTTGCTAGGGCTGCCATAACAACATGCCACATACGGGGCGGCTTAAACAACACACATTCGTTGTCTCCAGTCCTGGAGGCTGTAATCTGAGATCCAGGTGTGGGCAGGGCTGGGTCCTCCTGAGGCCTCTCTCCTTGGCGTGTAGACAGCTGTCTTCTCCCTGTTCGTCCCTCTTGGTGTGTCTGCGTCCTGATCTCCTCTTCTTATAAGGACACCAGTCACGTTGGACTAGGGCCCATCCTAATGGCCTCATTTTCACTTAATCTACTTCTGTAAAGGTCCCAGCTCCGAACACAGCCACATTCTGAAGTCTGGGAGTTAGGACTCCAACATGTGAATTTTGGGGACACAGTTCAACCGGTAGCACTGGCTCTTGTGGATTCTTCTGTATACCCAACTATATCATGTGTGATGACATAATTTAATTTTTCCTTTTAATTTCTCTTTCTTACAGCAGCGGTCAGGACCCCAGCACTGAATATAGGCACCCAGCCTCAGAGGGACAGATTTCTGTGACTCACCTCGTTTTTTAGTCAGTTTTTAAATCGAATGAAGGAACATTGGATTTGCTCAAAAGCATCCTCAGTCTCTGTTGAGATGATCGCAGGACTTCCTCCTTTTTTTATTTACTTAAAAAAAATATTTAGGGACTTCCCTGGGGGCGCAGTGGTTAAGAATCCGCCTGTCAATGCAGGGGACACTGGTTCGAGCCCTGGTCCGGGAAGATCCTAAGTGCCGCGGAGCAACTAAGCCCGTGCGCCACAACTACTGAGCCTGTGCTCTAGTGCCTGCGAGCCACAACTACTGAGGCCCGCGCACCTAGAGCCCGTGCTCTGCAACAAGACAAGCCACCACAATTAGAAGCCCGCGCACCACAACGAAGAGCAGCCCCTGCTCAATGAAACTAGAGAAAGCCCACGTGCAGCAACGAAGACCCAGCACACCCAAAAATAACTAAATTAAATAAATAAATAAATTTATTAAAATGTATTTATTTATTTATTTGGCTGTGCTTGGTCTTCGTTGCGGCACGTGGGATCTTTGTTGTGGCATACGGGATCTTTTAGTTGCAGCATGCGGGATCTGGTTCCTTGACCAGGGATTGAACTCCAGGGCCCCTGCACTGGGAGCATGGAGTGTTAACCACTGGACCACCAGGGAAGTCCCAGGATATCCTCCTTTCATTTGTGAGCCACACCAATGAAGTTTCCAGTGGGCATTTTCTCCGGATGCGCTATATTTTGTAAATTCCTAGGCATGTTTTTTTCACCAGTTAACATCTCTGAAGTCAGGTGCAGTGTTGCCATGGATGTTGTCTTTTTCTATTATTATTGAAGTATATTTGATGCATAATATTGTATATCAATAAATTACAATGGCACAATATAGTGATTCGCAATTCTTAAAGCTTTTGCTCCATTTATAACTATTATAAAATATTGGCAATATTCCCTGTGTTGTACAATGTATCCTTGTAGCTTATTGTATACCTGATAGTTCGTACCTCTTAACCTCCAACCCTACATCGCCCCTCCCCTTCCACCTCTCCACTGGTAACGACTAGTTTGTTCTCTAGATCTGTGAGTGGCAGTGGATGTTGTCTTATAATCACTGCACCCTGGTGGCAACTGTGACATGTGGACATTTGGTCACCACCCACGCACAGGAAAACTTGGCGGTTTCTCCTGTGGGTCCGGCTGGACAGCCGCGGGCGCTCCACAGCTGTCACCCAACAGGCCGTGTAAGGACCATCTGGAGAAAGGATGTGAGTCCTGACTTGTCTGAAACCCTGCCTAACACTCTCTAGTAAGTGTTTTGTCTTGTTTTTTAACTTTTAAAGTTTTATTTATTTATTTTTATTTTTGGCTGCGTTGGGTCTTCACTGCTGCGCGCGGGTTTTCTCTAGTTGCAGCGAGAGGGGGCTGCTCTTCACTGCGGTGCGCGGGCTTCTCATTGCGGTGGCTTCTCTTGTTGTGGAGTACGGGCTCTAGGCGCATGGGCTTCAGTAGTTGCAGCACACGGGCTCAGTAGTTGTGGCGCACGGGCTTAGTTGCTCCGTGGCATGTGGGATCTTCCCGGACTGGGGCACAAACCCGTGTCCCCTGCATCGGCAGGCAGACTCTCAACCACTGCGCCACCAGGGAAGCCCCCATAGTAAGTTTTTGTTTGTTTGTTTTAATATAATTGTCAGAACTTGCAGAATTGGCATCAGCTGCTTTGAAGGGAGAGACAGTGGACCACTGTTTTGAAAAACACTGCACTGAAACCCATGGGGAAAATTTTAAAACACTCTGGAAAGGGGCACAAGTCGGTTTGAAGAAGTGGAAAGACATCCTCATCCCCTTGGACAGAGTGACCCAACATTGTAAAGTGTCACTTCTTCCTAAGTTAATTTATAAATTCAATGCAACCCCAATCAAGATACCAAGACACGTTTATGGAGTGAAACGAGTTGGTGATACAGTTCTTACGGAAAAGCAAACATGTAGGAAAAGCTAGGAGTGCCCCGAAAAAGAGAAACTGTGAGGACCCAGCAGATGTGACGACACCTGAAAGTCTCTGTGACCTGTTTAGAGCCGCGTGGTGCCGGTGCCGGAGTGGACTCGGACCACGGAAAGGGCCGGGCTGGGTGGAAAGTTCGTGGATGACAAGGGTGGGTCACAAGTCACGGGGTAAAGACAGAATCTTCAGTGATGGCGTTGGGAGAACCGAGTAGCCCTTCGGAAAAGGGATTCATGTTCATCTGGTCGTGAGTGGCCGCTGGGGCTTCTCTGCTCTCTACTGAGCATGGGTGCTATCCGCCAGGCCACCAGGGACACTTGGCGTCTTTCAAGGCCCTCCCTGGCTTTTCCACCCCCCAGATGTCCACGTGAAATATCTGTCTGTCTGGGTGGTCCGTCACTTGCCCCGACCACTACGGGGACCTCAGGGTAGCTGGGGTGTTGGCCTTCTCTGTCAGTTGCCACAGAGTTTGCTGTTGTTGTTGGCAACGCCCTGAGCATGGAATTTTCCAGACTCAGCTCCAGAGAAAGCTGGCCCCCTCTGCCACGGTCCTTCTGCTCTCCAGGCTGGGCCGGACTTCCCTGCAATGGGTCTTGTGGGCGGGGAGGGAGAGGAGCAGGCCCTGGCTAAGATGCCACAAACTCTCACGGTTCCTGCCAAGATTCAGTAGATTTCCCTGGATAAACATGTCTCAAGGGACTTCCCTGGTGGCGCAGTGGTTAAGAATCCACCTGCCAATGCAGGCGAAACGGGTTCGAGCCCTGGTCCGGGAAGATCCCACATACCGCAGAGCAACTAAGCCTGTGCACCACAACTACTGAGCCTGTGGTCTAGAGCCCGCGAGCCACAACTACTGAGCCCGCGAGCCACAACTACTGAGCCCGCATGCCACAACTACTGAAGCCCACGCACCTAGAGCCCATGCTCTGCAACTAGAGAAGCCACCACAATGAGAAGCCCGCACACCACAATGAAGAGTAGCCCCGCTCGCTGCACCTAGAGAAAGCCCACGTGCAGCAACGAAGACCCAATGCAGCCAAAAAATAAATAAATTTATAAAAACAAACAAACAAAAATGTCTCAATTTGTTGCATGCATTTGGACAATTCCTAGAGTTTTTTTTGGTTTGTTTTGTTTTTTGCTGTACGCGGGCCTCTCACTGCCGTGGCCTCTCCTGTTGCGGAGCACAGGCTCCGGACGCGCTGGCTCACCAGCCATGGCTCACGGGCCCAGCCGCTCCGCGGCATGTGGGATCTTCCTGGACCGGGGCACGAACCCGTGTCCCCTGCATCGGCAGGCAGACTCTCAACCACTGCGCCACCAGGGAAGCCCCTTTGCTTTGTTTAGTCATTCTACATTTAAGTTGATTCAGGGTCAACCTCACTCATTTCATAACAGCATCTCCTTTTATTTCATCATTCATTTATACATGGATGCCGGGGCCCTATCTGAGGGGCTGGATATAAAGTGATGCACATAATAGGGTCCTCCCTGGCCAGGGGCCTCTCAGCAAGTGGAGGAATCACCACAGAGTCTCTGGGAGGCTCCTGTTCTTGAGATGTTTGAAAATGTTGTCTGCGATGCTACGAAAGGGTCAAATGTCAGACACAATAATGAGTGAAAATGGACCCAAGAAGAACAGGCCATTTGATTTCACTATCACAACATCCTAGAACAGGCAAAATTGATCTATTGATAGAAGTCAGGTCAATGGTCAGCAGCCTTGGGGATGGGGCAGCAGGGATTTACAGCAAAGGAGCGCAGAGAAACCTTCCAGGCTGATGGAAATGCTCTGGATCTGGACCGGGAAGGTAGTTACAAAGGGGGGTACATTTTTTTTTACAACCCATTGAACTGGACAGTTTACATTGGAGCATTTTATCCTGTATAAATTATATCACATTAAACCTTCCGATTACAAAATTTGAAAAATTCAAAAATTTCACATTTCGAAAGTCTGTGGCCTTTCCCTGCACAAGAATTGAGCTGGTTATAGAATTACTGGATTACTCTCTTTCTCTGAGGTCCCTGTAGACATTGCTCCTGGCATGGAATGTTCCTGTGGAAAATTCAGAAACGAGCCTGATAATCTTCCTTGTAGATGAGTTTTGTTTTCTTCCAGGGCCAGGAGAAAAATGGGGTGCCCACAGAATTCTCATCTGGTTCTTCAAATTCCAGGAATTCTGGACTCGTTCTGATACGGTTTGAGGAGGCCCCACTTCTCCCCATGGAGTTCTGCGCCAGTTGAGAAATAAAAGAGTGAGGTTTGGGGGACCAACATTCTGTTTATTACCGGTAAAGCTGCTGTTGGAGATTATGAGCTCAGGGTCTTTTTAATAACGACCCTCAGAATGTGCAGACTTGCCCCCCAGGCACAGCTGTCCCTGTCCTTCCCTAAGGGGAGAGCCCGATGCTGGAAACCTTGGAGGTTGGAAGAGCACAGAAAAGGCTTGGGCAGGTTGGTTCCAGGGAGGAGTGGGGACCCCTGCCCTGCCCCTCCCCTTAGCTCTCCAATAAGCAGGGCCCCCTCCCCAGTCTACGGGGAGAGCCATCACGGCGGAGGGACACATCCGCCACCTCTTGTCTCCTAAACAAAAAGCCTGTGGTGGACGAATGAGCCCCCTCCCAGGGCCGTCCACGGAGACCCCAACCTCTGGTCCCTGACCTCCTGGGGCCTCTGGGAGGCAGTGTAGCCTTTACCTCTAGAAGGTTCTGAAGCGGTTAGAACCATACTTAATTCCAGTGCCATTCTCCATCTGTGATGGGTTGAGTCGTGCGTAGCAGACCTAAACCCCAGGACCTCAGAATGTGACTGTGTTTGGAGGTGGGGTCTTTAAAGAGGTGATTAAGGTAAATGAAGTCATAAGACTGTGACCCTAATCCAATGGCTGGTGTCCTTATAAGAGGAGGAGGTCAGGACACAGACACACACAGAGGGACGACCTGGTGAGGACACAGGGAGAAGACGGCCGTCTACACACCGAGGAGAGAGGCCTCGGGAGGACCCAGCCCTGCCCACACCTGGATCTGGGATTCCAGCCTCCAGGACTGGGGACAATAACGTCTGCTGTTTAAGCCCCCTGGTCTGTGATGTTGGTTACAGCAGCCTGAGCAAACTCATACCCCGTCCAGGGCGTAAGTGCGTTATTTCCCTCCTATTTCCCAAGCTTGTGTCTGGCCACGTCCTGGAACAGGCCATCAGAGATTCTGTGATGACATCATAAACTCAACACACAATTACGCTTCAACGATACAACAAGAGCTAACACTTCTATGCCGTCTGGTAGTAGCAGGTACTTTTCAAAGATTTCACACATATTGACTCACAGCTCTCTCAAGAGCCTCGTGAGGCTGGCTTGCCGTGACCCTGGCTTTTATGAGAGAAGAGGACAGCAGGTCCCCCACAGAACCTCTCCAAAGCCTTGCAGGTAGAAGTGTGCAAGGCTGGCCTGGTGCTCGGGCATCGGGGCCTGGAGCCTGGATCCTTGACTCCAGGGCTGTGGCCTCTCCAAACAGCCAGCTCTCCACAGACACCTCAAGCTGAAAACAGTCCCCCCGTCGTTCAGTCCAGGGGGAGCGTGAAGCCCAGGCAGTGGTTTGTGTCAACTCAGCTGAATCAGGTGTCTTCAGGACACAGTCGGCCAGAGAGGAGCAAAACTCAGCAGCCACTGTGTTCTTTTGTAAAAATACTATTCTTTTTTTTAGATTGTGGTAACAAACACACAACATAAAATTTACCATCTCAGCCGTTTCGAGGTGTACATGTCCGGGCACGGAGCACATTCACATGCTGTGTTACCTTCCCTACCATCATCCCCAGAACGTTCCGTCTTCCCAAACGGACACTCTGCCCCCATGAACGCTCACTCCCCTCCCCTCCCCCAGCCCCGGACCCCACCCTCTCCTGTCTGTCTCTATGGATCTGACTCCTTCAGGGACCTCACGTGGGTGGAATTAGACAGGGTTTGTCCTTCTGTGTCTGGGTTAGTTTCACTTAGCATAACGTCCTCCAGGGGCCATCCTGCGGTAGCCTGTGTCAGGATCTCCTTCCTTTTCAAGGCTGAGTAATGCCCCACTGTGTGCATGGACCACAGTTTGCGTGCCTGTTCTCCTGCTGACGGACGTGGGCTGCATCCACCTTCAGGCGTGTGAATGATGATGTCGTGAACACGGGTGAGCACGTGTCTCTCCGAGACTCTGCTTTCACTTCTTGAGGGGACACAAGTCACAATGCTCTTAAGGTCACGGTGGCCACAGGCAGTGAGGCAGACACAGGCCTGGCACTTTGCAGGTGTCTCCACTTTTCCTGCCCTGAGCCCTCTTCCCGACGGGTCCCCGCTGCCCCGCAGGGACCCCAGGTGTTGTCGGGCGCTTGGCTGTGGACTTGCGGAGGCAACAGCGAGGGGGGCAGCAGCCGGGCCTGCGCGAGTCCGGACCCAGCTGCAGGGGAGGCGAGGGCAGCCACCCCCCAGGCCCTCCTTCCCTAGAGCTTCAGACACTCACAGTGGGTCCAGCCCCGCTGCTAACATTCTTTATTCCGTGAGCTATTGCATCGGTTGCCGTGTAGCAAGTTACCCGCAAACGTCACGGCTGGAAACAACACGCGTTTCACCACCTCCCTGCTTCTGAGGGTCAGGATCCGGGAGGGGCTCGTCTGGGTCCCCCAGGGCCGTGGTCTCCCCTGAAGGCTGCCCTGGGGAGGCCCTGCCTCGAGCTTCTCCGTGGGTGCTGGCGGGTTCACTTCTTGGAGGGCTTCCTTTGCCGGCAGTTATCACGGGACATCCAGCCATTGCCGCGAGGGCCCCTCCCCCCAGCCCGCACCCGCACTCGCACCCACCTTCTGTGGCCCAGGCTCCGCGGCGTTCCAGGCTCTAAAGCCCTCTCCCAGGGGCGGGGTGGGGGGTGCTCCTGAGCACCCCCACGTGGTCGGCTGGCCCCGTCCTCAGGGCCTGTTCAGCGCCAGCAGCCCTGGCCCCTCCCCACACCCCCCATCTCCTCTCCCTGAGCTTCTCCAGGGGACCCTCCCGTCAGCACCCCCGGGAGCTCCACGCCTGGTCTTCAGCGGCGGCACCGTCCGCCGGCTGCCCACTGGGGGTGCTGGGGTTCTGTCGCCCAGGGTCTCGGTGTTTCTTGGGGCAGGGCTTCCCCCCACTCCACCCACCCCAAGCTGCGCCCGGAGTCTCCCCGCTACCCTCCGGGGGAATAAACCCCGAAGGCACCTGCAGGGGTCCCAGGGTGCAGGGGGTGGGGCTAGGGGTCCGCTGCTTCTCCGATAGCCTTCACCAGCCTGCCTCCCTCCAGCGACCCCCGCCTGCGCTCACCCCCGTGGCACCCTCACTGCTCACGGCCGTCAGGACGCGGGAGTGGCTTCCTCCCCCATGGGCTCTCCCCGTGGACACTCCGTGGGTTTGCCCCTCTCTGCCCTGCACTGACCACTATTCTGTGGGCACCAGCTGCCCCCACGCCTGCGAGCCCTCGTCCGCCTCCATCCCAGGTCGCACCGTCGGCAGCAGGTTCAAGGCCCCTCGCACTTCGCTTTCTGGCAGTGGATCAGCAGTGGGGGGTGGGGGGTGGTCACCCCGCCCCACAGGAGCTGGGCAGGGCCATTTCTCTGTGCATCTGGGGCGGCAGGGCCCAAAGAAGGGGCACAGGGCCAGCCGTCCCCCTCCTGGTGGGAGGAGGTCCAGCAAGAGGGTGACGAGGTCTGAATTGTGCGTCTCTGGCTGGAGATTGGTCGGATGTCCCCCGGAACAGAAGTCCAAGTCCTTGCCTCGCCTGCAGGACCCTCTCTGCAACCGGCCCCCCCTCGGTTCATGCCGTCTTTCCCCAGCCTGCGGGCCTCGGGGCCCCTTCCTGCTCGCCGGACATACGTGGGTGTGTGAGGCTCCCCCAACCCACATTCTGAATTGAATGAAACCTAAGAGAAAGTACTGAGCACTTGAGGCCAGGCGGGGTGTCCTGAGTGGATACCCGTGCAGAGCGTGGGGTGCTGGGGGGAGAGCCACATCCTGCCTCCCAGGGAAGGGGCATCTATAACTCATGCAAACAAAATGCCGTTTGCCCCGGGAGCCCCTCCGAAAATCCAGCCGCGCAGTGGGACGCCTGCCTGTCCACGGCAGAGTCCTCTGCTCAGACTCCCGCCGGTGCTGGGGGCAGTTTGCAGTCTTCCTGGGGGTCCCTGGGAAAGCCACCAAAAGCACGTGCTCTGAGTTTCCTGGGGGAGTGACCTCACTTCTGTGTGCCCCTCCCGGGGCCCTGTGACCCTGTCCTGGGCGCTCTGAGCCAGGAGGGCAGCCCCAGGGAAGTCCCTGCCTCCCGCCCTTTTCCTATTAGAATTTCAATGGGACCTTCGACTTGATGGATGGCTTGTGGCGGGCGCTCGGCCTGGCCCCGAGGCCCACCTGCTCCATGTGGCCTGACTCTGACGGGCTCAGTGCCGGCTGCCGCCTTTGTTGTCTTTGTCTTTCCTCCCTCCTCCGAGACCCGGGCAGTAGGCTCCCATCCCGCAGGCCTGTGGGGCGGCAAGGGCCTGGCCGTGGCCGTGGGAACTGACCGGGCGCTGGGCTGGACAGCCCTTCATGTAGAGAATGTCCTGCCTGGACCCCCCATGGCCATACGGCCCAGGGTCTGGCCCAAACATGGGCTGGTGCCCCACTGGCTTCTAGAACCTTCTGGTGGCCCCTCCTCCTGCCATCTCTGGCTTCACCTGGGTTGTCTCAGCTGACCACCCCCATCTTAACACCAGCCCCCGCCTACCCACATGTCATCCTGGGGGGCCCGGCCCATCAGATTTGCGTCCTTCCCCAGGGCGAGCACCCCTCCGTCACTGACCCCAGCCATCCCCTTGGCCACACCCCCTGTGCTGGCTGTCCTTGCCATCCAGCCCTGGCTCATCTGCCCTCCACAGCCTGGGACCCCTCCCTCTCTGCAGGAATGCACATCCCCCTCTCTCTCCAGGATCGCCCAAGTCTGGCCTTCTCCGGAAACATCTGGTCCCGTGCGGGCGAGCATTCCATCCAGAACTTAGTCAGTCTTGGGGCAGCTGCCTGTCCGAGGGCCTGCTGGGCGCTGGGGCAGAACAGTGAGCAACGGCGGACAGTCCTGCCCTCCGTGGAGGGCGTGGCTGAGGACCCAGATCTCCGGGGGGGCAGCTCCTGGTTCTGGGCCTTTGCCCTAATGTCGTGTATCTGCCAGATGCCACCTGCTGCTGCCAACTCCTCCTCCCGGGTGGGCACTGTCTCCAGGTCTGGACAGGAGCCTCTGGACACCCTTCTTTCCTTACACTCGGCCCCCGGCCTGGCACTGTGCTCATGGGAGGGCCTCTGTCCACTCTGGCAGGACCTGCTCCAACTAGACACACAGGACGCTTCTAGAACTTTCCTTATCTCGTCTCTCAAGGTGTCCTCTGCTAAATTTGTGGCAATTTGGTGCAGCAGCAGTAGACAGCTGTACAGTAGGGCAGAGCAACTGGAAAGAATTAAAGACAAAAGGACAGCAATTGATGCAAGTGGAATATGCAGCAATAACAAACTCCAGGAAAAACAAAAGGCTGTCCAAAGAAGGTAATGAAGTTACACTACCTTCTACTAGAGTGGATGGTGTGTAGACAGGATGTTGTAAACACTGACCATCGATTCAAGTTTAAAAGTTCTCTCTGTACGGAGTACATGAGGAAGGACAGGTGAGGGACAGGTGAGGGGTAATAACAGAGCTAATCCTCACCTGACACAACAGAAGTTAGTGAATAATATCTCAAATTGACCGACGAAGAACCATAGAGGAGAGCAGAGACGGCTGCATAACATGTGCGAATGCACTGAATGCCACTGAATTGTACACCTGAAAATGGTTAAAATGGCAAATTTTAGGTTATGTACATTTTACCACAAATTTAAAATTTTGAAAAAATAAAAAGCAAACGAACAAAACCGTGTGCCTCCAGAAAGCATTACTGAGGCCTCCACGGAAAAGGCAGATGAGACTCCAGCCTTGAGGAGACTGCCTGGGGTGTATAGGGTGGACACAGAAGTACACGTTGAATTATCCTGCTGGGGATGGATGGTGTGGGGAAGGACCAAAAGGATGGGGGGGGGGGGAGTGGCTACTGGGCGCATGCGGGGAGAGAGGTGGTGTAAACAGGAAGGAAAGGGTGGCATCCCTGCTAGGATGTGCTGGAATTGGCAAGGGACAGTTGTGTGCATACTCCCCAGCCCCACCCTCGCCTTGCCAGGTACACCCACCACAGCTGCTGCCTGGACACCTAAGCTGCCCACTCAGTTCTCCTTCTGGCCATGGACTCTCCACTCCCCACATTCTTGGGGTCAGCAGACACCCTGGCAGCCAGTAGACCCTTGACCAACACAGAGAAGGGCAACGATTCCTGCCCAGCAGGCCCCATGCCCAGGAGGGGACAAGAGACTGCCTGGTGCCTGGCCAGGAGCCCATGGTGCCAGGAGCTGGGGTGCAGCCCAAGTGACCCAGGAATAGCCGTGTTGGCCTCGTCCTCTGGGGCTGGGTTGCCCCTGCCTCTCAGGTGCCAGGCTGCCAGGGCACTGCACACAGGGACAGGCCCAGGAAGGGGCACTGCCAGGACCCTGCAGCAGCCCTGCCTGGGCACTGGCCACACCCACCCTCTCATCTAGTTGCCCTACGACTATGCACCCAGGCATCACTGCCACCACCCTCACTCATGGACAGGGGCAGGTCAGGAGGGGACGGGGCCCCACCGGCTCCAGCAGGGGAGGAGGAATTTGAACCCAACAGGCTGACCCCTGACCTGGGGCATCTGAACACTGGGCCGTCCTGCCTCATGCCCTCAGCAAAGCAAGGGAGCCCAGGGTCTGCCCTAGGGTGTCAGGGGTCCCGGGGGTGCTCAGAGGCTCAGCCAAAGAGGAGAGTCCCCCCAGACGGCGGCAGACCCCCTGCAGCCCGATCTCACGCTGCTGAGCTGCCGGCACTGACTGCTCTCTCCCCGCTGTCACCTGCTCAGATGAACTTGGAAGTTCAGGTCTATTAACCCCGAGTCACTTTATTTCCGTTTTACCGCTGGCCTATTTTCTCCTCATTTAAAACCAATGAAGACGCACGTGGCGGCCTCTCAGGACGACGGCTCTGCTGCTGGGGGTGTTGGGGGCGTCCCGGCTGGGCCGAGCTTCAGGCCGAGTAACCCCTGCTTCTGGCGCCGTCGCTCTGCTGTGAATCCCACGCCCTGAGCTCCGAGTTAGGTGCCTGGAGCCGCAGAGCGCAGGAAACCAGTGCCGCAGAGAGCATGTTCCTTTGGAAACGCCCCTGGGTTTCCTGTAAACCACAGCTGGAGGGGTGCGAGGGAGGAGGCACCTGGGGGGCCGCAGCCTCCGCGAGGTGCTGTCCCCAGCAAAAGGGGGGCCCCTCTGGGCCTTGCCCCTCCGTTCCTCCACTGGACCTGAGGGTGAGGGTGGGTGTTGCTCTGCCCTCTCCCCTGGCCCACCTCAGCGTCCCCCCAGGCAGCTGGGCCCCCAGGACACACTTCAAGGCCACGAGGCCACTGCCGTGGCCCAGGGATCTGAGAAAGGCCTAGTGTCCCGGCCGTTCCCCCTGCCCACCTGCGCACACCTCTCACGCTCACGAGGTCGCCAGGCAGGTGGCAGGACACCCTTATGTTAAAACTCAGGTAAACAATGAATAATTTTTCAGCATAAATACCCTAAATATTGCACGGGACGTACTTATACTGAAAGATTGTTCGTTGTTTATCTGAAATTCAAATATAGCTGCACGTTCTGTGTTTTCATTTATGAAGTCCGGCCCCTCCTATGACACTGATGTTGGTGAAGGGAAAATGCCTCTGTGGGGGTGGGATGGGTCCCCAGCACCTCCCCCACGAACATCCCTCCTTGGGCACCGCCCTGCCAGCCTCTGCCCTCCTCCTGCCGCAGGGCCTTGGGCCAGATCCTGAGCCTGGTCTGGAAGATCCCAGGGCTCATCTTGGCCACACGGATGGCTGGACGCGTATTCGAGAGCTAAGTGTCCCTCCCGACCTCAGCCACGGCCGTGGCCCATTCCCTCCCCTGCCCGCCAGGTGGGTCCATCCCCGTGTCCTCCCCACGGCCAGGTAGAGAGGAGAGCAGAGCTCCTGGAAAGGAGTTGAAAGCGCAACATAATTTGAAGAAAGGGACCGGATTCTTTAGGTCGGGGGGGTGGGGGGGTGGGGGGGGTGGGCGGGGAGAAGGACCGAGGAGGTGGTGTGAGTGGCTGACTCCCCCGCAGCCCGGCCCCCAGGCACAGGCTGTTCTGGCCACCCTTCCATGCTGGCCCGAGATGTCAGCTGCCTGGTCGGTGGCTCTGGCCCAGCTGCTGTCCAGGTGCGCCAGGGATGGGACTCCATCTCTCGGTGTCTGATCGCTGACGGCGTTTAGGGTTCCTCGCGCCCACATCTGGGTGAGCTGGGAAGGAAGTGAGCGCTTCATCTGCCCTCTGGTGCCGGCAGGAGATTCAAGTGCACGTTCCTGCCACGTGGGGACACTCACAGCTGCCCCACTGTGACCTTGGTGAAGACCCAGTCTTCCTGCCCTCAGTCAAGGCATCGGGCCTCTCTGCTCCCCCCAGACACCTGCTCCATGAGGAATAAGCTTTCTTTACCCTCTTGGCTCCTGTGGTGTCATCAGTCTCAACATGAACCACCTGCTTCTGAAGGCGACTGTAGCACCACGGCCGCGCGTGGGCTGGAGGTGCCTCCGTCACAGTACACTGGCCCAGATGCCCTCACAGCCCTGGCCCGGATGCCCTCACGTCGTTTACTGTCTCCAGTCCCAGATCCAGGTGTGGGCTAGGCTGGTCCTCCTGAGGCCTCTCTCCTCGGCGTGTAGCTGGCCGTCTCCTCCCTGTGTCCTCACGGGGTCGTCCCTCTGTGTGTGTCTGTGTCCTGACCTCCTCTTCTTATAAGGACCCCAGTCCTGTGGGGTTAGGGTCACCCCAGGGTACCTCAGTCATTTTACCTTCATCCACTCTTTAAGGGGCCCACCTCCAAATACAGTCACATTCTGAGATGCTGGGGTTTGGGCTTCAGTCTAGGAACCTGGGGGACACAATCTAGGCCACAGCAGGGAGGTGCTCAGTGACACACCTGGGCCCCTTTCCTGTTCCTGAGGTGGGATCATCTCGTGACCTGGGCAGAGGCCTCAGCGGGGGCTGCAGCCCTGTCGGGCCAGCCCCGCTTCCGCAGAGAAGTCCCGGCCGCTCCCCCTGCCCACCTGCGCACACCTCTCACGCTCACGGGGTCGGAGGGCATCTCCCCGTTGCTGCACCTGCAGCCGCTGTGCCGGTTCCCACCCTCCCTACGCTTTGGGCTGAGGCCTCTCCTGGGACGGGCAGCCTTGAGCAGCTCCCGTCCCAGCTACTGTGCTCCGAGGCCTGGCCACGGCAGAGGCGTGTACCCAGGAAAGTGGTCTCCGGGACTTTACAAAGGTCTCCAACAGCTGCACCCAATCCTGAAAGGCTCTACCTTCAGGTGACCAAAATGAATTCCAAATCCTAACCTGTGGCCCGAGCTCCCCGCACGGGGCTCTTACTGCAGTGAGTTGCTCCTGAATTTCTGGCATATGGCTCCGTGGGACAGGATTGGAGTTTTTCCGATGAGTGTGTGATGAGGTGGAGTCAACAGATGACCAAGGTGCCAAACACAGGCAGCCTCACCCCCTCACGCGGGGCTCAGGAAACGGGGCAGGTGAAGACCAAGGGACTGATCGTGGTGTTGAAAGGGTCCTGAAAAAACAAGAGAAAAATCTCATATTAAACACCAATTTCATGGGAAACACTAATATTGCAAAAATGCAAATCTGCCAGCTATTCACGCACAAAGAATCGACGCACAGGCTTACCTCGTGATGTGATGCGACGGGCAAACTGCAAGAAACAGGGACTCAATCCACTGAGTTATATTGACTTTAATTATTAACATTCAACATAATTATTAGATATTTTTCTTCTGCTTACATCTGAGGGAAGCTTTGCCTGCACTTTGGAGACATGTGACCCGGTTCTGGGGGCGAGAGGATGTTTGATGTACTCCTAATTCTGTAAAGGGGAATAATAATAATAATAACCAAATTGAAAACATAAATAAATGGCCCCATTAGGAGCCAGGAGCAGACAGGAGGGGAAGCTGGGTTGGGGCAGCTCCCTGTCTCCTGCAGCACTTCCGGGGCTGGGACCTCTCCAGGGTCCCTGGAGCCCCATGTCATTAAACAAGTAAATACAAAGACAGTCTTACTGAAAATGCATCGACTATTAAGCCACAATTCGCCGGATTATAAGCGTCATTACGTTTTATCAGTCTGTCCGGTTATCAATCAGGTGGGGACTCCGCGCGCGGAACGTTTTCTGCCCTGGCGCTCGGGCATGGTTTCTTCGCGGTCAGCTCGAGAACGAACGAGGGAGAAGGAAGGGCGCACACCCCCTGGCAACCGCAGCACCTGCATTTACTGCGCTTTGCCTAATAAGTGTAATTTCCAGCGTGGCCTGCTTCCTCCTTCCTCAGTGGTGGCGGCGCGGGCGCACCGTCTCCGCGCACCGTCTCCTGCGCGCTCCGCGTCGGTTCACCCCGCGAGCGAGGGAGGAGGGGGCGTGTGGCTGGGCTGTCTCTCGAGGAATGGGATTAATGCTCCAAAAATAGGCGGCCAGTGCTGGGAGAGCCGGCTTGGAAACGCCCTCCGTCCCCTCTCCCTCCTCCCCGCACCCAGCGCCCGTATTGGGTCCAAGAGGCCAGGCTCCCTACGCTGTCCTGCCGCACCTGCGCGTATGACCTGCCGCACACTGCCCACCCCGCCCCCACCCCCAAGAAGTCCCGCGGAGGGAGGGGGAAGAAACAAAGCCCTACTTTGAAGAATATGACTCCCATCGTTTTTCCGGCCTGTTTTTTACGTTTTTAATTGTGTTTAAAAATATACATAAAAGGTAACCTCTTAAGCATTTTTAAGCGTGCCGTTCAGCGGTGTCAGTACCTTCACTCTGTCCTGCAACCAGCTCCAACCGCTCGCTTTTTAACTCCCCATTTCTTACTCAAATGCTGATGGAGATACAGTCGTGGGGAGAGTGGAACACCCCCCCCCCCGCGCTTCCCCCCTCAGCCCCCCCCAGATGGGGAGCAAAGCCAGGGGTCCCTGGATCTTGACCCTGCAGCGAAAGAGGTCCCTACACTCTGGAGGCTCCTCCACCCCCTCCCACCCGTGGGTGGACCCCCCACCAAGCTGGGGGTGGGGCTCAGAGCCTCCTGCGACCCAGGGCGGCCCACCCACCTCTGAATTACTAGAAAGTCTTTCTGTGTCCCCAGGCTAGATCCTTGTCGCTGGAACCTGTACCCCTTGGGGCCTCGGGGTCACTCAGGAACAGGCCTCCCCATTTTTCCTGGGTCAGCTCCCCATGATCAGAGGCACCCACAGACGCCTGAGCCCTCCTTGCTCCTTGGCTCCCTCTTCAGGTGCCCAGAGAGGGGGAAGGCGCTTTTGTGCAGCAGAAGGCTGGATGGGGCCTGGAGGAGCCGCCGTCCTGAGGCTGCAGGGCCTCCGCCCCTCCCCCAGCAGACAGAAGTATGGGGGCGGGGCTGGACACAGGAGTTGTCACTGAGACCCCCAGGGCCAAACACGCCAAGGGCCGAACACTGGGAACCTCGGTGTATCTCAGTGTGGTGCAGCCAGGGAGGCACCTGGGACTGGCCCTGGGGCCACCGGGTCACCTGCTCCAAGGCCCTCGCCTTTGTCATTTCTCCCTACCCCCACCCCAAGCTCATGGGGAAGAGTGGTGACCCCAGGAAGTAGCGACTTGCAGCCAGCCCAGCCAGGAAGAGTAAAGTTCTCTCTTGGGGTCTCCCCCAGGGCAAGCTGGGGGAGGGCACGGGTGGGAGGGCTTGCCTGCTGGCAAAGGTCTTCACTTCCAGGAGGACAGCCTGAGCGCTGGCGTCCGGTCCCCGCGTGGCTTGGTCAAGGCTTTGCTAGGGCAAGTGACCCACCCAGCTAAGAAGCAGGAGATGCCCCTGGGACACAGGCCAGTCTCCCAAGCCGTGGGCCAGGCCTGGGGAGCCGTCAAGGTCCGGGGAGCCCTCCACCCCGTCCGCTTGTGCCTCTCCCATCCCGGCCCTCTCACTCACCTCTGCAGCCCTCTCTTCCTCCCCGTCTCTCCGTGATCTGACTTTTCCAGCATCTCAGGGCCCCTGGGGGTCGTCCTACCCTCACAGTTCCGAGGTTTCTGTGTCCTCAGGTGGAATGGGCAGCAGTGCCTGGTAAGCACCTCTGGATCCTAGTCCCAAATGGTCAGGAGGGAGACCCCACTTGGCCCCGCGTGGGCAGCTGGGCATCCTGGTCCAATGAGCCACGGCTGATGTCGCAGGGCACCAACCGATCCGACTCCGAGGTTACAGCCATTGACAGTAGGAGGACCCTAATCTGGAGTGACAGCCCAGAGGTCTCCACTTCGCCAGAACTGTAAAGGGGAAGATTACAATACCTGACGACACGGACATTGAAAACGCACTTAGCCCGCAAAACACTGTAACCGAGACTGAGAGTCAAAGCACAAGCATGGAAAAAAAACATTTGCAGCAAGCATGCTAGAGGGAATGCTGATGTCTTCAATACTAAAAGGGGGACTTCCCTGGTGGCACAGTGGTTAATCCGCCTGCCAATACAGGGGACACAGGTTTGATCCCCGGTCCGGGAAGATCCCACATGCTGTGGAGCAACTAAGCCTGTGTGCCACAACTGCTGAGCCTGTGCTCTAGAGCCCGCGAGCCACAATTACTGAGCTCGTGTGCCAAAACTACTGAAGCCCACGTGTCTAGAGCCTGTGCTCTGCAACAAGAGAAGCCACCGCAGTGAGAAGCCTGCGCACTGCAATGAAGAGTAGCCCCCGCTCACTGCAACTAGAGAAAGCCCGTGCGCAGCAACGAAGACCCAACGCAGCCAAAAATAAATAAATAAATTTATTTTAAAAAAATACTAAAAGGTCTCTTGCAAATCAGTGAGAGAAACCTGAACGCCTCGAAAGAAAAGTAGGCAAAAGACATGTAGAAGTCATTCACAAAAGAAAACTGCAAATGGTGACTAAATGCAAGAAAGAATACTTCCAGCCTCACCAGTGACCGGAACCGTCCCCGCGAATGAAGAGGGTGATTGCCCTGCATCCGAACCGCCGGGTGTCAAAACATGACCCAGTTCTGTGAGTGTGGACGAAGGTGGTTCACTAACATATGGGTGATGAGGGATGAACAGGAGGAGAGAGGGCAGTAAATCAACACAACTGTTCTAGAAAGAGGGCCGTGTTGGGGGTGGATGGAAGGCGTGTAAAATGCAGTACCCACTGCCCTAACCACCCTGCGCCGGGAAATTCACTGTAGGAAAGCCATCAGAGAGGCACATGAAACACGCACGTGCAGATGGGCCAGACCAGCATCTTTGTTTGTAAGTGAAGGCATTATACATCTTACACAGTGTGAGGGTGAATTTCATATGTCAACCTGGCTGGGCTATAGGGGGCCCAGACATTTGGTTGAACAAGAGTCTGGGTGTTTCTAGATGAGATGAACGTCTGAATCAGTGGACTCGGTAAAGCAGATGGTTCTCCCCGATGTGGGTGGGCCTCATCCAATCAGTTGAAGGCCTGAAGGCTGAGCCTCCCCAAGTAAGAGGGAACTCCATCTGCCTAGCTGCTTGAGCTGGGACATCGGTCTTCCTTTGCCTTTGGACTGGAGCTGCACCTCCCGGTCCCCTGAATATCCAGCCCGCTGACAGAGGAGAGAGATGGGATGGAGATAGAGATACAGAGAGAAAGAGAAAGGATGCACAGATCTCCTGTTGGTTCTGTCCCCCGGAGACCCCGGCTAATACTCACAGTTATGGTGCCTGCACCTACTGCAGCCCCTGAAGGTAATGCTACAAAAGAACCTGTGAGGAGGAAAGTGGCTCATTGGCCGAGTGCCCGCCATGTGCCAGGCTGGGCTCTGGCTCCTGAGATCCATCCAGAAACAAAACAAGGACCCTGCCTCACAGGGCTGAGTTCCAGAGGGAGACCCGGGCCAGAGGTAACGTCGAATGGACCTCAGAAGATGGTACCTGCCATGGAAAAAGAAACGGTGAGCAGGTGAGAAGGATGTGGAGTCTTTGGAAGGAAAAGTTGCCAGTTTCAAGAGGCGTGCCACAGTGGGCCTCATGTGATGGGCTGAATTGTGTCCCCAAATTCATGTTTAACCCCAGCACCTCAGAGTGTGGCTGTGTCTGGAGCTGGGCCTTTAACGAGGTGAGGAAGGTAAAATGAGGTCACTAGGGTGGGGCCCTAACCCCACAGGACTGGTGTCCTTATAGGAAGAGGAGGTCAGGACACAGACACACACAGAGGGACGACCCCGTGAGGACACAGGGAGGAGACGGCCGTCTACACGCCAGGGAGAGAGGCCTCAGGAAGACCCAGCCCTGCCCACACCTGGATCTCAGATTCTAGCCTCCAGGACTGGGGACAATAAATCCTGTTGTTTAAGCCGCCCGGCTGTGGCACTTGCTATGGCCTCCCTGGCAAGCAAATACCCTGACACTTGATGAAAAAGTTGCAAAAGCCCTTCCAGGCCGTGAGGACGAGTATGCCTGGCACCCAGCGCCAGCGAGGGGCCACGGTGGGAGGAGCAGCGTGAAGCAGGCCGCTGGTGGGAGAGGACGCCTGAGAGAGGGGGTGGGGGAAGCCCACCTCGCCTTCTAAGCTGGGTGACAGGGACCCAGGGAAGGGTGTGAGCAGAGGAGGGGTGGGATCTGACTCCCAGTCTTAGCCCCTGAGAGGCCAAGGGAAATACCAAAGACAGCAAAGCACTCAACTATGAATATACGTGCGCTCCAACTAACTACATAACTTAGGTGAGATGGACAAGTTCCTGGAAAGACGCAACAACCAAAACTGACTGCAGGAGAAATAGGAAATCTGAATAGACTTGTAACAAGTAAAGAGATTGAATTAATAATTTAGATTCCCACAAGGACAAACCCTCGCCCAGATGGCTTCTCTGGTGAATCCGACCAAACACTAATGAAGAATTAATACCAATCCTTCACAAACCCTTCCAAGAAGAGGGGGGAACACTTCCCAACTCATTCTATGAGGCCAGAACCACCCTGATAGCAAAACCAGACAAAGACATCACAAGAAAAGAAAACTACCGACCAATTACCTTATGAATATAGACACAAGAATCCTCAACAAAATGTTAGCAGACTGGATGCACCAACATCATGTACCATGACCAAGTCGTATTAATCCCAGGAATGCAAAGTTGGTTTAGTGCTTGAAAATCAATTAATGTAATACACCACATCAACTGGCTTTTAAAAAGCCACATCATCTCAGTAGACTTGGCAAAAGCATTTGACCAAATCTGATACCCTTGCATGATCGAAAACATTTAACAAATTAGGAATCGAAGTGAACTTCTACCACTTGATAAAGGGCATTTACAAAAAACGCATAGCTCACACCATATTAACAACAGAAGACTAGGTGCTTTCCTCCTGACATCAGGAACAGGACAAGGATGTCTGCCCATCACCACTTCTATTCAACACTGTCCTGGAGGTTCTGGACAGGGTAATAAGGCAAGAAAAAGAAACAAAGGCATCCAGATTGGAAAGAAAGAAGTAAACCTGTCTCTATATGCAGATGGCATGAGCTTGAATACAGGAAACTTAAGGGATCTACTAAAAACTACCAGAACTAATAAGTTTAGCAAATTTGCAGGATGCAATGCAAAAAACCATGTGTATTTCTATATGCTAGCAAGAGCAATCTGAAAATGAAATTAAGAAAACACTTACGTTTATAATAACATCATAAAGAATAAAATACTTAGGAATAAATTTAACGAAAGAAGCACAACACTTGTGCTCTGAAATGCTCTCAATGAGCACACATCCCTTGGTAATTGAGTCACGTTAGCCTCATTTTCCCAACAGAGCCTTTAGAACACATTGGTCCCACGCCTCCCTCCACACCCCTCCCTCCAAAGCTCAGCTGCAGACTCCTCCTGTTGCCGCCCTTCCTCCCGCCCCTCCTCCCGCCCCTCCCGTCCTGGGTCCATGGCTTGTCCTCCATCTCCTCTGTAGGCCCGCCTACCGTGCCATCTCTCTGTGTCCCTCTGGCCTGTCTTCAGAGCTGCACACCTTCCTTGGGGGGGCCTCGCTCACACCCAGCATCACTTACCTCCATGGGAGTGACTCAGGGCTGTGAATGTCTCCCCAGCTCACTTATGTGGTCCACCCACATCATTTTTTTTTTCCTTTTTTCACATTTATTTATTTGGCTGCGCCGTGTCTTAGTTGCGGCACACGGGATCTTCGTTGTGGCATACGGGATCTTTTAGTTGCAGCATGTGGGATCTAGTTCCCTGACCAGGGATTGAACCCGGGCCCCGTGCATTGGGAGCACAGAGTCTTAGCACTGGACCACAAGGGAAGTCCCCCACCCAGGTTTTGTAACCATTTATTTGTGTGATTCTCTCTCCAGGGCAGAGGGTCAGCATCTGGGGAAGGGGCTGCCACACTGTGGCCATGAACCCCAGGCAATGTGGAATGAATGAATGAATGAATGATGACGCTGTCTGCCCTTAGCCTCAGAAAACAAGTGCTGGAGTCCTGGAGCCAGGGTCGGTGTCCCTGGGCCTGGGGATGCCAGCGGGCAGGACGGTGGAAGGGGGAGAGCGCACCCCTGCAGCAGTCACAGCCCGGCCAGACGCACCTCATGGCACCTAGAGTGCCTCCTGGCAGAGCTGCTGTGGCCTGTGCCCCAACCCCAACCTGTGGCTACAGCTGTTCGCTGCCCTGTGTGTCTCACGGGGGCCGAGCGAGCCTTCTCTTTCCAGCTCGTCTTCCTGAGGGCCCTTGCTTGGGGCTGTGGGAGCTGGGAACCCGCAGCAGCAGCCCTGCCTCAAGGAACCTTTAGGCTGCAGTGGAGTTGGGACGACCCAGTGACAGTCGAGTATCCTTGCCCTCTCTGCTGTGCACTCAGGTCCTCAGGCAGCCCAAGCCCGCCTACTCCAGGAAGCCCTCTCCTGCTCACATGCCCACAGCCGGGGGGTGCTGAAAAGGGGCAGAGGTCACGGGCTTTCTCTCCCCACCTGGACCTTGGCCCCGCAGGGCGGATCCCATTTGTGCCGGTCAGCTTTACTAAAGTAAAAATCACATGCGGTAAAATCGACCTGTAGGGCTTCCCTGGCGGCACAGTGGTTAATAATCCGCCGGCCAATGCAGGGGACACGGGTTCGAGCCCTGGTCCAGGAAGATCCCACATGGCGCGGAGCAACGAAGCCCGTGTGCCACAACTACTGAGCCCACGTGCCACAACTACTGAAGCCCACGTGCCTAGAGCCTATGCTCTGCAACAAGAGAAGCCACCGCAATGAGAAGCCCACCCACCGCAACGAAGAGTAGCCCCCGCTCGCAGCAACTAGAGAAAGCCCGCGCACAGCAACGAAGACCCAACACAGCCAAAAATAAAAATAAATAAATAAATAAATTTATTAAAAAAAAAAATCGACCTGTAGTTCGATGAGGTTGACAAAAGCCACTGTGGCGTAACCACAATTGGGCCCTAGAGCGTTTCCAGCACCCCGCAAGGCTCCCTCCACCATTTTCCAGCAATCTCCTTCCCCTAGCCCGCACCTGGCAACCCCCGTCTGCTTTCTGTAACTGCAGTCTTGCCTCTTCTAAAACGTCATACATAAAATCACACAGGACACTATTTCTTGAGACCAGATTCTCTGCGTGACGTTTCTGAGGTTCACCTGAGTCCTGACGGGCACCCTATTTACTGTGGAGCAGTTGTCCACTGTGTGGATGGACCACAGCTTGTCCAGCCAGTCACCCACTGGAGGACATTTGTGTTGCTTCCACTTTTTGGCTATCACAAATAAAGCTGCTATGAACGCTGGTATGCTGGTTCATGTAGACTAAGTCTTCATTTTGGGGGGGAAATACCTACGAGTGGGATTGTTGGATTGTGTGGTAAGTGTATGTTGAACTTTGTAGATTATTGCCAAACTGATTTCCAAAGTGGCTGTATGTTTACATTCCCGTCAGCAACGTGCGAGAGCTCCAGGCGCTCCAAATTCTCTCCAGTAGGTGTTGTCAGCGTTGGGAGTTTTAGTTGTTTTAATAGGTCCGTAGTTGTGGTTTTACTTTTCCTGGATCACATGACTAATCTCTTCGACCATTTTTTTCCAGGTGCTTATTTGCCATCCATTTCTCTTCTTGGTTGAAGTGTTTTGTCCGAGTTTTAAATCAAGTTTTCTTCTTATTGAGTTGCAAGAGTTCTTTATGTACTCAAAATACAAATCTGTTATCGAGGATGTGTTTTGCAAATATTTTCTCCCAATTTGTGGCTTTTCATTTTCTTTACCGTGTCTTTTGAAGCACAGATTAAAAAAATATTTATTTATTGGCTGCATCGGGTCTTAGTTGCAGTGTGTGGGCTCTTTGTTGTGGTGCGCGGGCTTCTCTCTAGTTGTGGCACATGGGCTTAGTTGCCCCGCGGCATGTGGGATCTTAGATCCCTGACCAGGGATCGAACTGGCGTCCCCTGCATTGCAAGATGGATTCTTAACCACTGGACCACCAGGGAAGTCCCCAAAGCAAACATTTTTTAATTTTGACGAGACCCAATTATTATTTTAAAAATTTTAAGGTTTGTGCTTTTCACATCTTATGTAGAAAAATCTTTGCATAACTCAAGGACACAAAGATTTTCTCCTATGTTTTCTTCTAGTACGTTCATATTTATAGTTTTTACATTTATGCCTGTATTATTGTTGGTTAATATTAGTAAATATTAATCTAGTTGATATTTATAGATAATGTAAGCTTTGAGGTTCTGTATTAACATATGATGTCTCATTATTTCAGTACCTTTTGCTGAAATGACTGTCCTTTCTCCATTAAATGACCTCTGCACCTTTGTTGAAAACCTATTGTCATAAATGCAAGGATTGATTTCTGAACTCTAGCCTCATTCTTTGATTTACGTGTCTATCTTTAAGCCAACACTGTTCTGTCTTGACTGCTGTACCTTTTTAAGTCTTGAAATAAGGTGGTATAAGTCTCCCAACTTCCTTCTTCCTTATCATTGTTTGGAATTTCCTTTGCCTTTTGCATTTCTTTATAAATTTTAGCATCAGCTTGTCAATGTCTTTTTAAAAACTGGGTGGTTTTGCTTGAAATCGCATTGAACCTATAGATCAATTTGGGGAGAATCAACATCTTAACAATATTCAGTCTTGGAATCCATGAACATGAAACCGAGCAGGGCCCTGCAGGGCCTTCAGGGACAGACCCCCTCCAAGTCCCACACCTCTTGTGTGCAGAGAGGCTTCAGCCTTCTAGGCCTTCCCCATGTTCTGAAGAGCAAATTTAATCAGAGAAGTGAGAAAATGCAGAAACGTAGGAAAGTAGTCAAGCAAGACAAAATAATCGTAGTTTAGCCATAAAGCTAAGTCAAGTTTCCTTCTCAAGGGCTATAGATAACATCCTGAGCCGTATCCTTGAGTTGTTTTGCAGATACTGAAACCTCCACCAGGTGGAACAAGTTAACTGCATGCTGACCACCAGCACAGAGACCCCAGATCAGCTGGAACAGGAAAGTTGATGATTGAGATTCCTGAAACATCACCATCAACCAATCAGAGAATTATGCAAAAGCTGGTGACCCACCCTCTGACCCTCTCTTTCACTGTGTCTTTAAAGACCCTTCCCTGAAAGCCGTGGGGGAGTTTGGGTCTTTTGAACAGAAGCTGCCCATTCTCCTTTGTTGGCCCTGCAATAAACTGCACTTTTCTTCACCACAACCCAGTGTTAGTAGATTGGCTTTGCTGCACATTGGGGTGAGTGGACCCACGTTTGGTTTGGTAACAAACACAGTAGGACTCTCCATTTACTTAGGTCTTTTTTAGTCTCTCAGTGGTATTTTATCGTTTTCTGGGTACATACCTCACACATATTTTGTTAAATTTACCTCTAAGTAATTCATGTTCTTTAATTCTATTTATAAATTGTATTGTGCTTGTAATTTCAAATTCTAATTATCCATTGTTAGGACGCAGAGATAGGATTTTTATATTTTGGCTTTGTATCCTGTGACTTTGCCGAACTCACTTGTTAGTTTTATGAGCATTTTGTAGTTTAGGATTTTCTGCAGACAAAAATGTCATCTGTGGATCAAGATTGTTTCAATTTTTCCTTTCCAATCATATAAAAATATAAGGTGTAGCTTGTTTTCCTTGCCTTATCCCATAGGCTAGGTTCTCTAGTAAAGTGGTGACAGTAGATGCTTTTGCCTCGTCCCCACTCAGTCTCTCACCATCAAGTACGATGTCACTGTGGGTTTTTGAAGATCCCCTTTATCAACTGAAGGAGTTCCCTTTTAGTCCTAGTTTACTGACATGTTTATGTGTGGGTGTTGTACATGTGTGTGTTCAAACCATAAATGGGTGAATTTTGTCATGCTTTCTTTGGGGGCATCTATTGAAATGATTGTGTGGTTTTTCTGTTTCAGACCAATCACATTGTGAATTACATCAATCAATTTTGAAATGTTAAAGGAACTTTACATTCTTGGAATGAGCCCTTCTTGGTCATATGTATTATCTCTAATATATTGCTGGAATCAACTTGCTAATATTCTGTTAAGGATTTTTTTTCTGGGCTCATGAAGTATATTGGACTTTAATTTCCTTTTCATGTCATTTCCTTATCTGGATTTGGTACCAGGGTTAAGATGGACTCCCGTGAAGAGTTAGCGGGTGCTCCCTCCTCCTCCGTGTTCTGAAAGCACTTCTGTAGTGGCCGTGTTATTTCTCCTTTAAGGGTCTGCTGTAATCCTCCAGCGAGGCCTCCCACCTTGACGTTCTCTGCACCAAGGCCAGCACTGGAGCAGGCAGATGGAAGCCTGACCACGAGGGGTTGTGCTCTTGACCCCCACAAAGATGGGAAGATGAGCTATTCTGTTGTGCATGCACTAAGTTTGAGAGTTTGTGCAACGGATACCAGGAGGAGTGCAGGAGGGAGCCTGCCCCACAGCCCTGGAGTGAGGGGGGCTGGCAGTGGTGATTCAGGGATGAGATGGGAGTGGATGTGGTCACCTGGAGAACATGGAGAGGCCAGTAGAGGGGTCCCCCACGGAGCCCTGAGAAATGATGATGGGTATGGGCTGCACGGACACAGAGAAGCGAGAAGTGGCCAGAGAGGGAAGAAGACCCCAGGAGCACAGGGTGAGGTGGGGGTGGGGACGTGGGAATCTTGAAAGCCAGGAATTTTAGCCCAAGAGTATCCAGATAAGAATGGTCAGCTGGGACTTCTCTGGTGGTGCAGTGGTTAAGTATCTACCTGCCAATGCAGGGGACATGGGCTCGAGCCCTGGTCCGGGAAGGTCCCACATGCCACGGAGCAACTAAGCCCATGTGCCACAACTACTGAGCCTGCGCTCTAGAGCCCGTGAGCCACAACTACTGAAGCCCGCATGCTTAGAGCCCGTGCTCCACAACAAAGAGAAGCCACTGCAATGAGAAGCCCGCGCACCGCAACAAAGAGTAGCCCCCGCTCGCCACAACTAAAGAAAGCCTGTGCGCAGCAATGAAGACCCAATGCAGCCAAAAATAAATAAATAAATTTATTTTTTTTTAAAAAGAGAATGGTCAGCTGGGCCAGTGCTGCTGAGGGCACAAGAATGATGCGTCTGGTAAGTCCTGCAGGCTGGGGAGGCCCAGGTGACTGTGGCAGGCACAGCTCCAGCAGAGGAAGATGGGGAGGCCAGGGGCATGTTCCTTCCCTGGCAGGTGCCCCTCCTCCAGGTACCGGGATGCCATCCCTCCTCTGCCTGCCCACGGCCCTAGCCCATCTCTTGCCCACCCTTGACCTGACGACTCCCAGTCTGCCTTTAGCCCCTGGAAAATTTCTCTAGTCCAAGGTCCCAAACTCTTCTTATATCCAGTTTAAACTGCACCACCCCCCTGAAGCCTGGCGCTGTCCGCGGCAGTGTTCCCCTGACTTGCACTGCACACCTTTGGAGGCACCTAAAGACTCTTGATCTGCAACCTTTGAAGAAACGCGTGGGAAGCAAGGGGGGACCTGCAAGGGCCACGTGGAGCAGACAGGTGTTCTGAGTTCAGATAGGGGAGAAAGAAATGCAAACAGGCCCTTCCAGGAGGGGTGCTGGGAAGACCTGCGAGTTTCCAGAGTTCTCTCAGCCCTCCCCCCAGGGCGGGCAGGAGCATAGGATTAGCCTGACGGGAGTGAGGGCTAGCTGTGGAGCCCTGGGAGCCGCAGAAAAACTTCAGGTGAAACTCGGCCACCCAGGACTTGGTGGCAGATCCGAGCCAGGGCAGGGCACCCAGCGGCTCAAAGGGTGTGGGACCCTCACGTGCAGGGTTCGGGGCTCCCTGCTCCCGGCCCTCACATCTCTTCTCCCACCACCTCTGTGGCACTGGCTTAGGCAGCACGTGTTTTCCGCAAGGAACAGGGTCCCTCCAGGTCTGGCTCCACTGCAGACGCCTCTCCCGAGCCCTCGAGCCCTCGAGGCGTCGGTGCCGGTGCACCCTCGGCCCAACCGAGGAAGAAGATGGGCCGGCACAAAGGCCTGCTGTGTGGCCTGGGTTGAGTTCCTGACCCCGCTGTGCTGGTCACAGTGGTGTACCCGGGAAAACAGAGCGGAGGAGGGCAGCAACCCGGGCACGGCCTTGGGACGCACAAGGTCACGTCTGGGCCAAGCGCCACGCAGCGCCGCCGCCCCCGGGATGGGGGTGGGGAGGGGCTAGTAACTCCTTTCCACCCCGGTGGTCGCGGCCAAGAGGGACGGCGCCGGGAGCCGGGGCAGCTGACTGCCCACCCCTACGGCCCGCCGCCTGCACCGTCCCGGGAGGCACTTTAAGAGAGGGCCGCCGCAGCTCGGCATCCGGGCGGGGTCGGGGGACTAAGGGCGGTGGGTGGCGGGCGAGGGCCTCGAGACGCCCAGGCCCCAACCCAGCCCGGGCCTCGCCCGGACCCCACCCCGGCCTCGCCTCCCGGAGACCAGCTCCCAGGAGCGCTCTCCGCGGCGGGGCGGAGCGAGGCGGGGAGCGGGGCCTGCAGGAGGCGCCGCTGATTGGCCAGTGCCGCTGATTGGCAGGCGCGAGAGCCACTCGCTGACGCCGCTGCCTACGGCTGCGCTCGTACGGGTTCGGCTCGGCAGCTCGGCTGGGCTCGGCGGATCAGCTCGGCTCGGCTCGGCTCGGCTCGGCAGCTCGGCTCAGCTCGGCGGCTCGGCTCAGCTCGGCTGCGCGACCGCTGACGGACTGACGGGCGTGCGCGGGGGGCGCGAGGCGCGGGGCGCGGGGCGCGGGGCGCGGGCCTCGGCGGCGGCGGCGGCGACGGCGGCGGAAGCCTTGTGTCCCCGCCCGCCCGGTCGTCTCGGAGAGGCGGAGGCAGCGCGGGCCGGCCGCAGCAGAGCGGGCGCAGGCGCGGGGGGCGGCGGCGCGGGGGAGGCGCGTGGGGCGCTGAGCGAGCGCGGCCCGCCGGGCGCCGCCGACCCGGCCCAGCGGACTGACGGACGCGCACGGACGCGGCCCCTCCCTGCCGCCGCCCGCCCGGGGCGCCCACCTCGCCGGCGCCGGGCCCGGGAGCGATGACATCGACGGGGAAGGACGGCAGCGGGGCGCAGCACGCGCAGTATGTGGGGCCCTACCGGCTGGAGAAGACGCTGGGCAAGGGGCAGACAGGTGCGTGCGGGCCGGCGGGGGCCGGGGCCGGGGAGACAGTGCACACGGAAGGCCCAGAGGGCCGGGAACACCGATGCGGGCCGGGGGCGCAGGGGGACCGGGAGGGCCGGGGGCGCACAGGCCCGCCGCCGGGGAGGCTGGCGCCGGCGCGCCGAGTTGGGGCCCGGGAAGGAGGCCGCCCGGAGCGGGGTGCTGCAGGCCCGGCCCACGTCTCCGGCCCGCGGCCGCGAACAATGGGAGGCCGGGCGCCCGGTCTCGCCGCGGAGCCCCGCAGGCCGCGCGGCTGCGGTCGGCCGGGCGCGGCCCAAGGACACTCGGCGCGGACGGCGGCGCACTGGCCCGGCCAGCGCCCCTCGGCCCGGCTGCAGGCTGCAGGTGCGCGGCCCCCGCCGCATTGTGCGCCCGAGCGACCGGGCCCATTGTGCCGCGGGAGGAGGGGGCCGAGCGGGCGCCCATCTGCCGTCTGCCGCGGCCGCGCTAATAGGCGTGCTGCCCGAGCAGCTGCGCCCCGGGCCGCGCGACCCCGGCCGCGACCCCCAACTCCCGCGGCCGGCGAGCAGCGAGGCCGCCATGCGCGTCCTGCAGCGACCGGGCCACTTTGGCCAGGCCGGGACCTCCCTCCACGGTGGGAGTGGGAGAGTGCCCGGGCCACTCAGAGGGCTGGACAGCGCCTCTCTTCTCCCAACCTGTCAGGATGTCTGCGACACTGCACTCCTCCAGGGGCGGGAGAGGGAGACCGGTACTGGGCCCGACCGCGGATCCCGGGCCACGGATCCCACACCGGCGGTGGAACAGACCCCAGCCTATGGGAGGAGGGGGCTGGTGCTGGGCAGCCGTCTTCTGGCGATTGGGTTAGATCGCAGCCCCAAGGCCAGTGCCCTCATCTGGCTGGCCGGGCGTTCGCAGAGTCGCTTTGTGGGACACTGGGCTCAGCCATTTTCTTTCTTCTCCCTGGATGGGCCTCTCCTGGCGGCCCAGAGGTCCGATTGGCACTGCCTCCTTCTCCCTGCCTCTCTGGGACGTTCCTTAGACCTAGGGCAGGCAGGCAAGCGGAGCAAGGGAGGAGGAGGGTGCGGCAGGGCTGGGCCCACCCCACTGGTGCAGGGCTGGGGCCCAGGAGGGAGCGCTCTAGCCAGGCTTGCTGCAGGCCCTCCCTGAGCCCCCCAGGGTGGCCCAGAGGCGGAGCCTGGAGGTGGAAGGAAAGTGGGCCAAGCCCCAGGCTGGGGTGGGGAGCAGGGGCTGTGATGTAACTAAGGCAGAACGCGTGAAGGCGTCTGGGCTAGAGGCAGTGGGAGTCCCCCCCCCCCGCCCCCTGCTGGGCAGGCAGCCCTTGCACCGTGGGGCCCGGGGCAGTAGTGCAGTGCTGTTGGAAGTCGGGGTGGCGGGCCAGGTTCGAAGAGGAGGTGGCAGACAGCCCGTGATCAGCTGAGTTCAAAATGTGCATGTTTCCTGGGAGGAACAACTGTAGTTGGTGAAATTCTCAGTGGGGGAGGGGCTTGGGGCAGCAGAATGCAGGAGGCAGTGAAATAATCTAATTATCTTACCAATAAAATGTTATTATAAGGAAACATCGGCGTGCGAGCGATGACAGCCGTGAATTATACGCAGGTCTCCAAGGGTAGGGGCTGGTCTCTGTACTCTTCATTGAGCTATTCTGTCCTACAGTTAATTACAGGAGGGTTCCACTGTAATTAACAGTAACGAACACAAAAGGATGTACAGTGTGTGAACAACAGGCTGTGTGATGTTTAGAAGCAGCTCTGAGTGGCCCCTGCATCCAGCAGCCTCTCTCCTCAGGCCCTTCTCTCGTGAGTGGGATCAGGTCTCTAGTTGAGGCCCCCTCTCTGGGGGTCTGTCCGTCCTCTGTTCCTTCTGGCCTCCCTGAGTGCTTGGAGCTGCCACTCGGGGTCCTGACGGTTGGAGCACCTGCTTCCCAGGAAGGCTGGGGAGGAGGCTGTCCTGTTGGCGCCTGTCTCTCCGTCCTCTCTGTGGCAGGGTCGTCTGGAGTCTGGTGGACGTAGGGGCCTCGCGGTGTGTGTGCCGGGCCCGGCTGCCCGGCTTGCTGGCTGCCCTTTGGCACCAAAAGCCAGGAAAGCTTGATTTCCCAGGCCTGTCCTTTCGCTCCCGAGATAAACCTGACCTTCTCTGGGGGCCAGGCTTCTTGCCAGGACAGCTCGGTGGAAGTGTGCCGCCTCCCTCCCCAGCCATCGGTGCTGCTGGGAGCTGCTTCCCGGAGCCGTGCAGCCCCCAGGCCCAGGGTGCGGTGGGGCCCGTGCTTTGTCCCTCGACTCCAGCCCAGCCCTTCTCGTCTCACGGACACCTCCGTTCTCCCTGCTCTTTGCCCGCCCTCTGCCCAAGTCCTGTAAAGGGGGAGCTGAGGAGGGTAGACGTCGGCGGCTGTGGGCCACGTGGGGCAGCTGGGCCTCTCAACCTAGCTGATCCGGGCACTCTGGCTGCGTGTCCCGAGTGGGGGCCTGTTGGGAGGCGGGCCCGCTGCTCTCCCCCAAAACGCCGCCTCTGGGGAGTCAGATGTGGGATGGGGGATGCCGCCAGGGGCAGAGTGCAGGTGTGGGCAGAGCCGCCTCTTCCGCCCGGCTGGGCTGGCAGGGTCCAGCTCACACTCTGTTGCACCTTTTTAGCCCCTGGTTGGTTCCGTTTCGCTTGTTTGGCGTTGGGCTCAGGGAGCGGGTCCGTCACCCCTGCTGGGTTGGGCCTCCCCGCCCGGGCTGGCGAGGCCGTGGTTGAGAAGTCATCTGCTCTGCCCAGCTCTCCTTGACGGCCTGGCGCCACCTCTGCAAGCAGCCCGGGAAGGGTGCCTCCGCCTCGGCCGCGACGTGGTTTCTGGTCGAGGGACGGGGTCTTCTGGGCCTGCTGGGGTGGGTGTCGCTGTGCCCTGTGGCGTTCACTGCGGAGGCTCCGCCTGGCCCCTCCCTCATCCAGGAGAGGCTTCTTCAGCTGGGGGGTGGGGAGGACACCCCCAGAAGGTCCAGCGGGGACCGAGTAGGCCCAGGAGGTGAGTGGTGTGGGCTGTGCCGTCTTCACCCCTCCAGCCCCATCAGGAAACAGAGCAGCGCCCAGCCCTGCCCAAGCCAGGGCTCAGCAAGCCCAAGTGGGGCTCGGCGCCCTTAGGCCGGGAGGACCCCGGGCTCGATGGGGAGGACGGTGGGCTCTGGGAGCCTTTCCTGGAGCCAAGGTCCATGGTAAGATGTGGAGCCCGCCCTCAGAAGCCCTTCTCCAGTGGGCAGGAGATGGGGGCGGGGGGCAGCACTGAGACAGGGCTTGCAGGCAAGGGGTCGGTCCAGCTAAAGAGAGAAGGGGGTGGTGAGGGGTCCCTGCTGCTCGTCTGGCTGAGCTCGCAGGTTGGTGGGTGGGCAGGGGGAGAGCCCCCTCCAGGCTCTCGAGGGACCCTCAGGAGAATTAATGTGGGTGCTGGTGGCAGGCAGGCTGGAGAGGACTCCTTGGGTGGGATGGGGCAGGTGAGCGAGGGAGACACAGGTGAGCTGGGAGGAGAGACAGGTGAGCTGGAGGGAGACAGGTGAGCTGGGAGGAGAGACAGGTGTGAGCAGGAGAGACGGGTGAGCTGGGAGGAGAGACAGGTGTGAGAGGGAGACAGGTGAGCTGGCGGGAGAGTCTGGCAGACCCTGCGGTGACCCATGGCCCAGAGATGGAGGGAGCCCAGCTCGGAGCCGGAGGCCGAGGTGGGCGGGGCGGCACCTGGGGCGCGGGGGCCGCATCAGCTTTACAAGGTGGAGCATAAGGAGGCAGCTTTTTTTTTTTTAATTTTTAAAAATATTTATTTATTTTTGGCCGCATTGGGTCCTCGTTGCTGTACGCGGGCTTTTCTCTAGTTGTGGCGAGCGGGGGCTACTCTTTGTTGCGGTGTGTGGGCTTCTCATTGTGGTGGCTTCTCTTGTGGTGGACTGTGGGCTCTAGGTACGTGGGCTTCAGTAGTTGTGGCACGCAGGCTCAGTAGTTGTGGCTCGTGGGCTCTAGAGAGCAAAGGCTCAGTAGTTGTGGCACGCAGGCTTAGTTGCTCCGCGGCATGTGGGATCTTCCCAGACCAGGGCTCGAACCCGTGTCCCCTGCATTGGCAGGCGGACTCTTAACCACTGCACCACCAGGGAAGTCCGGAGGCAGCTTTGAGCCAGCGAGAGGCTGCAGTGCGTCGGCTCTGGGGATGGGGCAGGCAGGGGCTGGCCCAGGATCCGGCCTGGGGTGCCATGGAGGGCTGAGGCTTGGAGAAGGAGTGGGCCTCCCCATGTGGCTGGAGGCACTGGACTTGGGGTGCACAGTGAGCGTGGGCAGAGCAGAGTGAGGGGGTGGCCTCCAGTGGTCGCGTGTGGACCGCCTTTTGTGCCTCATGGTCCGAATGGTCGCAGGCCACATTGCCCTTTGCTGAGTCCAGAGCCCCCCCCTCTGTGCCTCAGGCTGGCCCCAGTCTATCTAACCTGTTTTATAAGTGGGGGAACGGGCTCAGAACCTGAACTGGGTCCAGGGCAGTGGCTCCCGGGGGACGGTAGGAAAGCCCACAGATGCTCACTGCACGAGCCTGGTTAAACGTCACGACCATATTCTCAAATAGTTGTGGGCAGACCTTGGGGGGCAGTGGGGATCCCCCACCTGTCTCCCTGCCCCACTGGAGTGGTTAGAAAGGCTCAGCAGTGACTTTGGGTGGGACAGAGGCTGCTCAGCCATCCTCCCGAGGCACAGACCCTCCCCCAGGGAAACCCCTTCCCCGAGCCGAGCGCTGGCCCTGGGTGGGCTGTCCTTGTTGATGGAGGGCAGCTCTGCACCGGGCTTCCTGGGGCGATGGGGGTCTCGCCTCAAAGGATAGGCATTTTCCTGAAGGTAGGGATGGGAGGGTCCTGGGGTGGACAGAGCCCTAGGACCCTGGTCCCAGAGTGTCCCCTACCCACCGTGGTCCCCTGTGGCTCTGAGCACCTCTGAGTTTTCACGTGTCCCGCCTGCCTCACCACTGGCTGTGGCTCTGCAGGGATGGGGGGAGGGGTGTTTGTACCAGGAAGGGCGCGCGAGGCAGAGGGCACGGCCCGGGCGAGGGGGCAGAGGTGAGACATGCTCTTTGCAGAGCTGGCTGCTGCCCAGTGCAGCTCTGGCCGTGGGTTCCTCCGTGCTGGGGGTTTTCCACAGGGGGCATCAAGGCCTGCAGTCCCCCGCCCACAGGGCCCCCAGCATGATGCAGAAAGAGTGCGTCACCTGTGGCCACAGCCTCTGTCCACCACGTGCCGGCTGTTGTCCCCAGAGCCGTCTGTCCGGAGCGGGTTTGGGGGGCAAGGCCAGGCCTGGCCCTTTCTGGAAGAAGCCAGGCCGGTGCTGGCCACGGCTCCGAGGTCCAAGCAGAGCCTGTCTCCAGCAGGTCCTCATGCGGGACTCACGGGGGACCCTGCCGGATATACAGCCATCTGCGCTGTGCTCAGGGCAGAGGAGCAGAGGGGTCTCAGACTCCGGGGTCTGCTGGAGGGTGGCCAGGGGTACCCGAGCCTTGCTGGTGACCGGCAGGCTTGGCCGTGCGCGCTGGGGGCGCGTGTGGACTGGGGCCTCCAGGGCTTGCTCCCCCTGCCTCCTGGCCCGTCCCAACCAGCCTCGAGGGCGGTGTGGGGCCGCCGGGGGCTCTGCCGCAGGAGGCAGGGTCCCCTGCTGCCCACGGCCGCGGCTGACCGGCACTGCCCTGGGCCTGCGCCTGGGCGGGGGCCCGAGCGAGCGTGCGCTTCCCCTGCCCACACGCGCCTTTTTCTGGCTACTTCCTCCCTTGGTGTTCATCACTGGGGCTTATCTGTGGGGCGACCACTGGGCCTGAAAACGTCAGGGGAGGGAGAGGAGGCCGGCATCTGAGAGGCAGGTGCGCTTGGCAGCAGCACTGACTGCATCCTCTCTGCCTGCGCATGAGCCCTGCTCGGTGCCCGGCACCTTCCGTGTGCCCGGAGCAGACAGGTCCTGCCAGGTCAGAGGCCCGCGCTGAGGATGGCCCGCGTCAGCCGGGCTCCCGAGTCAGCAGTGCCGTGGGAGGGTGCGTGGCTGGCGCCACGAGGAGCGTTAGGGCGACTTCCTGGGCACCTAGCGCTCTGGTTTGGGGAGCACCTGTGCCTTTGAGGCCAGTGGACACAGAACCGGTGTCTGTGGGGGCCTGGCTGGGTGGCGGTGCCCACAGAGGAGGCTGTGTCCTCCGTCTGCCCGCGCCCACAGGCTATGCCTGGAGCTCCCGGGCCCGGGGCCCTTCCTGCCTGTGTCCCCCCGCACAGTCTGGGCTCCTTGGAGTGGGGCACGCTGGTGCTCCCCAGGGCCTGCTGCCACGCAGAGAGGGAGCACGGTGGCGGCCGCACGCGTGGCCGGGCGTTTGAGGTGGTTGAGAGGCCTTGCCGCCTGCCTCTGGCCCTGCGTGCTGCCCACGTGGCCTGGCTTCCCCAGCGGTACAGCCAGGGCCCCCAGGCCCCCGAGGCCACCTTGGACCCTCATGGGGTGGTTCTGTGCCTCTGGTCCCGGAGGTACAGCCAGGGACGGCCCCCGAGGCTCTGGTGCTCCGTAGCTGAGGGGCTTTGAGCCTCAGGCCCCCCGACGGCAGGGGTGCTTCTGTGAGGCCATGATGGACGGGAGCAACGTTGGGGGCACGTCTGCTGTGCTTGGTGTCCAGCAGGAGGCCAGCATCTGTCAGGGCCCATCTAGGGTCTCGGGGGAGGGGAAGGACCCCCTTCCCTGTGGGTGGTACCTTGCGTTGCCCTGGATTCTGCAGGAAGTCCTCTCAGACATGGGGCAAGCTGGTGCCTTCAGACAACTGCTCCAACGGAGCTCTCCCCGGTGCCAGGCCCGGCCAGCCCCACTGTCTCCTGTGGGCTGGCTGACGTGTCCACCACACACCACTGGGTGGTGGGCCCCGGGTGGGCCTCCATGAACCTGCCCAGAGCCCTGGGTCCTGGCCAGGGATGGCCGAGCTGCCCGCCCGCCTGCCCGAGGTTTCACCCCAGACAGGGGTGCCGGCTGCCAAGCGGGGCTGCCCCGAGCTAGCTGCCTCAGACTCCGGATGGGATGGAGGCTGGGTTGGGGCAGAGGCCGCAGGGACAAAGCAGGGATTGTGCGGGCTGGGCCCTGAGAGGCGGCCCAGGCCTTGTTCTGCAGCCTCTGAGGGCCCAGTGTTCTGGAGCTGGGCAGCTGGGAGCACTGCCCCCCAACCCCAGGATGAGAAAACGGCCCTTCTCTTCTGGTGGTTTTCTTCCTGTTAGTTCTGCTTTCGTCCCTCAGGGCCCAGGGAGGCTGCTGCTGGGCCTTGGTTTCTTCCCTGTGCCCTGGGGTGACAGCGCCTCCGGGTGGATTTCAGGGGTCACCGAGGCCGATGCCTGTTGAGCGCTGACACGGCATCCCGGGAACACACACCCTGGCTGGGGGCGCTGACCTGTGAGGACAGAGGCGCTTCTGCAGGTGCTATCACATCCTCGTCCACACAGGGCCCCAGGGCTGGCCGCCCCCACTTGGGCCTCCCGCAGACCGTGCCCACAGGCCTGGCCGAGGGTGGATGGAAGATTCTGGGGCCTTGTGGTTCTGGGCTGGGGGGTGGGGGAGCACCGCGGGGCATTTCGCCATTGCTGCCCACTCTGGGCTCAGACTGGGTCCCAGGGCTGGCCTTCCTGGCCCCAGGGCGGAGGTGGGAGGGCAGCCCGAGTGGCCGCCTGCATGGCCCAAGTGGTGTAGCTGAGGCTGGGGGCGTGGCGGGCTCCTGCTCCGTCTCAGGGCCGTGGGTGCTCTTCGGGGGCGGCAGGAGGCTGCCCGGCCAGGAATGTGGCATCTGTGGGGGGCCTTGGCCGAGGTGCCCCGGGCGACTCTAGAGTTGCTGGCAACCGCTGGCCTGGGTGGAGGAGCAGGGTAAGTGGGGGGCCTACGTGTTGGGGGGTGGCCGCCTGGGAACCTGACGGGTCCCTGCCCGTGGCCGACTTTGGCCTGGATCACAGGCCACGAGGCCAGAGCAGCCCCAGGGAAGGGCAGGGCGGGGGCCCTGAGGCCGGGTGCTTGCTGCGCCTTGTTCTGAGTTGGGACCAGCGGTGTATGAGGCGCGCGGGTCCAGCTTCCTCAGGTGTTGACGCTGGGCCCGAGCTGGAGTCCGGGGCTCGGACCGGCAGGGCGGTGGGGAGCCCGGGGCTGCAGAGGCTCGGCCGTCTGGCAGGGGCCTGCAGTGGAGCCCAGGCAGCCTCGTGGGGCCGGTTTCTTCTCTGAAGGGTGAGGGGCAGGTGCTCAGCGGGCAGCTGCGGGGACGGGGGGATCCCCGATGCCTGTGGAGAGGGGTGCGCCTGGAGCGTGTGTGAGGGGCTCAGGGTCCTTCGAGACCATTCAGAGAAAGTCCCTTGGCTGGCCTAATGGAGCCAGGAAGGAGCTGGATGGGCCGCTCCGTCCCGGGCTCACTCTGGCCGCCCCCAGGAGTCAGCCAGGAGGCACAGAGCATTTGGGGTCATCCAGGGTCTCGGGGGTCAGCCCGTGTGCAGAGCCCCCGGGGCAGGGCCTCCAGCCCAGACGGGGTGGGAAAGTCAGCGTCTGCAGACCTCCGTGTCCCTGTTGTGACTCAGGTGTGAGGGTGAGCGACACCGCGAGGGAATGTGTTTGCTTGGGACCAGGCAGGGGGCTGGCAGCCTGTGTCACCCTTGGGCCGTGGGCCTGAGAGTGGGCTCAGCCTTCACGTCCGGCCCAGGCCCAGGGGGCCGAGGAGGAAACAGGACGAGGGAGGACAGATGGGCATCGTGTTTGCTTATCCCCGCGGATGTGGTATTTTCGTGCATCGCTTGTTCACGGGGCAGTGAGTGGGGAGAGTGGATGCGGACTGTGGCCGAGCTGGGCCGCCAGCTCTGCGGGGCTGAGGGACCCGGGGGTGGGGGCACAGTCTGGGCTGGGGAGGGGCTTGCCTCGTCCCTTCCCTCTGCCACATGGTGCCCTGCGACGCGGCCTGCCCTGCCTGTGGCCCCGCCCGGCTGACCTCTTGCGCCCGACCTGCTGTGTTCTGGCTGAAAGATGCCTCTGTTCTGGGGGCCCACCCGGGGTGGAGGCCCCATGTTCCTGGGCCGCCGTGGGAGCCGGCTTCTTGTTTCCCTCTGCAAACGGGCATTTCCAGATGCAGAGGTAGAGAAAAGAGCACCCTGGACCCCGCGAGCCCACCCCAGCCCAGCGACACAGACACGGGGTCAGTTTGCTTCACCCCCCACCCCCAGACTTCCCTGAAATATAAAGATTTCGGGCTGGGTCTAAAAGACAGAGACTCTCTAAAAGAAGCACCATTAGTACCCTGAGAAGTTAACCCTGATTTCCCAGCCCGGCAGAAATACAGTCAAACGCTGCATTTTTAGCGGGTAAGGGCTGTTTCCTGGAACCTGAGTCCCCGTGGCCCCCCGCGTGCGGCGTCTGGAGGCCTTGGGGCCTTGGCGCCGGGGCTGCTCCCAGGGGTCCTCAACCTCAGGATCTGCGCGTTTCTGACTTCCCGGGGGTGCTGATGCTGGCGGGGCCCCACTTGGACAGGAAACCGTGTGTGCTTGTGGCCTGTCCCGCCCTCACTCCCGCCCCGACCCTGACGTGATGGTCATTGGTGCCTGCGTGCAGTGAGCAGCGAAATCCAGGCCTGGCCTTGCCTGGGAGCGGTGGGTCCACTGAGCCCAGAGGCTTCACTGCCGTCACGCACACAGAGGTGCAGGCCCAGTGGGGGTCACGGTATGTGAGGAGTGCCCCGTTTGGGTTCTGTCCTGCGGGGGTGGACGTAAGGCAGGTGAGGACGGCTGGCCGGTCACTCTCTGGTCCCTCGGTCCTGAGCTGCTGCAGCCCTGGGCGGGGCGTGTAGGTGAGGGAACAGGCTCGGTGGGGGAGGCCCTCCTGGGGAGCTTGGACCAGCTTCCGCCAGGCGCCTGGTCTCCTTACGTCCCGCTGGGCCCCTCTCCGTGTGAGGCCTCACCCTGTTGGCTGCAGTGGCCCTGTCACGGAGGGCCACTTGGAGCACCCACTGTGTAGGGTGGACAGTCAGCCTGCCCACGCCCGGCCCACGCCTCCAGCTCTTCCCCCAGGCCGTCTGCCACCACGCCTGGCCTGTGGCTCCGACACGTGACCTCACATGGGAGACGCTGAGCCGAACCCCTTGTGCTCTCTGGGGTTTGGGGTTTTCCGCTTGGTGTCAAGGCTGCTTGAGGCTGGGGCACACGCTCCTCCTGCAGCGGGGCTCACGCTGGGGGCACTGCGCCTTCCCCAAATGCGCCTGCTTCTGTGCGAAGCCGTGGGCCCTGGTGACCTGGGAGAACTGCTCTTCTAGGCCAGCGTGTTCGTACACGGCGTGGGCTGCCAGGAGACCCTGCGTCCAGGGGCCAGCTACCCGTGAGCAGTGTGCAGGCAGCCTAGGACCCCTGCACTGTGCCCTCCGTAAGTCTCCAAGGAGAGCAGCGGCAAGCCCTCAGGTGGTGCCCCATCTCTGCTGCGCTCTGCCAGGGCGGCTTGTGGGGACGAGGCTGGGGCCGCTCACTGGCTGCCCCCTGTTCCTGAGGGGGCGCCGAGGGGCCTGCGTTGGCCCTGCAGCCTGGGGCCAGGCCCTCTCCCTGGGCCGCCTGTGGGAGCTGTCCAGCGCGGCAGTGCTGAAGTCTGCAGCTTCCGCGGCCCAGGAGGGAGGCTGCGGTTAGCAGTTTGTCCTCAACCCTCCTTTGCAGCTGAGCAGACCTGTGGGAGGGTCTGTAAGTCTTTGGTGAGCTCCTGCACCTGTCTCCCTGGTGTGGGACTTCAGCTCTGTGCTGAGGAGGTGGGAAGGGGGAAGCTGCCTGGTGTGCTCCCAGGGGAGACCCCGGCCTCCACTCCCCTCCTCGGTCAGGAGGAACTGGTGGCCAGTTCTCCTGGGGCTGCTGCTGACCTGCCAGGGCAGGGGGCGGGCCAGGACCCCACAGAGTGTGAGCATGAGTACTGCTTGCCCTCCAAGGCTGCCGGCACCTTCTCTGGCTCTGGGGTTGATTCAGGGTGACTCTGCAGGGCAGTCCCTGGCGTCCCTGATGTCCGCTTGGTGTCTCCGAGGTGGCAGGAGATGCTGCAGTGAACCTTCCATCCAGAAGCCCTTGGAGACCCCCGTCGCCCGGGTGTGGGTGCCGTTGGGGGCACAGAGCAGCCAGGGAGGCCTCGGCCACCCGGCCCCGTGCGCTGTAGGCTGTGGGTGCCCCGCGTCGCCTGGGCTCCCCAGGGAGGGGCAGGCACACCGTGAGAGGCTCTGGTGCACACCAGCCAGTTGTATCTCCTGGCTCCCTCCTGGGTCCCCTTATTTCAAGCGTCTTGTGGCCCAAGGGTGGATGAAATGCAGGAGTTTCTGCAGCACGCTGGGACATCAGTGGTGGCCTTGGGGCAGCCGAGAGGGGAGACCAGCTGGGGCCCGGGCTGTGCACCGACCCTCTGAGTCAGGGGTCTGCCCACCTGAGCCCCTACCCGTGGGGACAGAGATGTGGTGGGTGTGAAGGCACGGGTGTTGCCCTCCCGCTGGTTCTGCCATGTGCTGATCTGTGGAGCTCCCCGTGCACACAAGGAGGGTCCTCTGACCTCAAAGTCCATGCCTGCAGCCCCCTCCCCAGGCCTGCGCACTGGGGGGAATGGAGCCTGGACTCAGGAAGGCAGGCCCCCAGCTCCAACCCCCACTAACCCCCCGCATCCAAACCAGCCTCCTGGGCTGGCTCGGCGGGGAGACCAGAGACAGGAGACGTTTGGGAAGGCCCGAGGCCTTGGAGGTGGAGGGACTGTTTCCTGTGTGTGAGGGGGTGGGGCTGGACTGGGCAGATGGGAAGGGTTAGATGCTGGCTTAGCTCTAGGGGCAAGAGCTCGTGTCTGATTGGAGGTTTGCTGACTCTAAACCCCAAATCCCAAGGGATTTATAACTAATCATAAAGTGGCACAGATAGGACACCCTCCAGCAGATGCCGCGGGGCGACTGAGGGCATCTGTGGGCGGTCGTGGGCTGCGTCGGCCTGGGCATCAGGGCAGCCGTGTCGGGGGCTTGGTGGGGGCTACAGGGGCCCCTCTGGGTGACGCCCAGTGGCCCAGGGTCTATGGGCCGGGTTCCCAGATTCACTTCCAGCTTCACTGCCGGCCCTGGCAGGGCACACGGTGTCCTCGGCATCCTCAGAGAGCTGGCTGCTGCCCTCAGTGCCACCCACGTCCGTACCTCCCCCTCCTGGGTCCCTCTGCCTGAGGGGTGCTCAGACCCCTGTCCCACAGCCCGTCTTTGGCGTCAGCTGGCCGTAGGGCCTCTGACCTCGAGGGCCCTGCTTCCCGCCACCCTGTGTGCAATGCACACCCTCCTGTGGGCATCTGTGCGCGGCCCTGGTGTCTGCAGAAGGGGATGTGGGGACCGGCTCTCTGTCGGTGGTGCTGGTGATGCCCCCGTCGGGATCCAGGCTGGTGGGGCAGGAGAGTTGGATCTGAGGGGGCCAGGCTGGGCTGGTCAGTGCTGTGGGCCTCCAGAGGTGCTCAGGGCCTGGCAGGGGCTGGGGGGCCAGCCAGGGCCTCTGCCCTCACAGGCTTACTCTGCCCCTTCTGTCCAGGGGGCTGTGGCATCCCGAGTCACCCTGGGTGGGTGGCCTCTGGGTGCCAGTCCCACCGTGCCAGGTGGTGTGCGTGGGGTCCTGCGCTGACCAAAGCCTGGTTGGCAGCCCTCTTGGTGCTGCTGGGGGAGGTGCTGGTCTCTGGCCGGTGGACACCTGGGGGCACCTCTGGGAAGCTGGCCGGGCTCTGTGCTGGGGACAGTCCTGTCCTGGGCAGAGCGACTGGGCAGCCAGGGTTCGGGGGAGGCCGGCTCCTGGGCCTGTCCATGCCAGTCCAGGCTGGGTCTGGGGCCCAGGCTGCCTCCCCTCGCCTGCTGCAGTGGGCCTTGGGGAGAAAAGATGGCCCCTGGGGAGCCTCTCTGGCCCTGCGCAGGACCTCGGGCATGGTGGCCGTGGGCACGTGCCCCAGGCGGTGTCTTGGGGGCTCTGCGGTCCCTTGCTGGGCCTCAGGAGCTCACCACTTGGGTGAGTCCTGCCGAGCCTGGGGGGCTGCAGGCCAGCACCCATCCCCATGGGGGTGCCTCTTCTCTTGGACACCAAGTGGCCTGTACCCTGGGGGAGCGGCCCCCAGAAACAGCGTGGGCGTGCGGGGGGCCGTCAGCTCCGGGAGGCTCACAGTGGGTGTTGATGGAGTGGTTGGCGGGGGGCGCCCGTGCTCCTCCACTTCCCGTTGCTCAAGGGGCCGGGGCAGGTGGGGACAGGTCAGTCAGCGGGGTCAGCAGAGTGAGAGCCTGGGGATCCCGTGCTGGCAGGACCATGTGGGGTTCTCTGGTGTGTGCACCTCAGGACAGGTGGTCTCCTGGAGGTGTTGGGTTGGGGACTTCATAAACCAGGCCTGCGCTCTGTGGCCAGCGCCGAGGCCAACCTCAAGTTTGCAGGTGCAAAGATGTACACGTAATGGAGTGCCTTGCCTGCCTGTCCCTGGGGGGATGTGCCGGGGGGAGGTGTGCGGGACAGTCTCTGCTGCCTGGGTCGGGGGGTCAGGGCAGAGGCCCAGGGGACCCTGAGCAGGGGCCTGTGGGTGGCGCACCAGGGCAGGGCTGCTCTGCACCCCCTCCGGGCTGGGCTCCTATCCTGAGACCTCGTGCCCATTTGCGCCTTTGAGTGGCAGGTCCCACTGCCCGGCCCTTCCGGCCGCTCCGCAGGTGCCAGCCCCGGGGCGGGAGGAGGTGGCAGAGGTGGGCGTCCTGCCCGGGCTCCGTGACCGTGGACAGCTCCGGGCAGGTGGGCCTCCTGGAAACAGTCAGAGGCGCTCAGGGACTGGGCTGATGTTTGGGAGGATGAGGGGGCAGCTGCGGGCAGGCGGGTCTCTGTCTCTCTCCTCCTCTCTGTCCTTCGGAGAAGCTGCCCGCTGACCACCAAGCAGCTTCTATTATTACCCGCGCTGGAGGTTACATCTGCTGGCACCCTTCTGGGGATGGGCAGACTCTCCTGGCACCTGATCCCGCTGGGCGGGGGCGGAGCTCGGGCCACAGGCGTGTTTCCCACTTCCTGCTGGTACCGCAGGCAGGGTGTGCGTCTGTCTGTCCATCCTTCCGTCCGTCCGTCCGTCCATCCCAGGGACCTGGGCAGGGAACTTGTCTGGCTCAGGTGGGAGCAGTCTGCACACGGCCTGCCTGGCCCAGCGCCTTGGTGTCCATCTGGTGCCCAGCACTGGCCGGGCCCCTGGGCAGCCAGCAGCTGCCTCAGCCCCCGGCTCCCCCAGGTCAGGCACCCGCCATGAGCGTTCTTGAAGCTCCATGGTTGGGGCAGGTGCCGCGGTGCCAGCGCCTTCCCCTCCTGCCCGGGCGCCCTGACCCAGGGGCATCGGACGGCTGACTTCTGAGACGAGTCTAGGGTGGGGCCTGCAGCTCGCCGACCTGCGAGCAGGGTGGGGGACACAGGCTTCTTGGCCCGGGGGAGGGTGGGACACCAGACCTACCTTGTGGCTGGTAAACCAACTAACTCAGCAGATAGTTTGTAAAACGTGGATCGGCGTTTTTTTTTAATGATAAACGCAGACTTGACACTGCAGAGTGGTCCTCTGGCCCCCAGCCCCTCCCAGGTGGGGACACGGGATCTCAGCCACAGACTGGAGAGGGCTTGTCTGCCCGCCGCCGGCCCCCGCCCCACCCTCCTGTTCCTTCTTCCCCTGCCCGCTGCACCGCGGGTGCCATTGTGGCTTCCGAGGCCAACCCTGGCAGCCCTCCCAGGTGTGCCAGGCCAGGGGGCTGCCGGGGGTGCCTGGTGGCCACAGGCGGGCGGGCTCTGCCTTCCTCCGCTTGACCACAGGCCGGCCCGCAGATGAGGGGCACCTTCCCTGCACAGGGCTTTGCTGGGGCCTGTGTCAGGGCCTGGAGGCGCGGCCAGGGGGCCGGTGGGAGCTGGGAAGCGGGCAGGGGCGGAGCGCGGCCAGCCTCTGGCGTCTGGTCACCTGCAGCTCCTGCCCCTCGGGGTGGGGGCTGAGGGGAGGCCCAGGGGCTTCTGGGAGGTATTTCCACACCTGGCTTAGCTGTGAGCGGCTCTGGGCCTGGCTCCACCCCGGAGGGCCCCCCACGCCTGGCAGGTGTGAGTGGGGTTGTGTGGCGTTGCATCTGCTACCAGAGAGGCTGTTGGTGTGTGTGCCTGGGCCTCCCGGGGCAGGCATCCCAGCCTCGTCACCAAGGCAACCCCATCACCATCCCTGGGGCCTGGAGCGGGTGGAGCAGGAAGGAGGGAAGGCCTGGTGCGGGGGTGGGGGGGCGGGGGCGGTCCGTGTCTGCTGCTGAAGCCCCCTGGGGCCTGGCCTGTAGGCAGCCTTCCTGTCCTGGCGACCCCTTCTCTTCCCCCCCACCAGGCGCTGGGTCACTGACCTTGAAGCACTCCTGCCGGTCACCATGGCTCTGTCCCTCCACTGCCCCCCCATGTCCCTGGAGGGCTGGACAGCTGCTGGGGTGCATGCTCACGTCACAGCATGGCGTCCACGCTGCACGTGTGACCTTGGTCCCCTGGAGTCCAGCCCCCTCGCACAGGGGCCTCCTCGCGTGCGGGACCCGGCACCCTTGTCTTCACAGCAGCTGCGCCCCCTGCCACCTGCTCCCCACAAGTCTCCGACCCCTCCCCTTCCTGGGTCCCTTGGGCCAGTCACCTCCTTCCTGCAGGCCCTTGGCAGGCGACCCCAGCATCAGCCCCCAGTCCTAAGGCTTCTGAAACTAGGGCACCAGCTTAAAACAACAACAACGATTTACCAGATTGAATTACGAATAGTTACTGAATTCAATCAAAATGTTTCATTGGGCTAATTTTACAGCGTTGAACTGATAAAGCAGTTAATAAAAAGCTCACGTGGTCACCTGCCACCATGGGAAGCGGAGATGCAGGGCCCGCTCGCTGGCCTCTGGGAAGCCCTGCTCCTCCCAGAGGCTCTCAGAGCGAGAGCGGGCAGGCAGGGGGCCCGGCCGGCTGCTGGCTGGAGCTTCCCCCAGCGCACCCCAGAACTGATGGTTTCCCAGCACTCGTGCCCCCCAGACAAGGCCGCCGGGTCCCCCTGGCCATCCCGCCCCGAGGCTGCAGTCAGAGGGCCGAGGGGCCCAGGTGCTGGCCTCTCCCTCCACCTCTCCCCGCAGAGGGGGCTCGGGGCGCACAGGTCAGGCCTCCGAGTATCTGGGGCTCTCAGGACATGCTGCTGAGTACACAGTAGGTGGACGCCCCTTGGGGACACTGGCTGCGTGGGTGGACTTTCCGTGGTGTGGCTGAGGGATGTCCTGGGGGGCCCTGCTGCATCTGGGGGAGACCCGGCCTGGAGGTAGGGGCGATGATTTCCATGCTCTGGGTGTTGGCCAGGGTACCTCGGCTGAAGGAGGAGCGTCCACCCTTGTGCCCCGGCTTCTGCGGGTGGGACTGTGGAGGGGGTCCTGGCGGGGGTGGGGAGTTGGCACTGGGGTTGGAGGAAGGGGGGGGAGGGGAGCCCTGTTGTGGTCACCATGGCAACCACCAGGCTGCTGAGGTTGGGGCAGTGACTCTGGGGAGAGGGTGCCCTGCTGGCTGCGCCCTCGGTCCAGGAAGAAAGCCATGCCCCCCCTGCCCTCTCCCACCAGCCCGGGGGTGTGGGGACCTGGGGTGGCCCTCAGCGCACGGCCGGGGCCTCCCTGGTTCTGTCCCTGCAGCCCTGTGTGCGGCCCACACCCTGCCCTCCTTGACCGCGTTCCTTCCACAGCCCCAAGCAAGTCCCCGCTGTGGTGGGAAGGAGCCCCGTCCTGGCCACACCACGGTGGGCGGGTGCCAGGGCAGCTGCCCTTGGAAGGAGCCGGGGTGTACGTGGTATCACGGGGCAGGGGGGCTTCACACTGCAGCCTCGGGCTGTCCCCGCTCCCTCCCGCCCCCGCCTCCCAGGCCCATGGGGGCCGCTGGGCAGAAAGAGCAGGACGGACTGGGGAGGGCCGGGGCCCTCCTGCTCCTGGGGCCCCCGTGACTCTGCCTCGAGCCCGGCCTGGCTGCCCCGTTGCCGGGGCCTGTGCCTGAGCCTGGGGGGCTGTGGCTGCACTGGGAGCGTCTCAGCCCGCCCCGCGCCTGTTCAAGGGTGCGTCCGGCTCAGGCCTGGCCAGCCTGGCTGAAGCCCCTGCTCTGGTGTGTTGGGCGTTTGTGTTTCTCTTGGGAATCACCGGTCTCATCCTTGGCTCCTTTGAAGCAGCCGCGTTGGCGGGTTTCTGAAGGAGCTCTTCACATCCGAGGGCCGGGTTCACTGGGCCTTTCCCTCCGTCTGGGGGTGGGATGCTCTGAGTCACTTCTGGCTGTGGCCCTACCAGTGGTTCCGTTGACACGAAATCCCAGGGAAGGTGGGCTGTGGACAGTGACCAGGCTGCTGCGGAGGGCGGGGTGACGGGGCACTGGGACGCCCTGTCGCAGGGCCCAGGGAGAAACACTCCGGCACTTTAAGTGTGCGCGTCGCTGACACCTCCATGGAGCTGCTGAGAAGGGGAGACTGCTGGGGAAGCAGGTTTTAAGGAGCAAACCAGGGCTCAACAAACACAAGGAAAAGGAAAACCCTGAACTCCGCCTGGTCTCGGGCTGGGTGCTTCCGGGAAAGTCACTGAACCTCTCTGAGCCTGGGGCCCTTGTGAGAGGGGCAGTCATGGTGTCCGCCTGGCAGAGGTGTGGTGTGACATGGCTGCAGCCGTGTGCCTTCTTGTCACCGTGATGGCCGTGCCCTGGCCGCAGAACGAGCGCGGTGCTTTCCTTCTCGGGGGTCTCCTTGGTCTACCTGGAGTTTATCTGGGCAGCATGTGTAGGCGGGGCTGCCTGCTGCATCTCCCTGGCTTGGTCATCTGCTGGGCACCGCCCGCTGGGCGGCCAGGACTCCCGGAGCCCACGCCTGTCTCATGATGGGGTAGGGGGAAGGCTGGCCTCCTGGGGATGCTCCTTGGGTTGAGCCTGCAGCAGGCCAGGGCCCCGCGGGTGGGGGCACAGCATGGGAGATGGGTCAGGGACCAGACAGGGCACCAGCCATTCCCTAGTGCGAGACAGGTCCTGCCCTGGGCAGGGCTGGCACCATGGCGGGGCAGGGGGCGGGGGTGGGGGTGGGGGGAGCTGGAGCGGGGGCCCTTCGCCTGGCCTTTTGTGCAGGAGGCGGCTGAGGCCATGCCCGGTAGCTGGGGGCAGGGGTCTCTGAGGCCGGTGAGGGCTGCAGCCAGTGGCTTGCTCTGAGTCCAGGGCCCAGCTGAAGGGAGCAGGAAGGAAGGGGGTGGGGGAGAGCGCTCGGTGCCCCTGCCTCTCCTGCTCCCGTTGTCATGGCAACAGATGGTGGTTTGGCAGGAGAGAGGAGGGGGAGGGCTTTGTACGAGGAGGGCGCAGGATTTGGAGACCAGCTGGGATCCTTCAGGGACAGGGCGGGGCCCTGGCGCAGCCCCCGTTCACAGGGCAGGTTTTAGACAGAAACCCAAGTCTGAGCTTCCTTTCTCTGGAGTGCCAGCCCCGCCCCGGCTCCCAGTGGCCGCCTGGCCCCCCTTGCTCGCCCCTCCCCCTCTCTCTCCCCTGGCTCCTGGACCAGGGCTGCAAATCAGAAAGAGACCAGTGCCCCCACCTGGACGCCCCGCGAGCCTGGGGATGGGGAGAAGACCCGGCGGGAGCACAGGAGCCTCAACCCTGTACTGCCACCGGCTGCAGGGGCGACCGCCACGGGGCGCCATCCCAGGATGACCGAGTCCCAGCCAGCCCTGCGCTGCGACCCCTCCGCTTGGCCAGCCTCCCTCTGCCTGTGGAGAGGGGGGAGGGAAGGGGCCCAGGCTTTCCGGGGTGATCACCTGAGCAGGGCCCTTACCGCCACCCCTGCACCTGCCTCCCTCCCTCCCACTGCACCTGCCGCTTCTCCCCAAGGCCAGGCAGGCGCTTCCTGCAGACAGCCTCCCGACCTGCAGGCCCAGTCCGCGCTCGGCCCCGATTGTTCCCCAGGAGCATGAGCGTGAGGCCGTGTGTGAGCGTGAGAGGGGGAAGGGCCCTGTGCACGTCCATCAGGCCCAGCTGAGCCCCAGCTGTGGGTTCCCAGGGCCGAGTGCACGCCTGAGCTGAGTCTTTGGCCTGGTGCCGCCCACCCCGTGGGTGAGGAAGCTGCCGGTCACCTGCTGAGGTTTGGAGACCCCTGCCTGGGCCACTGCAGGGCGGGCTCCCCAGCCCAGTCTGGCATCGGAGGCCCTGCATCGGCCCTGAGCCCCAGCACAGCACAGCTCGGGTGGAATGGGGGGCGGGGACAGGGCCCCTCCTCCTACCCCGCCCACAGGGCTCCGGCTGCTTTTGCAGGCTTGTGGCCCCGCCCAGGACCAGACGCCGCGCCCAGCCTCCTCGCGAAGATTGGCCGGAGGGCTCTGGGGCCCCTTTCTCTGAGACCTCTCGTGGCTCCCAGGGCTCAGGCCTAGGCCAGGGTCTCCGGCCGAGGAGGTCGGCGCGCCAGGTGTGCCCCAGCGCCCTGCGAGCACCCGTGGGGCCCCGACCCGTCACCAGCATCCTGCCACGTCCCCCTGCGGTCTCAGCTCAGTGCCTCCACAGAGCTTGTCCTGGCTCTCTGCCCTGACCCCACCACCCACTCTCAGCAGTCCGGGGGACCCCACCTCTGGAGCCCCAGGCCCCAGCGCTGATCCCCGGAGACCCTCCAGGGACCCTTTCTCAGGACTTGTCAAGGGCCTGGGTTGGCACTCGGGTGAGACTGACCACCCCCCCCCCACCCCGCCTTGGGAGGCCTGGGCCTCCTTCAGGGCCTGGACAGCAGGAGGCCTGGGGCCTGGGTCGAGGTCCCCTCACTGCAGAGGGTCCGGGGGGCCCAGGCTGCAGGCTGGCTCCTGACCTTTCTGGGGGAATGAGGTGTGTGGTGATGGGTGGGGATGTCAAAGCCACACGTGTGTGTGTGTGTGTGTGTGTGTGTGTGTGTGTCTTTCCATGACGGTGGGCTCTCAGGCAGCTCCTGACTCCTGCCTGGCACTAGCCGGAAGAGGGAGGGGTGGAGGGTGGGTTAGGGGGGGAGGGGCAGTGTAGCCCAGGCAGCTTCCAGGGCAGACACAGTGACCTGTCCCCAGGGTGGGGAGTGGCTCAGAGAGCCGGCTGGTGGGGGCCCCTCTTCTCTCTGCCCTGTGCCCGCCCCCGCCCCCCGCCCCGGGGAGACTGTGCTGGAGTCCCAGGGCAGCAAGGCCTGGGGTGAGCGTGGTCGTGCTGCCCCTCTGTGCAGGGTAAGCTTGGCCCCTGGCACTGCCTCCTGCAGGCCCCTGGGGGGGAGGGGGGGAAAGGACCCCTGGGTCAGCCCAGGCCCCGGTGTGGGCGCAGCTCACCAGCCCTTTCCCCGGGGCTGTTTCCAGAGTCAGGGCAGCATCTGCGACGCCCCCACCCTTGGGGAAGTGACTGGAGACCAAGGGCAGCCGCCTGCCAGCAGGGAAGCCAGAGAATTTTGTGGCTGGTTTGGTAAAATGCCCGCCTTTTCTGGGGGGACTTAATTGGACTGTTTTCAGTTTAAGAAAACTGTTCCTGGAAGGTGGGGGAGGCCCAAGTTTGGGGTGAGGCCGCTGAATGACGTGACGTGGGGCAGCCAGGCTGGGCAGGGTGCCCAGGCAGATGCCAGGGGACTGCGGTGCAGCTGCAGGAGGCGTGAGACACGGGGCCCTGTGGCTGTCCTGCCCCGCCAGCGGCACCCTCAGCCCCGTCCCTCACCTCCAGGTGTGCTGCTGTCTGCCCCCGGCCCAGCCCCCAGCTCCCCGACAGAGCCCCCTGTCAGGAAGGGAGTGGGCGCAGGGCGTCTGGGGCCTGCGGTGCGGAAGCTGAGCCCTGTCTTGGGGGATCCCCACACTGTTCCCCTGTCCCCCACGAGTCCAGGTGGTGCCTTCCTGGGCGGAGCCGGTGGGAGCCAGGAGGCGGGGTCCTGACCTGAGCCCCGGGGTCAGCGGAACCTGCCTTACCCCTTCCTCCACCTCACACTGTCTTTGGGGTGCTCGAGGGGCAGGGCAGCTGTGACTCCCGGGCAGGTGCCCTGGCCACTGGTCCCAGCCTTGGCTGCAGGCAGAGAGAAGGAGGTGACCACCTGGGGTGGGCTTAGGGACACCAAGGCCAAGGGCAGCCCTAGCCAGTGGCCAGCACTGCAGGGCAGGGGACTAGGGCCGCCCTCGGGGGCCAGAGGCTCATCCGCGGGGCCCTGGGATGTGAGTGGGGCTGCCCGTGCCCGTGGCACCTCCTGGTGACCTGTGGGGATACGTGGCAGCCTGCCCCAGCCCTGCCGGGCCCCCGTGGAGAGCGGCCCCTCCCTGGGGGCTCGGTGCCCCCTCGCATCCTGACATCCAGAACAGGCCGTAGCTGAATGGTTCTTATGGCAGAAGTGTGTTTGGTGATAGTCGGTGACAGTCGGTGATAACTGCTTTCCTGGTTCGTTCTTTGGATCTAAAACGATTCTCATTAATGAATTTGATTCATTTAAAAAGAAGACTTTACTTTCAGACTCCAAGATACTAAAGTATTTTGTGTATGAACCAAGGTTTGCACCTTCCAAAGACATCACAGCCCGAGGTTCACCCTGTGTCATTGCTTTGAGCCGTGAGCGCAGGGGAGGCTCTGGGGCGGTGGGAGCCTCCGAGTGGCAGCCAGAACTTTCTTCCTGCAGAAGGTGGCGAGTGTCGGGATTCGAGGACGCCCTCCATGTAGATGCAGCTTCTGTCGCCGCCTCCACACACGGGACAGAGACCCACCTGTGGGCAGCGACTGTCTGGAACTGGGAGGGTGACGGACTGCGTTTGGGGGAGATGGGTGTTTATTTTATCGCTGACGTTTGGCATCGGTGTGTGGTGGCAAAAAGCAGACCCGTGTCTTTCTTTTTTAAAAAGTCGAGATGAAATTCACGTGACATAAAAGGGACCATTTTAAAATGTACAGCTCTGCAGCCTTCAGCGTGTTCCGTGTGGTGCGGTCACTGCCTCTGCTTCCAGGACAGTCTCATCGCGCGAAGGAACCCGGAGCCCTTAAGGAGTGGCTCCTGATGCCCCTTCCGCAGCCCTGGCAGCCACTAATCCGCTTCCTGTTGCTGTGGGTTTATGGATTATTGTAGATGTTTCACAGAAATGGAATCACGCATATGTGGCCTTTTGTGTCTCCCTGCTTTCCCGTAGCAGAGAATCCTCAAGGTTCGTCCAGGTTGTAGCTGTGTCAACCTGTGTCCCCTTTAAGGCTGAACGATATTCCTTTGTGCGGATGGACCACATGGGCCAGGCCGCGCAGCTCGCGGGATCTTCGTTCCCTCACCAGGGATTGAACTCGGGCCCCGGCGGTGGAAGCGCCGAGTCCTCACCCCCGGAGCACATTGCTTTATCCGTTCATCTGTCGATGGGCACTTGGGTGGTTTGCACTTTTGGCTGCTGCGGGTGTTTGAGTCCCTGCTTTCGGTTCTTTTGGGGACACACCTGGGAATGGTGACCCTTAGGTTTAATTGTTTGAAGAACGGCCACGCTGCTTTCTGATAGACCCAATTTTAGTCAGTTTATTTTTGCCGTTAACGTCTCCACAGACAGGGCCCCCCCATTGCCTACCCCCACCCGTTGGGTGGCCCCCACTGCCCACCCTGCCGCCGTCCGCTCTTCCTTTGCAGACTGTACTGGCTCAGAGGGAGGGTGCGACTCGCCGACATCTGTGTGATGCTCGCAGGCGGTCCTGGTCCTGGTGGGGGCTCCCTGGGCGGCTGCCTGCCTGTTGTCCTGGGCTCCATGGTGGCCACGGCTCCCCTTGGCCACTGTTGCTTGGGAAGGCAGCTGTGGGAGCCCTGGGCGCCCAGCCTTGGGCTCTCAGCGCTTCTGTTCTGTGTCTCAGTCTTTACAGATTTGGACAAGTCGAGAGTTTGAAGTCCGTTGCCAGCTGGGACCCAGAACAACACGGTGGACAGTTTACCACTGGTTCCTGTGGTAGCCCTGGGCTTCGTCCAGTGCATGGGGCACCTCCCAGTAGACAGGGCAGTGTGGCCTCGAGGGGCTGGGGAGGGGCCGCGGCTGGGAAGCCAGGCTGCAGGGGAGGGAGAGAGGCCGCACTGTCGAGGGCTGTGTTCTGACTAGGGTGGGGCCCAGCGGTGCATCGATGTGTCTGTGGGAGTGAAATGCAATAAAACAACGTGAGGAAAAAACCCCAAACCTTGTGCAGCGCAAGCCCGTATAATTTACCATTTACTAGGTTCACCAGACGCAAGACTATTGGTCCACTGGCTGCGATGTTGTGGCGGGAACGAGAGTGCACCCTGGTCCACTGGCCGCTCGGCGGGGCCCCGGGCGCAGATGGCTTGCTGAGCGCTGCCCCCAAGGCTACCTCTTTGAACCGTTTCCAGTTGCACTGCTTTGGGGGTGAACTCACACCTCAGGGTCTTGACGGGTCAAGTTGGGCAATCCCCAGTGACCCCTGCATCTCCCCCCACCCCCCCGAGGTGGATACCTGTGGCTCTTCCCGGGGCGTCCTTGGGTTCCTCTGTACTTGCAGGTACCGCAGTAAAGGCCTGTCTTGTCCGTTAGCTGCAGCAGATGAGCGTACTGCCGTCCTCGCCTCTCTTTCCCTCCTGTCCTCCTTTCTAGCAGATACTTTTACCTTTTTTTTTAAGAACAGTATCTCTGTCCTTCAGCCCCACCCATGCCTCGTGGGATTGAGGATTGACTGTTGGTTGACTCTCGAAAGGACAAAATCGTAAAGAGGGTTTTCCTAGATGTCACTCGGGAATTGTTGGTCAGTGCTGGGCTAGGTAGTGTGCCGGGATCACCCGTCCTGGTCACGTGACCCGCTTGAAGGAAGCTGTGCCTGTGCGCCAGCCTGGTCTTTAAGGAGTTGGGAGAATCAGGGGTTTGGAGTCCATCAGCGGAATCTCTTTTCTGAGACCCCATGAATGTTTATGTTCTTGACACATTCCATTTGCATCACCATGACTTTCTTGAAGAGTCCTTTGATTTTCCTGGAGTTCCCAGTTGCCTTTCTTTTTCATTGCACTATTTTTTTTTTTTTTTTTTTTTGCGGTACTCGGGCCTCTCACTGTTGTGGCCTCTCCCGTTGCGGAGCACAGGCTCCGGACGTGCAGGCTCAGCGGCCATGGCTCACGGGCCCAGCCGCTCCGCGGCATGTGGGATCTTCCCAGACCGGGGCACACACCCGTGTCCCCTGCATCGGCAGGTGGACTCCCAACAACTGCGCCAACCAGGGAAGCCGCTTCATTGCACTATTATTATAAAACTCATTACATGTATTTATGGGCAGGCCATCCGATCTGTCAAGTTCCCTTTTTCTCGTGGTAACCTCTTTCCCGGAGCCTTGTGTCCTGCTCTAGTCTGCCATGTTTCTCTAAGAGGCCTCCTTTGGGGAGTTCCCAGGACTCCTCTCTGGATGGGATCTTAACTTCCTTCTGGTCTACCACCTCCTTTTGTCAGGTGACTTCCCAGGAAAAGCGACACGGGAGGCACCTTCTCTGCGAACTCATGCTCCTCCCATTAGCTCCCGCCCTCAAGTGCTGATGGGAGATTAGATGCCAGTCTGACCCACCTGCCTTCTTCTTTGCCCCCATTTACATCAGAGCTCCTCGAAAGTGTGATTCCCATTGAACCCACATCTTTTCCCTCTACCTCTTGACCCGGCCACCCTGCTGCATGCATGACCCTTACAGTGCCAAGTCAGTGGTCACTTTGGCAGTCCCTGCCCCGTCAGCAGCATCAGACGCAGTTGGACATCCTCCTTCGCTTAACTTATGAAGCCCCACGTTTGCCCTTTTCTTCCCCCTCCTCCCCATTCCGCTTCTCTGGACCGTCCTCATCTTGCCAGCTTGCGAGCTGGAGTGCCCCCAGTCAGCTTGGCCTTCCTCTGCTGATGGTCACCCAGGTGACCTTGTCCATTCCTGCATCTTAGGGTTTGCATGGCCCATTTTTATCATCCTCTTACTTTCAACCTGTGTGTGTCCTTACAGTTGAAGTGTCACTTGTAAACCACACGTACTTGGGTTTGAGTTTCCTTTTTCCCCTGTCTGAGTCTCTTTTAGTTGGAGTGTTTAGATCCATTACATTTTGTGTAATTACTGACACGCTTCGGTTTAAGCCTGCTGTCTTTCTATTTGTTTTCTATTTGTCCGTCTGTTCTTTGTACATTTCCCTTCCTTTCCTGGCTTTTTTGGTGTCAACCAGGTATTGTTTTAGTCATTCCACTTTCTTTCCTCTTTTAGTGTTTTCGCTGCACTTCTTTTATTATTTCTTTAGCGGTTACTGTAGAGTAGTTGTTCGCAAAGTCTTAGACCAGGGACCCCTTGGGGAGATCCTTGTGGGGGGTGGTCCATGAGGCCCAAACCGTTTTCATACATTATAGGATATCATTATACGATGGTATTCGCCTCAACACAGGGAAATTTCCGGAGGTTCCCCACGTGTCTTCTTTGAAGGCAGATGTTAAAGAGATCTGCCAAGATGTAGAACAGTGCCGCTCTTCCCACTAGCTCTTTAGAGCTTTGAAAAAAATGGTTATTTTTGATAAAAATTATTTATGTTTGTGTATACTGGATTTATTATATATACATATTAAAAATATTTATTTGTTTGTTTATGTATTTGCACCGGGTCTTAGTTGCGACAGGCGGGCTCCTTAGTTGTGGCATGCGAACTCTCAGTTGCAGCATGCGTGTGAGATCTAGTTCCCTGCGCAGGGATCGAACCCAGGCCCCCTGCACTGGGAGCGTGGAGTCGTAACCACTGCACCACCAGGGAAATCCTGGGTTTATTATATTTAACGAGTTAATAAATATTTGTAAAATTTCTCAGTTTTCATTTCTAATCCAATAAATATCAGTAGATATAACCACATACATAAAAGCTCTTTGGTGTCCTCGGTAACTTTTATGAGTATAAGGGGATCATGAGGCCACAGAGGCTGAGACCTTCTGACTTAGGGGCTGCAGCGTGCCTGCCTGCCACAGTCCCACAGTCCTCATGGAGTTGGCGCTGCCCCACGTTGCAGAGGGGAGGGGCCTCCTGACGCAGCCCTTCATTTCTGGGCCCCTGTTGTGTCTGGCTTCTGCCTGGTGGTAACCCCACAGTACTTTGCTGCTGCATCTGCAGAGTTGATTCTTTAAAGAGATGCTCTTTCCGGGGAGGGTGTTCCCGTTTCGTCATGTGTCCCCTTCTTGGGGCGCCCTTTCCTGCCTGTGGGTTGGGGCTCCCTCAACCTGAAGAGTTTCCTTTAGTGCTGTTACTGCGCTCACAACACATCCTCTCAGCTTTTGCCTAACTACAAATGTCTTTATTTTGCCTTATTTTTGAAGGATATTTTTGCTGGTTATAGAACTTTAGGTTTTCTTTCAGCACCAAGGATGTGTTAAGCCATTGCCTCCTGGTCACACTGTTTCTGGTGAGAAGTCAGGCACCACTGGTGCTCCCTGTGATGTGATGTGCGTTTTTTGTCTTGGCTGCTTTTAAGATTTTCTCTTCCTCTCAGTTTTATCAGTTTGGCAGTGATATGCCTTGGTGTGGTTTTCTGTGTTTCTGTCATACTTTTGGTTCAGTGGGCCTCATGGACCTGTGGGCTGAAATAGCTAATAATTTGGGGAAATGCGTGGCTGTTCTCTCTTAAAATATGTCCTCCACCCTGTCCCCCGACCCCTCCTTCTCTTTTTCTGGGACTCCAATTACAAGTATGTTGCACTGTCGGGTGCTGCCCCCAGGTCTCTCGTGCTGTTTGGTTTTCTGTTTGTTCTTTTCCTCCATACTTCAGCTTGGATGCTGTATATTGGCCTGTCTTAGAGTTCACTAGTCCTTTCTTCTGTTGTGTCCAGTCTGCTGTTAAGTCCATTCAATGAATTCTTTTTGTGCATCTTTTCGTCTAATTAAAATAGATAGATAGATACAGATATATACATATCACTGCGAAATCCTTTCCAGAAACTTCTGCTTTTTGGGTCAGCTGCAGCCTGCTCCTGCTGTGGCTCCTTTTCCTCTTGAGGGCAGGTCACTTTTCCTGCTTCTTTGTGTATGTCGTCATCTTTATTGTGTGCCAGGCGTTCTTTATTGAAAAGAGCAGCGCAGTGGGTAAGGCTTCCCCAGAAGGGGCTTGCCTTTCCCTCTGCCAGGACTGTAGGGTGGTAGGACTTTCTCTGGGTCAGGACTAAGTGGCTACTTCAGCGAGTTTCTGTTCAGCTCTAGCCAGGTGTCTCGAGGGCGTAAGCGCCACGGTGCGGACCCGCTTTTTGTTGCTGTTGTTTTGAATGCCTGTCCCTGGAGAAGCCCAGTGAACACTTGTCAGCGAATGAAGGAATGAGTTAGGCTCCCGGGATCTCACCTTCGAGAGGCCGTGCCTGGGCGTGGGCCAGCTTGCAGCCAGGGCGCGGGCCTACCAAGGGCCTCTCGCTCTGGCACGCCCATCTGCTCCAGGGCATTGTCTCTGCTCACTCTTAGCTGCTCCCTTTGGACAAACATTGGGCATCCCGGACTGATCCTCCCTTACTGTTGCACCTTTTCTTTGCCTTTGCTCCGCCTCATTGGGCATTTTCTCATGCTTTTAGCCCTTATCTCAGCAGTTCCTTTCTCTAGCCATTGCTGTTATACCTTAGAGCTCTCTCTTGCTTTCTCATCCTTTCTGTAGATTTCTTGTTTTATAGGTGTAGCAGCTGATTAAATCCTGGCAAGTCAATGCAATAAACAGTAACATAATTTTAAAATGTCTGTTTCTACCGAGTCAGCGCTGTTTCTCTCTTGGGCTCCCTCTAGTGGCGTGGTTGGCTGTTTGCCTGCTGTGTGAGAAGCAGGAATATTTTCTTGCCTGGGTCTCTCCTCGGGGGGTCTCCTGCCTGGAGTTCAGAGCGTGGGGTGTCTGGTGGGGGCACGCTGATGGCAGGGGCTGAGCACTCAGCGTGTGACAACAGGGACGAGCAGGGCAGCCTCCTGGCCCCTGTGGTCCTGGGCTTTGTCCCTGGTTGTGACTCAGTCTTGGTCTGGAGGGAGGGGATGCTGACCCGGGCTGTCCCCACATCTGTGCCCTTGATACGTGCCCATCTGTTTCTGCAGCCCCGTCCCAGGCCTGCCCTCTGCTCCTGGCTGACGCTGGCACCTGGAGTCTCTCTAGGGCACCCTGGAGGCCGGCAGGCCCGGCCCCTGCCCTGTCCCCCATCACCAGCCCCCTGTCTTCCTTCTTCAAGAGGTTTCTGGAATGTTTTGAGATCTCTCCTTTCCACCACCAGGCTCCTTCTTTTTTAATCCAGAGGGTGGGGTCAGAAGGAGGCAACTGCAAGGGACCTGGGTCTGTCTGGCCAGCAGGGCCCTGGCAGCTTCTCCAGGTACTGGCCCCCAGCCCAGACTCCTCCTAGGGTCTCCCCGCAAGCATCTCTCCTGGCCCCTCCTCCCCAGAACTCCACCCAACTCTGCCGTCTCCTCCATCACCTGGGCCAGCAGAGTCCTCTGGGCTCAGCCCTCCTCTGTCCAGCTCCGTCTTCTGACTCCCAGTCTGTGTCCAGTGGAGATGCTTCTGAGCACACGCCTCTGTGTGGCCTGCTTAGGAAGCGCCTCTGGGCACCTCCGGGCCACAGGGCCTGTTCCTGTTCCTAGCTGCTTCCAGAGCCCCTGTACTGGGCCTAGAGGCCTCTATGTTTGGCATCCCCTTCACGACCAGCAGGTGCCCAGCATCTCGCCCCTTCTCAGCTTTGACCTTGGGAGCCTGGCCTGAGTGTCTCTTCGGGAAGGAGGGTCTGTGTCCCCAGGATCACTGCGGCACCCACCCCCAACCCTCCAACTGTGTCCTGGCCAATGAAGTTCTTCATCCCAGGGCTTCCATTGGCGGTTCCTCTCAGCAGTTCCCACCGGGCACAGAGCTGAGAGGGAGCTGCTTGGTGGTGGTGGTGGTGGTGTTGCGGGGAGGGGGGTGTGGGCAGGCTTGGGTGATCATCTTTTTTCAGCGGTTCTGGGCCTGAAAGCATTCCAAGGCCCTGAGGGCTGCGTTGGGCTGTGGGGCGAGGGTGGCTGGCCCCACCCTGGAGACCCCCTGGCTGTGCTGAGGGTTAGAACCCTCAGCTGTACGTTTTCGTGGGTGCAATCCCAGATGCCTCTGGGAGGGGGAGGGAGGAAGTGTAGGATGCTTAGGACTGAGATGTGTGTGTGTGTGAGAGAGGGGGATGGGGTGTTTTCTCATTTAATCTTTACCGGCATCAGGAGAGGGTGTTAGTACACCCCTGTGGCTGGAGGGGCCACCCAAGTCCCCACCCCAGGCAGAGATGGGGAACCAGGCTTCAAAGCCTCGGCCCTGACCACGGCCATTGTGCCCACCGCTGTCCAAATATGGCTGGCTCAGCGGGGGAAGGGCCTTCAGGTACCAGAATAGCGCCCCGAGGCTTCGTCAGGGGCGCAGAATGGCCGCGCAGGTGGGAAGGGCTCTTGGGGATGGGTGGGGAGCGGCCCCCATGTCCCTTTCCTCCCGTGGGTCAAGGGCTGCCCTGGGGCTTCCGGCCTGTCCCACGGAGGGGGCAGCAGTCCCCTTGTGTTTGGGTGCTGTGGGCGGGGCAGGCAGGGAGCCCAGCGGAGGCGGCTGAGTGGCTTCAGTGCGTGTGAAATATGTCAGGGCTTAATTAATTTAATTTGAGAGGTTCCTTTTCGGAGCGTGAACAGTTGTCTCCCAAGAGACGCCGCCACCGCCTCCCCCTCCCTCCTGCCTGGCGCTGGTGGGCGAAGGAAACAGCGGAATCTATATTGAGAGCGCGCCCCCCCCGTCCCCCCGGGAGCGCGGTGAGGGGTGTCGGGGTGTCACCGGGAGCCCGGAAGCGTGGGCGCACCGGGGGCGGATGCAGCGCAAAGCTGGGGCGCACGATCGGGGCATCCCCGCCAACCGGAAGGGGGGAGGAGGAGGTTGGGGAGCTCCGACCCCAGGAGGAGAGGCTGAGAGAACCGGGGCGCCTTATCAGCCCACCGAGAGCTAGGGCTGAGTGCGCGCGCGGGCGGGCGGGGAAAGGAGGGAGGCGCGGGGTGGAGGGGCGCGGGATGAACCAGGCGGGACCACTAATGAGGGAACGCGCGCGCTTTGATGTCGGGCGGCAACTTCAAAGAGGCCGCCCCCTCCCGCGCGGGTCTGAGTCCGCGGAGGCCCGCGGCGCGCAGGCAGCGCGTGTTTGAAGTGGACCCCCTGGGCGTGGGCGCCCCTGGGCAGGGACCCGGGGGGCCGGGGCAGGTCGTGGTGCTGTGCTCCCTCCCTGCGCTGCGCCTGGAGGAGCAGACGTGAGGGAGGAAGAGGGGGCGGCTGCGGAGAGCGCCCCCAGACGTCCTCCAAGGCCCGCTCTCCCGTCCAGTAGGAGGGATTACTGGGGCGCGGACGCAGGTGGAGCCCCGCCGCGCTGCTGGCCTCTCTGTGGCCATTCTTCGTTTATTCATCAGGCCCACTGTAGGCCGAGCCTGCAGTCCCCAAACTTCCCTAGCCCAGCCATGGGGCCCCTGGTGGTCGGGTGTGAACGGAAGTCAGGCAGGATGGAGAGGGCGCTGGCAGCTGGGTGCCCGGGCCGCTGGGGGGCGGGGGGGCTGCAGGTGTGGGGGGGCTTCGCCTCAGCGCGATCCCCCCACCTCCCACCCTCGCTGGCCCAGAGCAACGTGAACCCTGTCCCAGCACGGTCTCCCCCCGGGCCTTGGAGGCGGCGAAGGCAGGCCCCCCAGCCCCTGCTGTGGGGGGGGGGCGCTTTGGACCTCCCTGAGCACCGGCTTCAGAGACTTGGAGGGGGCGAGGGTCCCTCCCCGGGTGGAGCCGCCTGGGCCCTACCCCCGACTCTCCCAGGGCTCCACCTGGGCCACCAAGCTCCATCCTCTGCCCGGCCCAACTCCGGGCCCTGCCTTGGTGCACTGCCTCCGAGGGGTGGGAGCTCCTGTAGCACCTCCCACCCCACGGTTGGAGGGGGGTGCTCTCCTGCACTCCGAGGGCCCTTCTGTGGGCCCGAGCCGTGGGAGACCCTGTGGGGGGCCTGGGTGGGGCTGCGTGTCCAGGCGCTGGAACCTGGGGGGGCCGGCGGCATCTCCTGAGGTGGGGGCCGTGCAGAAGGGTGTGCGTGCCCCTGGTGTCCTGAGTTTACAGGCCAGAACAGTGCCACGTCCCCAGGGAGTGGCGCAGGCAGGCCTCCTGCTCCGCACAGGGAAGAGCCAGGGCTGTGGCCGGTGGAGGTGCCCCAGGATCGCCAACTGTCTTCCAAGGGCACCCTGGCTCTGGCGTCCACCAGCTGCAGTGTGGTCCGGAGTAAGTCGCCTGCTGTCCCTGGGCCACGCCGGCTCCTGTCCGTGGTGCTGAAAGGGGCTTCACGTGCCACCGCCCACCGCCTGCCCCTCCTGCAGCCCCGGGCAGCTGCAGGCATTCTTTCCAGCATCTGTTTTTCCCCCACCTCTTTGCCCAGCACACCTTCGACTCCCCAAGCCTGTAATGAGGGGGTGATGGGGATGGAACTTGTGTCTACACCAGCTGGGGAAGCCCCGGCTCCGGGGCTGTTTCACCCTGACTCCCTGGGCAGTGGCGGTGAATAGACCTTGGGGTCCTGCAGGCCTCACCCGGCCTCGTGTCCCCTTCGGAGAAAGGGAGGAGCCATTGCAAGGGTCAGGGTTCAAGTAGAACATAGTCGGGAACCTTCGTCCTGACCAGACAGTGGCGTGGCTGGAGCAGGGGCCACATCCAGGCCTGACCACTGCCCAGAGCCCGCCCGCCCGAGGGTCTCAGCCATGGCGCCAGGCTGACCAGGTCTGCAGCCCCCAGGGCCGGTGCCCCAGATGTCGCCGGTGCAGGCAGGGCGAGGGGGGTGCCAGCCAGGCTTGCCGTGAGAGCTGCTCAGCGCTCACAGAGGCAGCGGAAGCCGACAGCCCACCCCCAGTCCCGTCCTTAACCTCTCCAGGGCCCCTGGGTGCTCCAGCACTGTAGGCAGCCGCCCGTTGCAGCGGGCACAGAGGCCTTTGCCGCGTGTATGTGGGCCTGGGGAGGGGCTCCCGTTACACTGAGTGACGTGAAGGTATGTGCTTACATAGAGGCCTCTGGAGTGAACGGAAACCCTTCTGAAACGCACCGGGAGGTTTGGGGTGAGAGGAGACTCAGGTAGATACCATGTGAGCTGAAGGGACCCTGCACAGTTCCCTGGGGCCCCACACGACTGCCACAACCCTGGTCCCTAGAGCAACAGAATCTTACCCTCAACTCCAGGAGCCGGAAGTCTGCGGTGGTTCTCCTGAGGCCCTGAGGGAGGATGGTTCCAGGCCCCTCCCCCGGCTTCCGGGGGTTTGCTGGCTCTTCTAGAAGCGTCCCCACGGCTTCTTCCTCCATCTTCACGTGCGCCTGTGTCTAATCTCTCTCTGTCTTTCTCTTATAAGAACTTTGTCATTGGACTTAGGGCCCACCCGCCCTCCACGCAGGGTGATCTCCTCTTGAGATCTGTAACATAAGTACCTCTGGAAAAGCCCTTTGCCCAGACAGGCTCACACTCACGGGTTCTGGGCGTTAGGACGTGGACACATCTTCCTGGGGCCACCACTCAACCCCTGCACACTGGGCCTGGGGCCCCAAGCGGATCCCAGTTTTGCACTGTCGCTCTTGCCCGTGGGCTCAAGAGCTGCTCCGCTGCGGCCGGGAGCCCGTGGCCGTCGCCTGGCTGTCGCCTAGCCGTCCCTGGTCCTGCAGGATGAGGGAGGGGATGCCCTTCCTGGAAGCCTGGACCCGGGTGCCACCAGGGCTCCTCCCCCACAGCTGGGTACCCCGAGTGGGGGGTGATGGCAGGAGAGCCAGGTGGGGTTAACCGTCACCCTAGTGGGGTGGCCTCCTGCCCCCCGTCAGGATCCCCCACCCACGCAGGCAGACAGTGGAGGGGGCTGTGCCGGGGAAGAGACGGGGTCAGTGTAGGAGACAGAGGACGGGCCGAGGAGTCCCCTTTTCTCAGCGGCCTCCCGGTGGCAGGAGTTTCCCCAAGGTTTAAAACACAAGGATACAGCCCCCTCCACCCACCCCCCCGGGGGTGGGGAGGGCCTTGCGTCATCCTCAACCCACCACCAGCATCCGTGCGCCTTGCTGTCCCTAGGGCTCCCAACCTGGCCGGGCCTGGGAGGGTTTAGTCCTGGGAGCCGGGCAGGCCCTTGCTCTCCCCCAGCGATGGCGGGAGCCGGCCAGCTGGCTGGGGGTCGAGACAGACCAGGGTTGAGGCTCTGGCCCTGGGACGCCCTCTGGGTAGGCTGCCTAGGGGGAGAGGCCGCCCCTCTTCCGGTCCCAGGGTGTCACAGGCACCTCCTGCTGTCCTATGGGGCTGGGCCGGGCCGGCCAGGGGCCTGTTGGGGGATTAGTTTTCCTGCTTCCTCAGGTGAGGAAACTCAGGCCTGGTGCGGTTCGGGGTCTCATGTGAGAGCACTGGCTGGGACCACCAGGCTCGACTGCCGCTGAGGCCACGTGTCCTGTCTGTGAGGCTGTCCCCCACGCGTGTTCAGCTCACACTGGACACCGTCCCGGGCGTTCCTCTGAGGCCTGGCGGTTGTAGGGCTGAGTGTGTTTCTTTGATCTCTGTTGCTGTGTAACAAGCTGCCCCCCAAAACCTAGCGTCTTGAGACAGCAAACGTTCTCTCACCACCCCTGAGGGGCAGGCGTCCAGGGCAACCGAGCTGGGTACATGGGGCTCAGGGGTCTCACGAGGTTCCAGCTGTGGGCTGGACTGGAGGCTCCCCCCGCCCCTGCTGTCACCTGGAGGCCATGTGGCCGTCTCCAAGGGGCACTGCCTAGAGACAAGGCAGCCGTCTCCACCCGAGCAAGACCCCAGGGACCCCAAAGGAAGCTGTGCTCTTCTTAGTACCTGACCTTGGAGACAGGAAGCCATCTGTTCTGCCACGTTGGCCACACAGACCAGCTCTGGTGCAGCGTGGGGGCGACCACACTGCCCGGGGGCCGGTTTCCAGGAGGCACGAGTCACCGGGGGTCCTCGTGGGGCTGCAGTCCACCGAGGCGGGCGGAGCAGCCAGTGCCTAGGTGGCAGGAAGGACCTGCACCGGGAGGCCAGGCGCCACTGCACTGATGCCAGAAGACGCGTCCCCTCCCAGGCTGGGGACTCAGCCCCATTCCTTCTCTTGCCCCGTCTCAGTGAGGGCAGCCGAGCCCGTCTCGCCCCGACCGCTCCCTAAGGCTCCCCTGGTGCCAGCCGCGGGCAGCAGGGCCGGGCAGCAGGGCTGGGCAGCAGGCCGGGCAGCAGGGTGACCAGCTTTGCTGACTCTTCCCAAGAGCCGGTGTGGAGCCGCCTCCCCCATCGTCCAACGAAAGCCTGGGCGGGAGGGTGACAGGGCTGCTCCATCCTCTCCACCCCAGGAAAACAGCATCCCCCGACGCCCCTACAGTGGGCGGAAAGTGGGTCGCCGTTAGCTGTGCTTGTGGCCCTGGCACCACGTTAGCTGGCCACGTGGTCCAGAGGCACAGTGGGGAGTGATGCGCGAGGAGGGCCGGTCACCGCCCCGGGCGTTAGTGGTGCTCGGTGGTCCTGTGGGCACTAGCGGCTGGATGCTGCTGCCTCCCGGGGTGCTCAGAGGGGCTCTGGGGGGCCCAGGCAGGCTGCCCTGTCCTCCTCCGGGCTCAGCAGAAGCCTGACGGAGGACTGGAGCTGCCAGGTGACCCGAGCTGGGCTGTGGCGCATCCTGCCCTCCACCCCGTCTGGTCACCCGTGCCCGCGTCCCCAGCGCGAGGAGGCCGGTGTGGGCACACGGACGGGGGCTTCGCAGGAGCGGGTGTGTCCCGTCCCTTCCCCCCAGGGTCTGTTTCCTGTCCCCCGGAGGCCTGGGCTCGTCGGAGGCCGCGGCCCGGCTCTGTCAGCACCACGGACAGCAGCTGGCGCTGCGCAGCGGCAGAGCGGGCTCTGGTGTCCAGGCCGCCTCCCGCTGGCTCCCGCGGAAGTAACAGAGAAACGTGCCGACTCCGGACTGGCGCCCCTCCCCCTCCGCCAGAGCCTCGGGGCCCGCTTCCGGGGAGACAGGCTGACCCCCACCCTTTATCTGAACCTTCGCCCTCTTCTGGGGCGCGCGAGGCAGAAGCCACAGGAGGGGGTCTCGGGGTTGGCCCCTGAGGCAGGGGACACCCCCGTGGGGTCGGGCGGGCAGGAGGGACAGGGCAGGGTGCCAAGGCAGGGTGCCAAGCAGGAGGGACCCCGGAACCCGTGAAGCTGCGGCTCGGTGCGTCAGGCAGTATGGAGACGGCGGGGCGGCGGGGAGAAGGGCCTTTTAGGCAAAAACTCCAGGGCCCTGCAGAGCTGACGCCACCGAGGGAGGGGCCCACGCAGGGGACAGCCCGGCCCGGGGGTGGAGGGGCCTTCTCCCTTCCTTCAGCTGGGTCCATGCCCCAGGGATGGCGCTCACGGTGGCAGCATGGTCTAGATCCGGTGATTTAAACGAGAAACGGCAAAACCAGTCTTTACTCTCTTTGCTTTCCCGTCTGTGTGGGCGCCGCGTGCGCCCTGCACGTGTCACTTTGCAGGACTCTGCCAGCAGGGCCCGGGGCAGACCCGGCCGCCGTGCAGAGCCCGTGGGATTTGTGTCGCCGAGGTCACACGGCCAGTCGGCGGTGTGGAGGCGCGGGTGGGGGCAGCCACGCACGGGACCCACGTACGTGTGTGCGCTAGCGCGCGCGCCCCTCTCGTGCCCTGGTTCCTGTGTGCAGAGGACTCCCGGGCTGGCACGTGGTGGATGTGCAGAGGACACGGCCGGTGAGCGCTGGCTGGCAGCGTGGAGCTCAAGCCAGGGTAGGCTCGAGGTCACACTCCTGTGTTGTCACGCGGTGTGTGAGACATAGGTCATCCGCGGGGGAGAAGGTCACGAAGCTCTCCTGCCACAGACAACGGCTGAGCGTGGCCCCCAGGCCCCGAGAACCTCCCTCCCGGCCTGTTAAAGAGGGTGCTGGGAAGACCCTGGGTGATGGGAACCCACAGGCCATCTTCAGGGGCCATAAGTGTAGGAAAGGCACCCCAATCCTGGGAGGGAGGCTCCCACCCATGAGATCCCGCCCCTCCGGAAGGGTGGTCACAGTGCCGTGTGGTGGGGGCTGACAGACTGAGCCACGGTGCCCCCGTCGCCATCGGGCATTCAGATGAGGTGGGCAGCGCGTGGGCTGGGTGGGTGGGGGGATGGTAATCAGAGGTGGAACCTGACAGAGGAATGTTGCTGACAGAAGTGGGACCTCCCTCTGGTCCTGATCCCCCTGCAGCTGCCACTTGGGGGTGGCCAGGAAAGCCATGGGTGCAGGACGCTCACTGGGCCCCCAAGGGGTGGGGTGGGGACAGCTGGGGTCTCAGGACCTGATGGCCACAGGCAGAGGAGCGAGGGGCCCTGGGGCGGGGAGAAGGGCCGTCCAGGAGGTGCTCCAAGCATGCCCTGAGGGAGGCCGTGCAGTGGCCTGGCACCTGGAGAGGAGACGGACAGGGACAGCCGAGGGCCTGGGGTGGCTCTGAGCTCAGGACGAAGGGCGGAGGGGCAGGCCCCTGGGAGCCGCACTGTCTGCCCACAGGGACTGCAGGGCTGGGGGCTGCAGGGCTGGGGCAGCAGGGCTGGGGCCTGCGGGGCTGGGGCAGTGGGTCTGGGGGCTGTCGGGCTGGGGCTGCAGGGCTGGGGGCTGCAGGGCTGGGGCTGCAGGGCTGGGGCCTGCGGGGCTGCGGGGCTGGGGGCAGTGGGGCTGTGGGGCTGGGGGCTGCGGGGCTGGGGCAGCGGGGCTGGGGGCTGCGGGCAGTGGGGCTGGGGCTGCAGGGCTGGGGCTGCAGGGCTGGGGTCTGCAAGGTTGGGGCTGCTGGGCTGGGGGATGCAGGGCTGGGGCTGCTGGGATGGGGGCTGCAGGGATGGGGCAGCAGGCCTTGGCCGGACCACCCTGAGAGGTCAAGAGGGGAGCCTGATGCCGCCCGCACCAGACCAGGGCCTTCCCCTCCCAGGTGGGCCTGGGCACCCACAGAGGCTCATCACTTGGGGGTGGAAACAGCGCTGGAGGCTGGCGTGCAGTTAGAGGGAGTGACCCCTCTGTGTCTGTAGGGAGGGGAGTCCTCCGGCGGCCCCGCTGACACCCCCAGTGTTGACTGCCCTGTTGGGCTACAGGGCTGAGCCTGGGGTGCAGAGGGTCCTCTTCCCTGCCACCCCACCCCCCACAGCTGCAGCAGTGTCACCTGGCCCGGACCCCTGTCCAGCCCCAATGGCAGTCTCTGGGCAGTGGAGTCTGGGCCCCCCTCTGGGGGCTCCCCACTGGGCGGTGGTCCCTCGTGCTCTGTTCACTCCTACGAGCTGGCAGCCCCCTGGGCGCAGGGCTCTCCAGCAGGGTTCTTCCCTGAAGGTACCTGACCAAGAAGAAAAGGGAGGCCAAGGATGACCAGAGAGCCGTAGGGTGAGGCGTCTGCTCAGGACCACCCCTACCTGACCTCTGACCACAGGCTCGTCCAGCCACCTCCCATGCTGGACCCCTGCAGGTCTGAGAACCCCGCGGGCTGCACCTTCTGCTCCCCACCACTCCTGGGCCACCCGGGGCCCTGGCCTCCTTCCTCCGACCAGACTGGTGCCCTGGGTTTGACGGCTAACCAGGGGCAGCGGGGGCTGCAGAGGGCACTGAGCCAGGCCTGGAGAGCTCCCTGCCCCCAGCACTGTGGCCGCCTCTTGGCCCTCGAGCCATAGTAGATGAGTGGAGGGGCCGGGGTGCTCGAGAGGGCCGTCCTGCTGCCCTGTGCCCTTGGCCCAGGTGCGGGGAGGTCCCGCACACTTGGGCGCCCTGGGGCGGGGTCTGCTCTCAGTTGGCGGTTCCTGGATCCCCTTGACTCTCCCAGCCGCGCTCAGGAGCCCCGGGAGGTGGGGGCCCATGTTCGTGCACACGCGTCCTTGTGCCTGAGCCTGGGGTGTGGTGGGGAGCTCGTGGGTGGGCCTGGGGTCCTCAGGACGCCCTTGAAGAGCCCCTTCCTGCAGACAGCGCAGCACCCTCAAGCACCCGCCGGGCGGGATTGCCTCTGTTCCTCCCGCGATTATCTGTGACGCTCTGTCCTTGCCTTCACTTGACATGCGCCGTATTTGCTGCAAAGGCAATAATTAGAGGTGAAATCACAATTGGAAAATGAGCCGGAGCTGTTGGAGGGTGGGGTAATTAGGGCGGTCTTGGGCTTCCCTAGCAGGCCCTCCCGAGGGTGCACTCTGCTCCCCGCCTCCAGGGAAGTGGCAGGACTGCTTGGAACCCAAACATCCCACCCCAGAGGACCCTGGGGCTGAAGGAGACCAGCACAGCCAGGGCGGCCTGGAAGCTTCACCCAGGAGGGGCACCTCCTTGCTGGGCTTTGAGGGGTGTGTAGGAGTCTGTGGGCAGAGGACTTTCAGAGAAAGAGGCAGCAAGCGGAGGAAGGTGAAGGCAGGGAGATAGCCACCAGAGTTCTAGGACGCGGCCCAGGGCAGCCCCCTGCACCCAGCCACGCGTCCTGGCCGGGGGCCCAGCCCACAGGCCCGCTAGCAGCTGTGAGGTTTGGCAGGCTCGCGCCCTGGCATGGGGCTCGTCCAGGGCACCTTGTCCACTGGGTCCTTTGTCCTCCTGGCCTTTCTGTGCACCAGCTGGTGATGGAGTTCCTCATCTGTGAAGTGAGGTCCCCGATGTCGCATGGCCCCAGCACTCTGTCAGCAGGCTGGCTGCTGTGGTGGTCAGTGATGGGGGTGGTGTTAGAGGCCACTTAGTTTTCCACTTCCGGAGGGCCGCCTGCGTCCCTGTCCAGCTCCCTTTTGAGTTGAAGCTCACTTCCCTTTATTCCCCGCGTGCCCCTGACCCCTGAGGACACGCGTGTAGGGTGTGTGCACGGGTGTGAGGCTCATCTGTGGGGCGTTTCTGGGCCGTCTGTCCTGGGCATTAGGGACTTGTGCCCCCGGGGAGCGGCCTGGCCGCCGTTGCTGCGGCTCCTCGAGGCCTGTGCACCTTGTCTGGGGGCCTCGCCAGGCAGAAGCCTGCTTCTCACCCAGGCCGGCGCCCCCTCCGTTTCTGCGTCTGGGCCCAGACCTGCCTGGAGTCGGGGTGGAGGGGTCAGTGCCAGGCCCGGTTCCCATCCTGGAGGCTGTGGAGAGCAGTCCTGGGCCACGGCTCTGAATTGCAGATGCCCGTGGCGCTCTTCCTGCTGCCCGGGGCCCGTTCTCTGGGCTCGGCTCCTGACCTGCAATCCCAGGGCTCGGGCTCTGGATCAAAGGCAGCTGGGGGGAGCCCCCAGGAGCCCGCAGCCCTTCCCGGGTGGGAGCCGGGGCTCAGCGGGCCCCCCCCGCGGGACCTCTGTCCTTCCCTGAGCCGAGGAGCTCCGGGCCCCCAGGCTCAGGGCTCAGGGGTTCCACCGGGCCTGGTCCCCCGCCCCTCGTCCAGCCCTGCCCGCTGCTGCTCCCGTGTCTGGGGGGCACAGGTCATCTCCCGGCCGCCAGCGGGCTCACTGCCCACGGGGAGCAGGAAGGAGGAGGACGCGACACTGCTGGGAGGGTGTGACTGCTCGTGGCCCCGAAGGCCTGATAAAGAGACGTGCCCCTCAGGGGAAGGTGTTTTCGATGCACATGGCAAAGAATTCATTTCCCGTACAAAGCAAAGGGCTTTGCAAATCGTTAGAGCCACCCTTCAGCAGCGTAAAAAGGGGCAAGTGCAAACCCGAGTGGTTGGAACCGTGAGACTGTGTCAAGGTCGTAACTAAAGCAGCAGCAGCAGAGTCGGCAAAGTGTGAATGAAACCGAGGGGCGTCCAGCGCTCCACATCCCTCAAAACCCAGGCTGCAGTGCCGTGGGGAGCAGGTCGTCCTACGCTGCATCCAGGTGCCCGAACGCCAGGGGTGGCCTGAACTATGGTGGTCACCTCCGTGCCCATCGGGGAACACAGGCCACCTGGGGGAACGTCCAGGTCGGGCCCGGGCTTGGGAGGGGAGAATGCAGGGCATCTCGGTCTGAGGCCACAGAAGGTCCAGCGGAGGCCAGGAGGCCAGGGGGCAGTGACCAGGACTGCGGCTCCCTGCAGCGTGGTGACGACAGCAGAGGTGAATCGGTGGAGTGTCCTGTCCCGCGGGAGATGCAGGGAGGCGGGCTGCGGGGCCGCAGCTGCCGGGGAGGGGCCTTGGGCCTGTGCTGGTGCCCTGGGGAGAGCAGGGAGCTGGACACAGGGGTCGGGGGCACCTTGTCCGGGGGGTCTGAAGGCCAAGAGGAGGGTGACGGGTGGGGGAGGGGCCGGTGGGACCTGAGGGCACCCTGGCTCCCCTGCCGAGGGGCTGAGCTCCGGCTAAGGTCTGGGGGAGGGACTCCAGGTGTCGCTGGCCGGGGCCCAAGCTGGGGGGGCAGAGGGCCGGTATGTGGCGTGGGTCAGAGTGACCACACTGGGGACAGCCTCTGGCCAGCGACCAGGGAGCGCGGGAGGGCAGACGTCGGCCTGGGGTTGGCCCAAGACAGGCTGGGGGGCAGGGGCACAGGATCCCGGCGCTGAGTGAGGGGCCGGGCTTGGGTGCGGGAGGGGCCCTGCTGGTCGGGCCTGGGCGGTGGCCGGACGGGGTCTGAGGGCTCCCCTCGCCCCCAGGCCTCGTGAAGCTGGGGATTCACTGTGTCACGTGCCAGAAGGTGGCTGTCAAGATCGTCAACCGCGAGAAGCTCAGCGAGTCTGTACTGATGAAGGTGAGCTTGGGGGCGGCCGGGGGAGGTGGGGAGGCCCAGTGGGCGGGGTGGAGCCAGGCTGCAGGCGAGCTGCCTGGGAAGGGGGTTCCTGCTGGGTCCTGCTGCCCCATCTGTTGAGAGGGCTGGCTGGCCTCAGTTTCCCCCGTTAGGATCAGGAGGAGACCCCTGTCTCTGAGGGAGAAGAGGAAGTGCGGGGTCCCAGGAGGCCTCGCAGCCCCTCTTCCTCCCTGCTCCCCCCACCTCAGCATCCCCCCAGCCCTGGTGGAGTCCGGTCCTCTTAGGGACTGAAGCAGACCCCACGCGACTGGAGGACTCCTGGGTGGGACCAGACACTCAGCGGGGAGGGGCCGCCCAGGCTCTGTTCCCCGTCTGTCTGCTCATCTGTCCGAACGGCTGTCCTCTCAGCGGGCAGGGGTGAGGGGCAGAGGGGGGGGCAGGAAAGCAGGTGGGCCGTGGTGGGCGCCGGCCAGTGACACAGTGAGGACCCCTCTGGCCGGTGGGGGCAGGGGGGGACCGGGTGGGCCCAGCTGGGGAAGCCTGGGGGATGCGCCACGGGCTGGTTTTAAGGGGAGGTGGCGGCCGTTTGGATGGGGTGTGGGCGGTGCTGGTGGCGGCTTGACAGATTCCTATCCTGCCTTGGCCAGCGCCCGGCTTGGGGGCGGGTCTTACGTGTCAGTTTGGGGCGCTAAGGTCAAGATGCCACAAGATATCTGAGTGGGGAGACAGGAGCTATCTCAGTGGAAGTGGACCCGGGGGTGTAACCGGGGCCCCCCCGGAGGCCTGGCAGGGACCGAGCGCAGCTGGGGGAGGGCAGGGAGGCGGCCCACGGGGTAGAGATGCCAGTGCGAGGCTGGACCTGCCCCAGGAGCCCAGCATCGCGGGGGCTCTGTGACCCCACAGCCTGGACGGGCGGGTGGGCGGCGCACGGGTCGGGGGATGAGCCCGGCCTGCCGTGACGGCGCCCCCTTCCCCGCAGGTGGAGCGGGAAATCGCCATCCTGAAGCTGATCGAGCACCCCCATGTCCTCAAGCTGCACGACGTCTATGAAAACAAAAAATATTTGTAGGTATTGCTGGGTCCGGAGAGCTGGGGGGCAGAGGGGGGCCGTCCCGGGAGGGGGTCTGCAGGACAGGCCATGGCGGTCACTGCTCCTTGACCAGGTCCAGGGCTGGCCAGCGGGGACTTGCAGAGCCACTGGCTTGAGGATGGGGCCTTGTGGGGAGCAGACTCGGGGGAGGGGGGTGTCGAGGGGCAGAAGCACCTCAGGCCCTTTCTCCCGGCCCCCGCGAGCCTCAGGACCCCGCCGCTCTGCTGGGGGCTCCCACGGACCCCGTGCCAAGCCTCTCGGAGCCCCCGCGTGCTCCCTCACGTGGGTGGGGACCCCAGGCCGGCGGACCGCACTGTCGCCACCCAGGCCCCTCCCCCAGCCTGCTGTCGGGATGCTGAGCGTGGCTGGCCTCCTGTCACCACCGAGGCCACTGAGGCTGGCAGACGTTTCCCCGCGTGCCAGCCCCCCACGTCCCCCGCTGTGTGGCCTCCGCGAGCTTCCCTGGGGATGTGGGTGGCCGCTCACAGGGTCCCCTCGGGGGAGTCAGCTTTGCCGCTGCCCCGTGTGTGGCCGTAGGAAAGGCCTGGCTGCTGGGCCGCGTCCCTCAGGGAGGGGTTCTGCCAGAGCGTTCCTCAGGACGGGCAGCTGGGCGAGGGGGTGTGGGCAGGGGGCTGGCCTGGCACGGTCCCCGCAGGCCCCCTGCCCCAGGGGCCCTCAAGGCCTCGAGCCCAGCCCTGACTGGGCCCCTGATGCAGGCTGGCCTTAGCCGCTGCAGCGCTGTCTCGGGCAGGGGAGGTGGGGGCAGGAAGTGGCCCTGGGGGAGCAGGGGGCCCGGGTTCAGCCCCAGCCCCTCCGACAAGCAGCGCCTGCTCTCGGGCCTCCCTCTCTTCCTGTGCCAGCCGGGGACCCAGCGCTGCATGAATGCCCAACTCTGAGTGTTTAACTGCAGATGGGATGACAAGAGCCGCCCCCCATGGGGGCCCTGGGAAGAGCAGGGCCCCGGTTACCACGGGATTGGGGGTGGGAAGCAGGTGGTGGTCCTGGGCCCCCGACACTGGTGAGCTGAAGCCGCCATCGGGACCCCGTGAGGGCCACAGGCCCACGTGGGGACCCACCTGGCAGTGTCTTGATGACATCCATGAGTTTGGGGTATGGGTGGGTGCTGGGCAGGCCTTGCCCACCTCTGCACACAGGAGACCGGTCACACTGCCTCCTTCTGTTTAGATACTTGTGGGGGTGCCAGGCAGGGGGAGAGGCCCCCAGGAGGGGCAGGAAGCAGGGAGGGGCCCGGACAGCAGGCCAGGCGAGGGCACAGCCGAGCAGAGGCGGGTGACAGGATGCCGGGAGCATGGTGGACAGCGGCCGGCCTTGGTGCTGGTGGGCCCAGCCCTCCCGGGGGTCCCAAGGCGGCCCAGGGAGCCTGGAGGCAGGGGAGCGGGCAGGGGACCTCTGCCACCGAGGTTGGGGCACCGCTGGGCCTGTGCTGTGGCTTCCCGCTCAGGAGCAGGGCAGGTCCCCTGGGACTGGCCCCGCCTCTGCTCGAACTCCACCCAGTGTCCCCACCCTGTGTCTCCAGCCGTTTCCTCCCCCCAACCCCTCCTCTCTGCAGACAGGCTGCCCCCCCGCCCGCTCCAGCCCCTCCATTCCTGCAAGACCAGCTCCTGATAACAGCCCCCCGAGGCCCACACCCTCATCCTCACCAGCCCTGGTCCCGCACGTCCCCTGTCACCCACCTCCCCTCCCCAAGCCACCGCAGCCCACCAGAACCACCCCTCCCTGGCTCCCACCAGGGGCTCCTCGGGCCCTGTGCTCAGCCCTCCAGGCCCAGCTCCCCTGAGGCCCGCAGGCATCCGTGTCCACGTGTCTTGGACCACCCCCCGCCCACCCCTAGAAACCAGCCCCTCAGATTCCACTCCAGGGAGGCTCAGCTTGGACACGGCCCACTGCTCACCGCAGAGGGGCGTGGGGTCCCCATGGAACCCGGGGCGCCATGGGAAGCCCACGCCTCCAGCAGCTCACCCCTACTCTCCGGATCACCCCAGCCGTGAGCCAAGCTGGGGGCGTTCACCACCTGCCTCCCGGCCACACCCACCCAGTCCCTCGTCCCACACCCGCCCCCCTATCTTCCGAGACCAGCTGTGCCCTGTCCCCCACCCATGCCTTTTTGTGGTCTGCCCTGCTGGCCAGGGCTCCCTGAGGGCCTGAGTGTCTGTGTGTCCCCCCCGCTCCTCTGGGAGCCCAGCCCGGGGTGGCCAGGGAGGGCCTGGAAGGGCCAAGCCTCAGGCTCGCAAGAAGGTCAGCAGCTGCAGTGCCCCTCTCGCCTTGGGGCCCAGTGTGGCCCTGCTCCTCTGGACCTGCTTCCCTGGAGGCGGGCGGGGACCCCACCCGCTGAGGGTGCCCAGTGCCGGGACGTGGTGGAGGATGGCGCCGGGATGGGGTGGTGGCCCACTGCCTCTGGGCAGCGGTGCCCTGGCTGGGTGCGCCCACCCGACGCCCACCCGTCCCCCGCAGATACCTGGTGCTAGAACACGTGTCTGGTGGGGAGCTCTTCGACTACCTTGTCAAGAAGGGGAGGCTGACCCCCAAAGAGGCTAGAAAGTTCTTCCGGCAGATCATCTCTGCGCTAGACTTCTGCCACAGTCACTCCATATGGTGCGTCCCCCGCCCCTCCAGGTGCCCTGTCCCCCACCAGCTAGCCCCCGTCCCTGCAGGTGTGCCTCCCCCCACTCTTGCACTCCCCCCGTTCCCCCTGGATCAGGCAGTGTATCCTCTACTGGCCCCCCAGCCCAGGGGCATCAGAAAGCTTTCTGCCAGGTGCCCACCCAAGTCTCCTTGGTTTTTTCAGGGGTCCTGGGGTCAGGGCACCCTCGGTCTGGGGGCTCCAGGTTGGCCTCGGCCCAGAGTAGGTGTGGTGGTGGGAGCAGCGAAGGGGAACGCGACCTCAGGGAGCAAAGCAGAACTTGCCCCTTGCTGGCAGAGTCCCTGTCCTATCCTGCCACCTTGAAGCCGTCTGCCCCGTAGGAGACTTCCGATTGGCTGCTGGTGACATCACCAGGCAGCGCTGCCATTGGCCTCATGTTGTGAGGGCGGGGTTTCGGGAGGGGCGGCAGCTCCCACCCCTGTCAGCCTCAATCCCGCCTTCCTTCCCAGCCACAGGGATCTGAAACCAGAAAACCTTCTGCTGGACGAGAAGAATAACATCCGGATCGCGGACTTCGGGATGGCGTCGCTGCAGGTTGGCGACAGCCTGCTGGAGACGAGCTGCGGGTGAGCTGAGCCCCGGACCGGCTGCCGCTTCTCCATAGGCCAGGGGCTGCTGCCCCGCCCACAGCCTGGCCCCGCGGCTGCCCAGCCAGGTGGCCCCGCGGCCCCAGGGCCCCCCAGCACCCCACAGCCTGGGCTGGAGGCAGGGCCCCGGCTCTGCTCCTGGCACCGTCTCCCTGGTGCAGTGAGGGGCTGCAGGCGACCCGCCTGGCCCATTACATCCCTCGGCTCTGTGGCCAGGCTCGGAAAGGCCGGTCTTGCCCTGGGAGCTCCCTGCCGTGCTTGGGAGTGAGGCTGGCGTGCCAGCTTCCTGGCTGCAAGCACTCTCATGGGGGTGCCTCACGGTCCAGCCTCTGGTGACCGTCTCCTTGGGCAGGGCAGGTGGGCCCCTGGGTCCCAGGCCTGGGCCTCCCCCAGGAGCAGGCAGGGGGATTAGGCTGTGAGGGAATCGGCACCAAAGCCCTGGGGCCTCCTGGTGGGCCTGAGGATCCCACAGTGGGGCATCCGTCCCAGGCAGAGTTTGCGGTGGGGGCGGAGCGGGGAGCGGGGAGCGGGGAGGGCCCCTCCCTCCGTCTCCACCTGCTGCGGTCCTGGGGCCGGTCCAGAAGCGCAGGGGGCGGGACGGCTGGGTGCGCGGTGGGTACTGAGTCTCCTGCCCTGACTGCTGCCTTTGCCTCCAGGTCCCCCCACTATGCCTGCCCGGAGGTGATCCGGGTAAGTAGCCAACCCACCACGCGCCCCCACCCTGGTCCCTGTCCCGCCTAGGGGGCCTCCCTGCCCCGGAGATCGTGGACCCCCAGGCCGGGGCCTGGCCTCCTGTCCTTGGCGCCGCCCACGGGGCCAGCTCCTCCCAGACTCTCCCCTTGGGCCCCTCGATCCCCGGAAAGACCCCGGCCCTGCGCCCGCACCAACCCCAGTGCTGTCCACAGGGAGAGAAGTACGATGGCCGCAAGGCAGACGTGTGGAGCTGCGGCGTGATTCTGTTCGCCCTGCTTGTGGTGAGGCTCCCCCCGCCCTCGCCCCCGCCCCCATCCCGGCCCGCCGTCGGTCCGCCCCCGCGGTGACCCGGTCCCGCCGGCAGGGGGCGCTGCCCTTCGACGACGACAACCTGCGGCAGCTGCTGGAGAAGGTGAAGCGGGGCGTGTTCCACATGCCGCACTTCATCCCGCCCGACTGCCAGAGCCTGCTGCGCGGCATGATCGAGGTGGACGCCACGCGGCGCCTCACGGTGCGTCCCTCCTCCCCCCGAGCTCGCACCTGGGCGCACGGGCGCGGGGCGGAGGCCGCGGGCGCGCGCCCGGCGTGAACGTGCGCAGGGCCGTCCGCGCGCGAGCGCGGTCCAGGAGCCCGGAGCCACTCCGGCTGTCCGGGGCCTGCCCTGTACGCGCGAATAGTACCTCATGACCGACGCCAGTGGCCAGGGGGTGGTCGGGGTCTGAGGGAAGCCCCAGCCAGCCGTCTCTGGCCTCCTCTGGGCTCGGTTCGTGCCAGGATGTCAGGTCCCTCGGGGAAGGGGCAGCAGGACTGCCCAAGAGGCCGCCCTCCCCAAGCAAGCCCCCCTAGTCAGGGTGGAGGGCGGGGCTCGCCCCAGCCTCCTGCTGACACCTGCACCCAGCGCCTCCCGCACGGGTGGGCTGAGCCCTGGCTGCTTCCCCCTGCTGTCCTCCCTCAGGCCTCCCGCCCTGAGCCCCGGGGGCTCCTGCTTCCCACCCCCCACCCACTCCCTCTGCCGTGCCTGCAGCCCCCACTCTCCCCAGCTCTCTGCTGTCTCTAGGGTGGCGTTTTCTCTTCCACTTGAGATAGGCAGGGTCAGGGGTGCTAGCCTGGAGCCCCGTGCTCTCCCCGCTCTCCATGGTCCCCCCACCCCTCCCCCGCCTCCAGGCTCTCCCTACCCCCGGGTCCTCCTCCCTCCCTCCTCCCCTCCCCCATTCTCCTGCTCTCTCCACACTCAGGCCCCCACCTCCTTGCTCCTTCATGGCCTCCTAACGTGGTCTCTGCTCCTTCGTCGTACTAACTCCCTGTTTCTCTTTCCTTGTAGCTAGAGCACATTCAGAAACACATTTGGTATATGTAAGTAGCTTTTCCTCCTCTCATCGCCTGCTTTGCCTGCGCTGTGGCCTGGAGGGCCTGCTAGGGGGGGCGGGGGGGGGCAGGGGGCCCGGGGCAGGGGGCCCAGCGCAGGCTTGCCTCCAGCCTCGGGCCACCCGGCCAGCTCTTGGGGGCCTCTGGGCCGGCCTGCGCTGGGCACATGCAGGACGCAGGAGTGTGCAGGGGCTGGGCACAGGGAAGGCAGCAGGATTCGGGGCCCCAGGAAGCGGGGGGCGGAGGAGCCTCAGGCTGGGCCAGAGGTGAGTGACTGGTGGTGGCGGTGCCCTGTCACCCACAGAGGAGGCAAGAACGAGCCCGAGCCGGAGCAGCCCATCCCCCGCAAGGTGCAGATCCGCTCGCTGCCCAGCCTGGAGGACATCGACCCCGACGTGCTGGACAGCATGCACTCGCTGGGCTGCTTCCGGGACCGGAACAAGCTGCTGCAGGACCTGCTGTCCGAGGAGTGCGTCTGGGAGCCGCGCCGGGGCGGGGCCTGGTGGAGTCTGTGGGTGGGAACACCGCCCCCCAGGAACCCCCATCCACCCTTCCTGGCGCCTCTCGCCCGCTGCAGGGAGAACCAGGAGAAGATGATTTACTTCCTCCTCCTGGACCGGAAAGAAAGGTATCCCAGCCACGAGGACGAGGACCTGCCGCCCAGGAACGAGATAGGTATGAGGTCCCTGGGTGGCCGGCCCACGCTGCCCCCTCCAGGCTGCCCGGCCCTGACCCCCATCTGCACGCAGACCCTCCCCGGAAGCGCGTGGACTCCCCAATGCTGAACCGGCACGGCAAGCGGCGGCCTGAGCGCAAGTCCATGGAGGTGCTGAGCGTGACGGACGGCGGCTCCCCGGTGCCTGCGCGGCGGGCCATCGAGATGGCCCAGCACGGCCAGAGGTGCGTGCCTTCTGGGAGGGCCCAGCGCTCTGCCTCCTGGTGCCCCGGCCCAGTCGGCGACGGGGCCCCTCACGGGCTGTGCTGGGCCCGGCCTGGCTCTTCTCTGCGCCCCCGGCCCTGGGGCTGGGCTGCATGGGCTGCACTGGCTGCACTGAGCTGAGCTGGGCTAGACTGCCCTGGGCAGGGCAGATCTGGGCTGGGCTGGACTGAGCTGAAGTAGGTTGATCCGGGCTGAACTCTGGGCTGGGCTGGGCTGGACTGGCTGAGCTGAGCTGGACTGGAGTACACTGGGCTGGGCTGGGCTGAGCTGGGCAGGGCTTTGCTTTGTTGGCCTGGGTTAAACCGGGCTGGGTCAGGCCATCCTGGACAGGACTGGGCTGGGCTGGGCTGGGCTGGAGTGGATTAAACTGAACAGATCTAAGCTGAGCTTAGCTGAGCTGGACTTGAGGGGGCTGAGCCGGGCTGCTCAGAGATGAAGCTGTGCTCAGAGCTGCAGCCCAGCAGGCATATCCCCGATGGACGCTGAGCCCACGTCTGGGTCACCTGTGGCAGTGCAGGGCTCAGGGACGTGGAATTCGGGGGCAGGGCGGTGGGTGAGGAGCAGGTCTGGGCTGTGCAAACAGAGTGCCCCCTGGAGGAAGGAAGGGCACCCAGGTCCTGCAGAGCCTCTGCCGACTCGGGGCTGGCTGGGCGAGACCAAGCTTTCCCGCCCAGGCAGGGGCTTCAGCCATGTGGGGACGGCCCCTTGGGCCAGGCCTCCGAGGACCCGCAGGGCTACTGGGCCCCACCAGCAGGATTCAACTGGCTGCCCAGCTCACAGGCCACAGCCCCGTGGTGGTGCCAGGCCCTCCCCGGGGAAGCAGGCTGGCTCGGCCTCTGACCTGGGCTCCTGGCCTCCGGGGCTTCCTTCCAGGCCTCCAGGCCGCGTGGCCCACCCGCCGCGGGCTCGTGCACGGGGTGGGGGGACGAGCAGCGGGAAGGTCTCTGCTGGCCGTGGTCCTGCCCTGATTGTGCCTTGTGTCCCGCTCGCTGGGGGTGCACCTCTCCCTCCAGCGGCCCGGGCGAGAGGTCACCTGTCCCCAGCCCACCTTTCCCGAGCCTTGTCCTGGCTTCCGGTCCAACACCTGCAGGGCAGCTTGAAGGCTCGCCAGCCCTCCCGGCACCAGCCACCCACACCCCGCACACCGCAGCCGCCTGGGCAGGCGCAGGCACAGGGGCAGGGGCTGGGCGTGGGAGGCCCCCCGTCGCGGCTTCTGCTTTGCCTTCCCGGCCTGGGCGCCTCGGGGGCCGGGGGTGCCCGGGGAGGGGTGGGGGTGGGGGCTCAGCTGCGAGCCGTCCTTGCCCTGGCGCTTCCCCACCCGCTGCTGCTTCTCAGGCTCTGCCTCCTCTCTGGCTTGGCCACTTACTACCACAACAGGCCACACCCGCTGGGGCTGGAGGGGTCCCGGGGCTGGCGGCAGTGCTAGGCATCCTCCAAGGCCCGGCCAGGCCACCCTGCCAAGCGCGTCACCCAGGCCGGGTGTGCTGTGGCCCTGGTGCTCTCCTGCCTGACCCCGCCCCTCACGTCTGTGCGCCCTGGCCTGGGGCCAGGTGGGCGGCGCCCGGCGCGGAGCCGCGGGGAGGTCTGGCCTCCTGGACCGCCTGCTGGGGCTGCGTCAGTAACTGTCTTTTCTCGCTTTGTTCCTGCTGTAGTAAAGCAATGTTCAGTAAAAGCCTGGATATCGCTGAAGCCCACCCCCAATTCAGCAAAGAAGACAGGTATACACCCTGCCCACCCATCCCCCGCCCCCCAGTCCCAAAGACAGCGGCGGGCCTGGTGGCAGGGCTGGGCCTGAGGTGCGTCTGGCCCTCTCCTCTTTGGCAAGGGAACCTTCCAGCGAGCCGGGGAAGGGCCCGGGTCAGGCTAGGCTGAGGCCCAGAATGAGGAGCGGGGCTGCTGGGACGAGGCCCATGGCCGGCCCCGAGAGGGGCCGGGAGACCCAGAGACTCTGCCTGCCCTGGGCCCCTGGGCTGCGGGCTGTGAGGTCCCTTCCGGCCGGCCCTTGCCCTGTGGTCAGTGGGCCTCCGTGGCCCTCGTTAAGCTCCCCTCCCCCAGCCCACGCTGGCCCATATCCCGCAAGGGCCAGAGTAGACATGGCAGCCCCAGGCGGCTGCAGGCTCCTTAGGAAGGGGCAGGAGGTGTGCCGGTCCCAGGGGTCTCTGCACAGGGTCTGGCCTTCCAGAGCCCCAGCCCCGCCCCTGCAGGGCCTCCTGCCCGGCGGTGACAGTGGCGGGACCTCGCTCGCCCCCGGGCCCCCTCTGCCTCCCCCCGCACCTGCCTGCGCCTCGCCCGCTCTGCTCCGTGCCCTGGCTGCTCTCGTGCTGGCGCCGTCCTTCCTCAGCTCAGTTTCCAGGGACCGCCTGGTTAAGACAGGAGGGCGTGCACGCGGCTCCCCTCTCTCCCGCTGCTGCTGCTCCGCTCTCCTTGTGCCCAGCAGCAAGCTCACGGCTGGCTTGTGGCCGCTGGGGTGGGCGCCAGCTGCCACCGACCAGCCCCCCGGCCCCGTTCTCAGCATCGGGAAGCTTCGGGCCTGGCTCTGAGTGCAGTCCTGGACTCGGGCAGGCTGGGTCGGGGGTGCTGAGAGGAGGGTCAGCGCTGCCCCCCGGCTCCGGGCTGTGTCAGCTCGCGGGGTGGGAGTCGGAGGGTCATCGCCATGGGGCCCCGGCCCATAGGTGCTGGGGGACCGGCCAGCGTGGGCTCAGCTCCGGCCCGAGGCCCAGGGGCCAGCTGCGGTGTGGGCAGTGTGGCCGGGCTGGCGGGTGGGCGGTGTGGACGCCCTTCACTCTTTTCTGTCCTCTTCTCTCCCGTGGCTGCCTCGACCCCTCCGGTTTCCTTGCTCTAAGGATGGCAGGTGCCGGCGCCCAGGGGTGAGCGGGCGTTTCCTTTCCCCCGAGGCCACGCGGGGTGGTGGAGCGAGGCCCCGCAGGCCTGGCCCTGCCCCGAGAGGTGTCCAGTTCCTGCCCTGAGGGGGCGGCGGGTACATGCGTGTCTCCACTGGGCATGCTGGGCCGGTGGCCTCTCTCTGGCCAGGCCCAGGCCAGGTCTGCAGGCCAGATGGGGCCGGGGTGGACCGAGTCCACGTCCCTGCTGACGCCCGTCCCAGGTGTTTGTGGTGTGAGCAAGGGGAGGGCCGTGGGCCTGGAGGGGCTGGGCTGGTGCCAGCTGGTGGCCCAAACGGCAGGGTGTGAGGCGCCGGGCGGAGTGCAGGACTCGGGGCCTGTGACAGCTCAGCCTCGGGGTTCAGCTGGGCTGCCTCAGGGCACCGGGGCTGGCATCGGCTCACGGGAAGCCCTGTGCCCTCTCATCCCGGGCCCCGAGAGATCCTTGCCGAGGGCTCCTCCGTGCCATCCTGGACTGGGGCCTTGGGCCTTGGACACAGGGCACCTTCTGCGTGGGGGAAAAGGAGTCCCACGGTCTCCAGCTGCACCACTGGGGCTCTGATGGGGCCCCCAAGGGGCGGTGGGCTCTCCTGGGCCTGGTGAGAGGCGGGGTGGGGACAGCAGGACAGCCCCAGGCACGGCCAGGTGTGCCGCAGACTGGGGCAGCCTCGGGGCTCTCAACCAGGGCTCCAGGCCTCCTGGAGGGTCCACCTGAGGGGAGAGAGAAGCCGAGAGCCGGAGGCCCCTTCCTGGTCTGAGCCGCCCTCTGCACCTGTGTCCCCAGGTCTAGGTCCATCAGCGGCGCTTCCTCAGGCCTCTCCACCAGCCCACTCAGCAGCCCCCGGGTAAGTGAGCCCGCCCCAGCTCCGCCGCCAGCGTGCGCCCGGGTGGGGGCGGCTCGGCGGGCCCCCACCCCCGCCTGCTGCTGGGGCCGCCCGCGTGGTGGCAGCTGCTGCTCTGTGGGCTGCGGCTGCCTTCGCTAACTGCACGTTTTTTGTTTTGTGTTGTTTGTTTCCTCGTGTGTTCTTTTCTTTTGTGGCGAACGCTCCCCCCCCCCCCCCGCCTGCCTGCCCCCGCTGGTCCTGCCTTGGGGTCCCCGGGTGCTGTGTGTGCATGCGGGGCGGGCGGGGCACGTGCTGGGGCCGCTTGGCTCTCGGGGGCCCGTGCGCTCTCCCTCCCGCCCTCGGCGCTGCCCTGTAGCCTGTTAGAAAGTTTGTCTTGCCTCCCCCGCCCCCCGAGCTCCCCTTTGTGGCCTGCGCCCCGGCCACCTCCGTGGAGCCCGAAGCTGGCCGGAGCGCCGCGCGGCCCGGACACGTCCTCCCTCCACAGGCCGCCCCGCGGCCCAAGCCCAAGACCCAGACCTTGCCGAGCAAGGCCAAGCTGACCGACAAGCCGCTGCAGGGCACCAAGTCCAACCCGCTCCCGGCGGGCACCCAGGCCCGGCCCCTTGTTGCGGGAGGCCTCAGCCCCCAGCTGGCCCTGACCCCGGGCTCACCCACCCTGCCGGCCCCTGCCCGGCTCCCCCCCACCGGGACTGAAGCCAACACCAAATCTGTCCCCACCATACAGGTGACCCCTCACCCCTCTCCGAGGGGCAGTCCCCTCCCTACCCCCAAGGGGACGCCTGTGCACACGCCCAAGGAGAGCCCGGCCGGCACGCCCAACCCCACGCCACCGTCCAGCCCCAGCGTGGGAGGGGTGCCCTGGAGGACACGGCTCAACTCCATCAAGAACAGCTTCCTGGGGTCACCCCGCTTCCACCGCCGGAAACTGCAAGGTGAGTGTGGCGGGACACGCGGGGTGGGCGGGGCTCGGGGGGGCTGGTGGCGGGGGCCCAGAGGAGCACTGCCCGTCCTGGCTAGCGGGGCAGGCAGGGGCCGGCTTCAGAGGGTCTTCCCCTCCCCCTCCTGAAGGCGCTGGCGAGAGGTACCCCCAGTGTCCACGTGTCCCCAGGCCTGCCCACTGTGTCAAGGACCCCACAGTGCAGGGATGCCTGCCCGGTGGGTGTGGCCTTGGGACTCCTCCTGCCTCCATTGTTACCCCTTGGCCCAGTGGCCTGTTCAGGCCGGGCTGCCTGAGCCCCACAGAGGAGAGCAGGCCAGTGGGCGGGCATGGGTGGGTGTGGTGAGGAAGCCCACGGGGCTGGGGCAGTGGTAGGCAGCCTGCCCCTGTGTGCTGGGTTTCGAGGGTCAACTGGTACCTCCAGGCCACCAGGCCCCACCAGCCACCCTGCGCGGTCGACGGGCGGTACCATCTATCCCGGGACAGCAGGGCTGGTTGGAGGCCAGAGGCGGTGAGGCCCGGTTTCAGCACCAGAAGGCAGGACAGCTCCCTGTGGCCCGAGGCTCCTGCGGCTGCGCGGGCAGGAGCCGGGAGCTGACCTGTGCCTATGGGCGCTGGAGACAGTGCCCTGGCTCCCGAGACCCCACCCGCGGCGCAGGCGCCCTGGTGGGGGAAGGGTGGAGTGGTCACCACACTCTCCCCGTCCTTCCCGTGTGCAGTTCCGACGCCCGAGGAGATGTCCAACCTGACCCCGGAGTCGTCCCCAGAGTAAGTGGCCCTGCCCGAGGTCAAGTGTGACCTGTCGCCGCCTTCTTAGTGCATGGGGGTCTGTGACGGACCCTCCCATGTGTCAGGCCGGGGGATCCACTGAGGGCTTTGGGGCCCCTCAGCGCTGGGGTCTCTGTGTCTCCACCTCGAATGCCAGGCCAGGGGTCAGGGCCTGGGCGGTGAGGGAGCTGCTCTTCCCAGATGTGCTCAGAAGCCACAGCCTGGGGGTGCCTGGGACTGGGGGTGGCAGGGGAGAGCACAGCCATGCCTCAGGGTGACTGTCCACACCTGCTGAGAGGCCCGGCCTCCACATGGGGGAGCGTGTTGGCCCCCAGCCCTTGGTGACCAGGGGTGCGGTCACCTGCCTGCGGGGGGGCCTCCACCAGGGAGGGGCGCTGGGCAGTGCTGACTGGGGCTTCCCAGGGTGAGCCCAGCCCGGAGTGTGGCCGGACACCTGGCGGCTCGTAGGGATGGAGGGTCTCAGGGAGGAGGTGAGGAGGGGCGGCCGGCGGGAACCGTGTCCAGGGCAGGGTGGCCTTGGCCAAGGTCAGGACACATCGAGCCCCCGGCTCACCGTCCTGCAAGGGCAGGAAGCAGGGCCTTGAGGCGACAGTGGGGCAGTGCTGCAGCCCAGCCAGATGTCTGGACGGGAGTCCCGTGTGTCTGGGGTGAAGACCCCAGAGAGGCGCCAGCCTTCGCTCCCCACCACCTCGTGTGAACGTGAAGTGCGGAGTGGACACAGGGCAGCGCCCTGTCGTGACCTCACCGGCAGCCTGCGGCCCGGCAGGAGAAGCTGCCGTTACCCTGTCGCCGTGACCCCCCATGGGGCCTGTGGACACAGCAGGAGCGGGCGGGGGTGCAGCGGAAGGGCAGCCAGCCTGAAGTGTGGGGTTTCGGGATCTCCGTGATCCCACCGTTTGTCTCCCTTCGGTCACGGTTTCCTGTTGTCGTCAGAAGCTCTCGCAACCACGTTTGTAACAGAATTGTTAGGTTTATCAGAAAACTCAAGAAAAAAAGCCACCCAGAGCAGCTGACACCACCGTGCAGGTGGCCTGCAGCCTCCCCTGCCCATTCTCGAGTCCTGGAGGCCTCGTCCCCCTCCTGAGGGCCCCGGCCAGCGTCGCCACCCGGTGCACGTGGCTGACGGGAAGGAGCGGATGGGTGGCCCTGGGGGGCCGCTGCGCCCCCAGCACCCACTCCTCCCAAGGACGTGTTTGCCCGCCCTGAGACGTCCCCTCCACCAGCAGCCAGCAGCCTCGTGTCAGTGGAGCGTGTGCGTCCGCGTGTTCCAGAACCGGCCCGTGGGATCGTGGGGCTGGCGAGCCTGGGGACTGTAGGCTTCGCAGGCGGGAATCAGGGCGGCTTCTCCGTCTCAGTGCTGAGAATCCCTTCCCCTCCAGGAGCCTCAGCCTTTGCTCTCAGGCCCTTCCAAGGTCCGCCACGTCCAGAGTCTGCTCGTCACGTCTCAAAGTTGCTCTCAAGAAGCATACCCAACCTTTACCAAATGGGCCCAGTTGACGCCCAGACTTAACTGTCACAGGCCTTCCCGGCTCATGCAGGCTGCTTGCGAACCAGACACCAAAGTACAACACGGAGCCTTTCTGTTGCTCTGTCTCTTCATCGAGGAAGGAGGGGCAGAAGCGCTCGCCGCGGGCTTCAGAGCCGCGTCCCGGCCCACGTCCTGGGCTCAGGCCCCAGTGCGGTGCTGGGGTGAGCAGCGCGGGTGGCCTGCACGCCAGAGCTCTGAGCACGCCAGCAGCCACAGAGACGGCAGGATGTGGGGAAGGAGGCGAAGGTGGCCAAGTACGGCGTGGCGTCGGGGAGGATGTGTCCCCGCGGCTCTGCCTCCGTCAGGTCTCTGGGGCCGGCTCCAGCCGCAGGAGCGGACGGCCTCTGTCGGCAAGCTGCCTGCTGCCGCCACATCGCCACGGCCTGGAGAGCCGGCTCTGGAAACGGGCAGGAAAAGGGAAGGTGCACGGCAGGAAACAGCAGCCGCGCCTCAGACCCCGCGGCTCACGCTGCCAGCGCCGCCGGGGCAAGACACCGGGCCCGAGTGGGCCGGCCCTGGCCCTGGCCCAGCCTGAGCTGGGCGCGTCTGCCAGCGGGGCCCTCGCCGTCTCCGCACTACAGCTGCCTGGTGAGAGCAACAGTCAGCAGTCGCTCCCAACGGCACGTGGCTTGGGGTCAGGCCCCGTGCACGGCCCGGCTGGGCCCTGCTTCAGGGTGTTGGCCAGCGGTGCTCGTCTCAAGGCCCAGCCGGGGCAGAATCCTCCACCGAGCTCGTGGGGTCACGGGCAGAATTCAGGCTCCTGGCCACGTGGGCCTCGCCGTCACATCCGTCCGTCCCCGCCGCGTCCGTCGTCAAAAAGAGGTGGAGACCCGCGCGCCAGACGGAAGTCCAGCCTTTCAGAGACTGCGGTCGCACGCGACCCCAGTCTCCTTCCCCCACTCCCCGTTCTCCTGGTCGGGAGCAAGTCCCGGGCCTCGCCCACACGAGGGAGGGGCCCGCACAGGCTGAGCCCCGGGGGCAGGATGGTGGGGCCGGCAAGGGGTCTCCCCCACACTGGTGTGCGCCGTAGGGCAGGGCCCCGCCGCAGAGAAGGGGGGCCCCAGAGCAGGGCAGAGTGACCTGGGCTGGGGCAGCGGGGCTGCAGATGGCCAGGGGGCTACAGTCCCCAAGGACAGAGGGTGGTCCCTGGCCTGCCCCCCACCTAGCCCCGGGCGGGGCACTTTTCTCCAGGAAGCTGCAGGATTGCGGCTTAGCGAGTTACCCCGAAACATGGTGGCTTCAACAGAGAGGAGCAAGGGTGGGTCAGGGTGGGCTCAAGGACAGGACACCCCACCCGCACCCTCCTTTCTTTCCTGGTGGGGTTCCGGTGGGCGCAGCCCAGGCCCGAGCAGGCAGGGGCGGTTGGGGCGAGGTGCGAGGCTGAGGGCTCTGCGATTAGCATCAGGGCTGTCGGGTGAGGGGCAGGGCAGGGCGGAGGGTGGTCAGGGTCACGATGGCGGGTCAGGGCGGGGAGTCGGGGCCAGGGCAGGGTCTGGCTGGGACAGCAAGCTGGCCCGCAGCCCAGGGGGGGGCTCGGGGCTCGACCGGCGTACCCTGACCTGCCCAGCCCTCCGCCCGCCCCCAGGCTCGCCAAAAGGTCCTGGTTTGGGAACTTCATCAGCCTGGAGAAGGAGGAACAGGTCTTCGCGGTCATCAAGGACAAGCCGCTGAGCTCCATCAAGGCCGACATCGTCCACGCCTTCCTGTCGGTGAGCCTTGCGCCGCGCGGCCGCTGCCCCTGGGGCCCCGCCTGGGCAGGGCCAGGGCAGCAGGCACACTGTGGCCGGGAGATGGGCTGTGCACAGGCCCGGGGTGGGGCGGGCCTCGGGGGGGGGGGCCCTCGCTGAGACGGGGGTGAAGCATGGGCGGCTGCGAGGCAGCTCTGAGGAGGGAACTTGAGGCCTCGACGGGGGGGGGGGGGGGGGGCTCTGCTGGGCCTGGTGGATGCGCCTACGGCCTCAAGAACGGTCCTGGAGGGCTGGCTCCGTGTCCTGTGTGCCCCTGCCCACTCCCACATGCTGCCGGCCTCCTGCAGCCCCTCGCCTCCCACTGGTGGCTTTTGAGGTGCGCTGTGCTTGGGCCTTGGGTGGGTTTCCATCTGTCTTTGCTGGGATCTTCGGGCGCGTGGGGCAGAAAGCCCTGAAGAGTGTCTTCCACAGTCACTGGTGTCAGGAGGCCTCACCCGCCCTGCCCTGCGTGGGGCCTGCCTTGTGCCGGGCCCCCCGGGATCACAGGTTAGGGGTCCCTCGGCATCCCCACAGCGCAAGCCCGGGACCCCGCCTTGGTATGGGCGGGACCTGCCGGGGTGGCCGCCTCAGCCCCTCCCACACACTTGGCCACCCTGCCTCCCTGGGCGCAGCGAAGTTTCCCTTAGGGCTTGGGGGCCAGCTTGGCACTCCTCCCAGAGGCCTTCAGAACGGGAGAGCTCAGCACCAGGTGGGGACTTCGGCCTGGTGCCGGGTGTGGGCACCCTGGCCCTGCTGAGTCCCCCCAACCCCGCCACTGCAGCCTCTTCTCCTCCGGGCCCCGGGTCTGGGCCTTCCCTGGAGCCTCCCAGGCCTCTCCTGACACCAAGATTTCCCCCGTGATGTGAACTCAGCCCCTTCTAACCGGCGAGCCAGCACTGTGCTCTCCCAAGCAACAGAGCCCTGTCCTGGGGGCGATCCCTCTGAGGCAAGACCGCCTCCTGGGTTTGTTTTGCCGGACATTTCCCTGGCCGCTGCGCAGCCCAGTCCCGCAGAGGCCCCTCGCCTGCGCCCAGGGCCGCAGACCCCGGAGCCAGCAGAGCGGCGGGCGCTGTTGTCAGCGGTGCCGGGGGCCTTAACCCCGGGGGCATGGGCTCTAGCCCCAGGCTTCGCTGCCGCTTGCGGGGCCTCCCCGCCTGCCCCTCAGAGCCCTGCTCTCTGCTGCCGTGTCAGGATCCATCTGCGACCCGTGCGCAGCTCCGTCTCGCTGAGGCTCCTGGGGAGCCAGTGCTGCTGGGGCCTCGGGCGGCGGCCGGCTCCCTGCCCTCTGGGGTTCCTCGCTCACGCCCCCCCCTGCCCGCAGATCCCCAGCCTCAGCCACAGCGTCATCTCCCAGACGAGCTTCCGGGCCGAGCACAAGGCGACGGGGGGCCCGGCGGTGTTCCAGAAGCCGGTCAAGTTCCAGGTGGACATCACCTACACCGAGGGCGGGGCGGCGCAGAAGGAGAACGGCGTCTACTCTGTCACGTTCACGCTCCTGTCAGGTGAGCTGCTGGCGGAGGCCGAGGGCGGGGGGGCTCCCGGGGGCGGGGCTCCGGGCCAGCCCTGCCCCCGCCTCACCCACCCCGACCTCCCCCAGGCCCGAGCCGCCGCTTCAAGAGGGTCGTGGAGACCATTCAGACCCAGCTGCTGAGCACACACGAGCAGCCTTCTGCCCAGCACTTGTCAGGTGAGGGGGGGGCTCAGCTCGGGCCGCCCTGAGGGCTGGCGATGGGGTGCGGCCCCTCCGCGTGCACCCCCGGGAGCAGGGCCCTCCCGGCACAGTGGCCGGCCGTCTCTGCGCACCAGGGGGGTAGGCCCAGCACGCCACACTGAAAGGCGCCTCTTGTCCACTGTAGACCCCCCCCCGCCAGCTCCGGGACTAAGCTGGGGTGCTGGGCTTAAGGGCCAGAAGGTGGCCACCAGCTACGAGAGTAGCCTCTGACGCTGGCAGGTAAGGTGTCCAGCCCCGCCGCTGGGGCAGGGAGGGGCTGCGGGCAGGTCCTCTGCGAGAGCCAGACTGGCCCCGAGGAGGCACCCTGTGCCCACCCATGTGTCCAGCGGCCACCTCCCGGCCCTGGACAGGCCCCGCAGGCCCAGCACCCAGCCGAACGGCTGGACACAGGGGCAGCCCGGCCCCAGGCCAGCGAGAGCAGGCTCCGGCAGAGCAGTGACCAAGGTGCTGCCGGGAGCCCTGCCGCCCTCAGGGGTCCCCCACGTAGCACTCTCCAGGGCTGTGGGCCTGGTGCCCACACTGGCTGGCATGTGAGGGGCTGTCCGCCACCCACCCTCCCCGTGGCGGGCAGGACACAGGGGCCCTGAGGTCCAGTCAAAGCAGGGGCTCCCCAGCTGGGCCTAGAGGGGGCCACACAGGAATGGGGCTGCCCAGGCCTGCAGGCGCCAGGGGCCCGGGAGCCTGAGGGTCTGTGCCGCTCGGCGCCTGGCGGGGAGTGGCTGCAGCCCTGTGGGTGCGGGTGAGCCCCGGGGGCACGTGCATGAGCTGTTAGGGAGGGCGAGCGGCGCGCGTGCGCTCAGCGGGAGCTGGCAGCTCACCACGAGGCCTGTGTCGGGGTGTGGGGTCTGGGGAGCACAGGGTCCAGCCCAGCCCCACCTCTCAGAGCCCCCTGTGGCCAGCCGTCTGTGCTTCTGTGTAGGGTCCTAGAGGCCAGACCTGCCCCACTGTCCACCCGCCCCTGCCATCCTCATTCCATCGTCTGTGTTTCACCTGCCCCCCTTTTCTCCCCCCAGCGTGTGCCTCACTGCCCTATTGGTGGGTTGGGGCTGGAGGAGCCCCGACACCCTGGCCCTGGGAGCCAGGCTGGCCCAGGGGCCGGTGCCTTTAAGGCCTCCACGTCGGAGCAGAGCAGTGCTCAGAGGGGGAAACCGAGGCTGGGGAAGGACAGAGCTTGTTCAGGGAGGCAAGCAAGGGGCCTGGTGTGCCGCCCAGGGGACAGCCGTGCCTGCACCCACCCCGCCCAGCGCCACGGTCCCTCGTTGCTCCTGGCCATGCAGAGTCCCACCCTACGGGATACCATTCTGTCTGTCGGCGAACGTGCCCTGCTCTAGGTCCCAGGCCCAGCAGTAAGCAGGGCGGACACGGCCCTTCTGCAGGGCCCCGTCCCCGTTTTAGCCCTGGGCCCAAGCCCACGTCCCTGGAGACTGTTGGGTGCCTGCCCTGGGCCAAGCCCATCTCCCCCGCCTTCCTTCAGGGAGCCCTGGGCCTGGGGAGCCCACTCCGGGGCCCCAGCCCATCCCTTGGCCCCGTCCCCAGGCCTCCCCGAGGGGTCAGCCTTTCCCAACACCCTCCCCCCCATACTGGACACTCTTGTCCAGCAAGCTCAGTCCTAGAGCCACTGGAGGAGGGGGCAGAAGCGGGGGCCCCTCGGGCACCAGGCCAAGAGATCTGGTGGCCACTCCAACAGGGCCCCCACCCAGCCCAGGGAGGGGAGGCCCCAGTGAGGGCCGTGAGGCAGCCGCCCTCCACCCCAGGCTCTGCTGCCTTCCCTACCCCCAGCCCCAACACGGCCAAGCCCCGCAGAGAGCGGGAGAGGGTGTGCCACCGTGAGTCGAGGGGCGAATGGGAGCCTCGGCCACGTGAGCCACAGAGAGCCCGGGTGCGGACACGGAGGCGGCAGCGTAGACCGCAGCCGGGGACCTGGCCCTCTCGGCTCCAAGGCTGTGTCCTGGGCCCAGAGGGCAGAAGGGAGGGCGGGCCAGGCAGGACGCCCCACTGCCCAGGAGAGGGGCCCCACTCCAGGCTGGCCCTCTGCTGAGCCCCTCCTCTCTGAGCCGCCCACTCCAGGCTCTACCCACCTGAGCCCCACCCCTTGGCCACAGCCCCTCAACCCCACTCCAGGCTCCGCCCCCTCCCCCAGGGCCTGGCCGAGGCTGCAGGCAGCATCCGGCTTGAGGTCTGAGCCGGAAGCCTTTTTCACACGTCTCCCTCCCCCTCTCTCCGTTCTGTGCTCCAGACACCACTAACTGTATGGAAATGATGACGGGGAGGCTTTCCAAATGTGGTAAGAACCCCTCACGCTCACCTGGGCCCCCCCAGCCTGTCACCGCCACCGCTCACCCTGCACCCCCTGCAGCCTGCTCCTGGCTGGGTGCTGCCCCGCCACCCCCCGGCGCTGTCCTGGGATCCCTGTGTACACGAGGGGCCCGGACATGCACACGTGGCCTCGCTGGCCCCCACGGCGCCCAGCCGTGCCCAGCCCCCCAGCCCCTGCCACAGGCAGCCTCGGTCACCCTCCAGGGCGGGCACAGGCCTGGCCCTAGGATCAGGGCAGGCCACGGAGGGACCCCAAGGCTCAGCAGGAAAGGGCGCCCAAGCCCCAAGGCCAGCAAGGGTCCCACGTCTAGGGCCCTGGCCGGGGGTCAGGGTGGCCCCTAGTCCTTGGGCCGGAGGCTGGCGTCATGCCCTCTCTGCCCACTGGAGGGGGGGCGGGGAGCGGCTCCTGCCCAGGCCCTGAGCTGCCTGGCCGCAGGTGCGCCGGCCGCCCGCCCTGCCGCAGCTGGCGGGGAGAGGGCCCTGCCCGTTCCTGCTCAGGTGGGGGCCAGGTTTAGGAGGTAGAACTGAGGTGACCCCAGTCGCGCACCTGGACGTGAGCACAGGCCCCCGGGTGGGGCGGGGCCCCGCTTCTGCCCCGTCCTTCTTGCCCTCCAGACATGCCCTCTGGGACCAGGGCCCCCACTGTGGCTGCCTGCCCAGCCCCCCTACACCCCAGCTCCATGCCTGTCCACCCACCCATCCGTCCGTCTGTCCACTGCTGACCTCTGTGTCCACGCTGTGCCACCCGGGCTGGCTGGGGGCCGGGCTCCAGGCCTCCTGGGAGGAGTGTGGCAGGCCTGCTGGCTCCAGCCTCCCCGGCCGCCAGCCCCAGGGTCCTGCTCGGCCCCGGCCTTTACGCATCTGTCTCCAGAGCTGGGCCGGCCCGCTGGCCAGGCTGCGGGGCTGACGGAGGCCGAGGCTGAGGTGGAGGGAGGGCCGGTCCTTCGGGAGGCCTGGCGAGGGAGGAAGGTGCCCACTGGCCCCAGCTTCCGCCCCGCAGCCCAGAGGCCTCGAGCCCCCACCGGCCGCCTGCCCTGCTTGCTGCCGCGGCCCCGCTCACCGGCTCGGACCCCCTCACGGGCCTTTCGTTCATTCGTCTGTTGTTCTCTCTCTTCCCTCCCTCCCTCCTTTTCTCTCTTTTCTTTTTTTCTTTTGTCTTCTGTTCTGTGCACCCAGGCAGCCCATTGAGTAACTTCTTTGACGTAATTAAACAACTTTTTTCAGACGAGAAGAACGGGCAGGCGGCCCAGGCCCCCAGCACGCCCGCCAAGCGGAGTGCCCACGGCCCACTCGGGGACTCCGCGGCCGCTGGCCCCGGCCCTGGAGGGGACGCCGAGTACCCAGCGGGCAAGGACACGGCCAGGACGGGGCCGCCCGCCGCCCGCCGAGAGCAGCCTTAGACACATAGCCCCCTCCCCCTGCACGGCCCCGACAGTGGCCCCCAGGCCGCCTCGCCGCCCGCTCGCCCGCCCGCCGCCCGCCCGGTGTGGACCCGGGGCCGCGCCCGTCTGTCCGTCTAGACTGTTGTGAAGCCGGGGAGGAAAGGAAAGGGGGCACCGGGGGCCACAGCCGCGGCTGGGCCACCCGCGCCCGCTCTCTCTTTCTCTCGCTGTCTCTCTCCCTGCCTGTCTCTGACAACGCCACTGTTTCCGCTCTGATACCAGGAATTATCCCGAAAAGTTAACATGTCATCTCCACGAGGCCGTCCTCCGTGCTCTGCACCGGATACCGGCTGACCGAAGGCAGCTGCCGTGGACCTGCCCTCTCTCCTCTCCTGCTGCTGCCGCCCACTGGGCAGTGAGGCCCTGCCCGCCCGCCAGCTCTGCCCAGTTTCAGCTCCGCATGGCCACGGGGAGGAGGACCCGGCCCCGACGGGAGGCCGCCTCGGGCCCACCCGACTGGACGCGCGGTGACCAGTGCCCCCGGCGGGTCCGGCCAGCCTCCGGGGCAGGCCCAAGGGGGTGAAGCAGCCGTCTGGCCCGGCCGGCACGGCCTCTCCTCAGCACGTCCCCTCCCTGCTGCTCCCTCCTCGTCCACGTCCATGCACCTCAGCGCCGCCCACCTGCCTCGCCGCATCCCACCCCCCAGCTCCCCGGGGGCTGCAGGTGGAAAGCAACCCCGGGGGCCCCGCAGCACCTGCCCACCTGCCCACCCGCCCGCCCGAGGGCAGGCCGAGATCAGTATTATTTACTTGCTGTTTTAACTTATTGAGTTTCTTTACTTCTCCGTTCAGGGAAGGGGCAGCAGCAGCGCCGTCCTGCCGTCTGTCTGTGTGTGTGTCTTGGGCAGGGTGGGGTCTGGGCCAAGGTGCCCCGTGGACAGAGCGGTCGGGGTGCTGGGGCCGCGGGGGCAGCCGGCCGATGCAGCGCTGGCAAGCTACTGTAAACTTTAAAGAATTCCTGCAAGATATTTTTATAAACTTTTTTTCTTGGTTGTTTTTGGAGAAGGGTGTTGGCGGGGGGGACCACGGGGCAGGGCTAGGCTTTGAGTCCGGTTCTTACTATACACATGCATATAAATATATTTAGAGAACGGCACGGTTCGCTCCGTCCCCGGTTCTGTGCCGTTATCGTGGAGAAGCGACTCCAGTCCTATGGGGGCCGGGCACGGCCAGGGCCCCTCCGCCAGGCCCGGGCTGGGGGCCATCTTGGTTGTGTGTCCGAGTGCGGGGCGGGAGGAAGGCCCGAGCCAGCCGCCTATACACCACATGCAAGATGGCAGGGCCACTGCAGGGTTTTTTTTTTTTTACTAAAATGACAAAAAAAGTTCAAAACAAAACAAAACAAAAAGCAACAAAGGACAGAGAGAACGGTAGCGGCGTCCTCGGCAGCGTGCTCTCTGTTCCCAGAGGGGCCGCGAGGCACGTGTGGCTGCGCCCTCGCTGGGGCAAGTCCACTTCGCATCTGGCGTCTCTCCTGCCCGCCCTGCTGCCTCTCCCGTCGTGCATAGATTTTAATGCTTCTGTTCCATTGACCCCCTACCACAGGCTGGGATTTCAATACATAACAAACAATGAAACACCTCTAACAGCAAAAGCCGCGGCACAAGCGGAGGACCAGAAAGCAATACCTCTCGTTAGCCTTCCTCTTTTGTACTCGGGACACACACAGACGTCACGGAAACGGACGAGCCCCACCCCGTGTATCCCCTGTCAAGTAACTGTGAGCAACGTTAGTTCCGAACAATAAATTCCTTCAGCAAAGACACCCACGCCGGTCTCCATGCGGGCGGGCGGGCGGGCAGGGATGTGGGACCGCCTGGGGCCGCCCCTGCCAGGTGTGCGTGTGCTACTTCCGCCCCAGCCAGAGGACAGGCCCTGTGCCGCGGGTCTGCGCGGGCATCACACGGGCTGGGCCAGGTGGGAAGCACCACCAGAGGCTGACACGGAGCTCTGCTGGGGATGGGGTGCCTGGCGAGTACGGCCCCCTGCCCGGCCACTGCAGCTCTGCTGCCACCCCGAGACCTCAGCCCGAGACCAGCACCTGGGCTTCTTCCTGGAGGATGAACCTTCTCTCCACTCCTTCCATGGGAAGAGGCAGATGGGGAGCGTGGCCCAGCCCTGCAAGTGATGAGCCAAGGCTGGCGGGCAGGCCCTGGAGACGGCGGCTGGCAGGGCAGTGTGGTCCCAGCCGTGCCCACCACGCCCGCCAGCCAGGGACGGAGGCACCATGACCACGCACCAGGGAGCCACCCCCTCTGCCGCTGCGGCGTGAAGGACAGGTCCAGCCTCCCGAGTGCCATGGACCACCCAGCCGCACGTCTCGAGGGCAGCACCTGGCAGTCACCACGCGGCCCTGAGGAGGGACGAGCAGCAGCCCGACGGGGGGTCCCGGCAGAGACCACAACGCTCTCGGAGGCCTCCCCCAGCCTCTCACGTGTGGAGGGGGTCAGGTGTGGCCTGGCCACTCTGCACCCAGCCGTCCACACCACCGCAGCACTACCGACCTTGGGGCTGCGTGGTTCTCTGCGGTGGGGACCGTCCTGCCCGTGGCAGAATGTCAGCGTCATCCACGGCCTCTACCCACTAGATGCCGGTAGCAGCCTCCCAGCCCCACGTGACAAACTGTTTCCAACCTTGCCACCCGTCCCTGAGGGTGGACAGATCAGCCCTAAAGAGTTCACGCTCTTGCCTCCTACACCCCCTCGCTGAAGAGCGCCAGGCGCGTGCCATGCTTCACTGGCTTAGTTGTGAGCTCGGGAGCTCTGCTGGAAGGGCACAAGGCCCAGGACACGAATGAGGGTCTGCTGACGTGGAGCTGCGGCCCTCTTTTGCCCAGCCCCGGACACAGCACCCCGCCTTTGAGGGAGGCCTCAGAAGGTACTCTGGGGCCAGGTCCTGTTGCTGTCTCTGGGCTGCATGGTGTCCCATTAACTTTAGCTTAAAAGCCAAGTTGGAGGAGGGGGTTTGGTTGCTACGTCTCGGCAGGGAACGTGGTCATGTGGTTCCTGGCCAAGCCACCAGGGTTCCCTGACCTGTGCTTCTGCATGTGCTTTACTGAGAGAGCCGCTGACACACACAGGCCTCTTCTTCCCCCACTTGGCCCTCTCAACCTTTGCAGTCTGATGTGTCAGCCTTAGCGGGCACACGATGGAGTCCCCAGAAGGAAGTACCACAGTACACCCAGCAGACGGCCAGCTTTCCGTATGCCCACCACCGCACTCCTTTAGCAGGAAGGGGCCGCTTCCCTGCGATCCCACTTCTGAACCAAAGCAGGCTCAAAAACTTAGTGTCACATATTTACTAAAATAGAAAATAAAACCCAACACGAGGACTCGCTACGTGCCAGATACCTCTGAGCACTTTACGCTGAGCATTAAGCCGAATGGTCCCCACACCATTTTCTATGAAGTAGAAATGTAAATGGGTCCTTGTGAAAAACAAAAAGGATATGTGGTGGCTCCAGCAGCTGGTGAGAGGATGACTTCTCAGGCCCCACTCTCAGGTAGCCAGCCCGACTGGCCTGGGAGCTGGGCTCCTGGTGAACAAACAACGTGGTGTGCTCGCCAAAGCAATCGTGGATGGGGGTGGGGGAGACAGTCTGACCCGTGTCCCCACAGGGGCTCTGAGTGCTCCCGGGTGGCAGAGGCAGAGTGGGCGGGGGCACACACGAGGGAGGGGATGTGTAAGCGGCGGCCCAGCCCTCATTCTGCTCTGCCAGGAGCCCGCCCTAGACTCTGTCCACACTCTCAGTGGACGGGTGGGGCAGGGGCCCCAGGCTCCTCGGCCGTGAGATGGAGCGATTCCTGGCGTCACGAGGCTGCTCCAGGGAGCGCGCTGCTGGAGGTGGGCTGGCCTCATCCTGCCCTCCCCTCTCCCCGGGCTTCAGTGCCCACTCCTCCTGCCCTCACCCCCGGCCACCAAGTCCACTCCACTCCCCCGTCACACTTCACCTTTCCGGGGCCCCCGCCGCTCCCCACAACCAGCCCAGGTCCTCGGTGTGACTCAGCGAGGGGTGGGGCTTCTGGCACGGAGCAGACAGTGGCCGGGACCAGGAGGAGAGAAAACCGGTGTGAGCTCCAGGCAGGGACGTCTGCGGAGGAGGAGGGCAGCAGAGACGGACACACACGAGGGAAGGGAGCCAAGTGCCGGCCTCGGGGCCTCAGGTGGGATTGCGGGGTCTATGCTGTTAGTCACAAGCCCAAGCACTGCCGTCTGGCACACTCATCCTTGGAGTCAGGCCCTGGGTGAAGTGGATCATCTCTGTGGGCCCTCAGAATGACCCTGTGAGAGTTCCACGGCCCGGCTCACAGATGTGCGAGTCTCCTACTGCTGCTGTAACAAGTTACCAAAAACCACGTGGCTTAAAACCACACAATGTGCCATCTTAAGATCTGGACGCCGAGCACTGGGTCTCACCGGCTACGATCAAGGTGCTGGCAGGGCTGCGTTCCTTCCGGAGGCCCTGGGGAAATCCATTTCCTTGTCTTTCCCAGCTTCCTGAGGCCGCCTGCGCCCCTGGCTCGCAGCCCCTTCCTCGGTCTTCAAAGCCAGCAACATCTGATGAGCCCTTCTCACCCTGCCATCTCTCTGCTTCTCCCTCTTCTGCCGCCCCCTCCCAGTTTTTTTTTTTTTTTTTAAATTAATTTATTTATTTTTGGCTGTGTTGGGTCTTCATTTCTGTGCAAGGGCTTTCTCTAGTTGCGGCGAGCGGGGGCCACTCTTCATCGCGGTGCGCAGGCCTCTCACTGTCGCGGCCTCTCCCGTTGCAGAGCACAGGCTCCAGATGCGCAGGCTCAGTAGTTGTGGCTCACAGGCCTAGTTGCTCCGCGGCATGTGGGACCTTCCCGGGCCAGGGATCGAACCCATGTCCCCTGCATTGGCAGGCAGATTCTCAACCACCGCGCCACCAGGGAAGCCCCCCTCCCAGTTTTGAGGAATCTTGTGATTATACTGGGCCCAGATAATCTCTCCACCTCAAGTTCAGCTCATTAGCAACCTTACTTCCACCTGCAGCTTTACTCCCCCTTTGCTATGGAAGGTACCATGTTGACAGTTTCCAGGCATTATTAGGCTGTGGACTCTTTCTTTTGGCGGGGGGAGGTGCGCATTATTCTGCTTACCGCAGACTGCCCTCTAGCAAGTCCCACATCTACCTCACGTGTAAAACACCCCCCGTTCCTGAGGTCTCCAAAAGTCTCAACCATTATGGTTTCAAGTCAAACCCCAAATCTCATCTAATCATCTGAATCAGGTAAAAGTGAAACTTCGAGTATGATCCACCCTAGCACAAAATTCCTTTCCACGTTGAACCTGTGGACCAGGAAAGTTATCTACTTCCAAACTACGATGGTAGAACAGGCATAAGATGCCAGGTGCAGGGTCGGGGGACAGTGCCCCACAGAAGCCCCTCACCTCTGTCCACAGGGGGCTGGACAAGCTCCAGGGTTGTTCGCGCCACGGCCACCCTGCCCAGCCTGCGCTGCAGCACACACCCCTCTCTCGAGCTCTCCCTATGCCCACCCCTCCGGCAGTGCTGCCCTGTCCAGAGGTGGTCCCTGCAGCAGAGCCCCTGGGACGGGCGGGCTGGCTGGGAAGCACCCCCGGCCGACTCCAGCCCACCCTCTAGGGTCCCTGCCGCCTGCGTGGAGAGGGCACAGCACAGGGAGTGAGTGGTCAAGGGCCCCTGGAGACTCGAGACACAAAGCACGGCCCCCATCCCCCGCAGACACGTTCAGCAGGGGAGCCTGTGGTCGGCCCCTGCAGGAAGGGTGGCACCTGCCCCTGGCCAGCACAGCCTTGGTCAGCGAGAGGGCTCCACCGCCCGGGCTGCAGGGGAGGGCGCTGCCCCAGGGGCGCAGAGGGGCGGGGGAGGGCAGAGGAGAGGGGTGTGTGGCCAGACCAGAGGGCACCGAGACGCTGAGGACACACGCAGGCGCTGACCTGAGAGAAGTCTTTTTATTACACCCGCACAGGGAAGCCAGGCTCTCCCCCTGCCCCCGGCCGCGTCTCCGCACAAGCCGCCCGCCAGGGCACCGGGATCCGAGCCGGCCAGCCCAGGGGGCCCCTCCTGGGCAGCAGGGGCAGCGCAGGGAGACAGGGCCGCAGCTCGGTGCTCTGCGGCCTCCCCCTCCCCACCCGCCCTGAGCCACCAACAGCCGAGGTCCAGACCAAGCGGGAGAGAGGAGGAGAAGGCCACCCCCAGCCCTAACCAAGACGAAACACGGTGGAAGCGAAGCCTGCGGTCCCCACCTCGGGGGAAGGAGCCCCGCCTGTCGCGTGTCTCCCCGGAGGCCGAGCCGGGTGGCGGGGCAGGCGCAGAAGACCGGGAGAGACGGACCCACAGAAGGGGACTTGGACGGGGGCGGTCCCTAAGTGTCTGCTGAGCAGACGAGCGGAGTCCCAAAGTTCTCGGTGCCGGCGGCACAGAGCGCCCGCGCCCACACTCCGCGCGCCGCCTCTCCGCACGCGGGCGGCCGGGCTCACCTCTCCTTCACGTGGTTCTGTGCGCCCGCCGCCCCGCCCGCCCCGTCCCCGCCCCCGCGGCCCCCGCCGCCGCCGCCGCCGCCGCCGCCGCCGCCGCCGCACAGCACCTCCGTCAGGTCGTCCATGACCGCCGTCTCTTTGGGGTCGAGCAGGTTGAACTCGCGGGCAAAGAGGATGAAATGCACGTAGAGCGTGTTCAAGTGTCCGTGCAGCTCGAGCGCCAGGGTCTCCTTGAAGTGCGACGAGTAGATGTGCGCCAGCACGTGGAACAGGTACTTGCAGATCTTCTTCACCAGGGACTCGAAGGAGCTGGGGAACTCGCGGCCTGCGGGGAGGGGGCCGTCAGCCCGCCCTGGCCCCACGGCGCCGCCCCCCCGACCCCGCAGCCCTCACGGAGCCGCCCACCGCAACACCTGAGTGACCCAGCACCCGGGGCGGGGCCGCGAGGGTGGCTGCTCGCCGAGCTGTACTGGGTGCCTCTGTGACGAGGGGCCCGCGACCCCGCCGCGCATGGCCTGAAGCCGGGACAGGCGCCCGGGGCGCTCTCTGTGGCCTGGGCCACAGAGGAGGGGGGACCCGGGAGACGGGCACCTCTTGTCGGCCAGGTGCTGCCCTCGGCAGCTCAGGATGGGTCTGGGGCCCCGCCGGGCCTGCTCAGGGCTGTACACAGCTGGGGGTGCTGCTCGACAGCTGCAAGCCCCCCCCTCCCGGCAAGGGGACCTCGAGGGCCCGGCCATGGGGGGAGGCAGGGTAGTGGAGGCCGCAGGTCCCAGAGCCTGGGGTGGGAGGGGCCACGCACCGTATTTTGTGGGGAACACGTCCTCGTCGGTCACCAGCTTCTGCACGGAGCTCATGACAAAGTCGACGTACTGGGGGGCCGTGCACTTCACCTTCTTGCCCCGCTCATCATACCAGTAGTACTGTCTGTGGGGACAGAGGGGGGCGGTGACGCCCGCGGCCAGGAGAGCTGGCTGTGCACAGCATCAGGAAACCAACGCGCACCTTCTGCTCTACACGTGGCCTCAGGCTTCGTTCTCTCAAAGGAACGCGTGTTGTTTTACGCATTACTTTAGAGGTGTCCACGCTCTGTGCCTACCCCTTCCCGGAGGCCCTGCTGGGACTTGTCAGCTGGGCCTCGAGCCTCAGTAGCATCCCCGCTGCCACCAATAGAGGCCAAACCTTGCCCTGGGCCGGGTGCTGAGGAGGCCTCTGTACATGGGAATCTGGCCCCTGGACGCCCCCCAAAGACCTCAGCCTGCCCCGTACACGGGGGTGGGTGTCGGGCAGACAGTCCTCAGGCTGGATCGGGCCAGGGTGTTCGGGGTGTGGACACCTGGGTGTTCTTCTTACTGCGTAAGCCCAGCCGTGAAACCAAGCGCGTCTCCTAGCTCATGTAAACATGACCTATCCTCCAGCAGAACAAACACAAACCCCTGGTGGGCTCCCCCTGCAGCCACCAGCATTCCTCCCATCAAGGGCTCCAGTCTTCCCAACAGCAGGCCCTGTACCTTAAGGCTGGCTCGCCAAGAGCTGCACCAGAGCCCACAGGGGGGGCTGGGGGGACACAGGCTGCATCTGTCAGTGAGCGAGCGAGTGACCAGAGCACCCCCTTCCGTGGCCTAGCCGCCAACCCTGCCACACCCCTGCCCCAGCCAGCAGGTCTTCATGGAGACCTCCGCCCAGCATCCCCGCCCCCATTTAGATGACGTTACTTGGCTTCAGAACTGGCTTAGACCAGGTTCCCCCAACACCTCACCATCCCACCTTATCCCAGGCCAGCACCCCAGGCTGGCTCTGAGCACCCTGCCCTGATTTCCTGAGCTCACTAAGCACCCCTGGGTGACAGCCACGTGGGCTCACCCACCTCCACCACCTTGCCAGGCCTGTCGTCAGGACAGCAGGTCCCCATCTCTCGTGGCCAGCCTGACTCCAGCCAAAATAAAAAGGCACAGCCTGCCCACGTGACCTCAAGGCAGCCCTGCTGCCCGCCGCGCCCCTGCCCCCCACTGCCTCTAGAAGGAACCAAGGCTCTTCCCCGCCCCCAGGACCGGTTAGCTTATTTGTGCCCCTGGCAGGGCTGGGTGGGGGTCAGGCTGCAAGACAGGGAAAACAGCCCCCACACAAATGGACAGGCCACCAGGAAAAAGGCCAACCTTCAGTGGACAAGGGGACACAGCCCTGACTGCCACTGGGTATCAGGCCCCGCCCACTGCCACCCTGCTCCTCCCACCCACTAGCAGGCAGACTACACTTCAGTGCCACCTCAGCAGAGCCCTCCCTGCCACGCCTGCTCCCAGGCTGCCCCTAGGCACTGCTGGCCCCGCAGGGAGACCAGGCTGCCCCACCAGGCCCCCGAGCTGGTCAGACAAAGCCCCAAGAAGCTTGCCAAGCTCCCTGCCGGCCCCCAGCAGGGATCCAGAGCCCTCCCCACCACAGGGTGGCCCTGCTGCCCGTCCTTCCCCGGCCCGGACATCAGCACCATCTGAGGACATGCTCAGCGAAAGGACAAATGAATCGTCCCTCTCCTCACAACAGCCCCTGGGGTCCCCGGACCAGCTCGGGAGGGGCCCCAGCCAGAGGTCAGACACCGGCCCCAGCGATTCCCCACCCTGCTTGGTGCTGGATGCGACTGGCCCCGGGTGCCACACTCAGAAAAAACCACCGGAGCTAGAAAATGGGAAACGTTTTCATGATGTCAGGCCCGGAGAGACCAGCCCCTTCGGGGCACTGTGGTCGCCCCGCCTGCGTGACAGCTGGAACACTCTGCTTTCAACGTTCCTCTTCTTCGTTTTCATTTTATTTTTGAAGTGTCACACAGTAAAGCTGACTGGTTTGGGCATGCAGTCTTATGCATTTTAACCCAAATAGAGGACCCACAACGGGGCACAGCTCCCACCCTGGCCCCCGGCCTGCTGGTCAGTCCCCAGCACACTAGTGACGTGTCCTCAGGAACGCCACGCGATGTCCTGGGCCGGGCTCTGCGATCCATGCCACTGAGATGGACACCTTGTGGACGCGCCAGTCTGTCCAGACATTCACCTGCCGAAGGACATGTGTGTGGCCTCCTGTTTGGGGCAATTACGGGTCAGGCTGTTAAAACCCTCCCGGGCAGGTGTTTGTATGAGCACTAGTTCTCGTTTCTCCAGGGTGGACGCCCAGGAGTGGGACAGCTGGGCCCACGGTAGGTGAACGCCTTGTTTCCTGAGAAACCATCAACACGTTCTCGGAGCGGCTATCCTGCCGGGACCCCCTCCATCCTCGCCGGCACCCGGCGCGTTTTATCAGGCGCTCCTGCAGCGTGGTCTGAATTCGTATTTCTCCACCTGCTCATGAGGCAGAGCCTCGCAGGTGCTCATCTGCCCTGCTTGGGTCCTCTTCCATGATCTGTGCAAGTCCTTTGTCCACTTGTGACCAGATTTTCTTACTGATGGGCTGTGAGGGCTCTGTATCCATTCCGTGCACTAGTCCTTTCTCGGATATGCGATTATTCTGCAGTCTGTCTTCCCTTTCTCCTAACAGTGTCTTTCTCAGAGCAAAAGTTCTAAATTTTGATGAAGCCCAGTTTACGGATTCTTTCTCGCCTATGGACTGTGGCTCGTGTCAACGACCAAGAACTCTTCGCCTAACGCTATCACGAAGGTTTCCTCCTGTGTTTTCTTCTAAAAGTTTCGTGTTTTATATCTAGAATTCACTTCAAGTTAATTCTGGCAGAAAAGGACATGCAGATGACTGGGTTTTCCAACAGCTCTGGTTGAAAAGTCTGTCCTTTGTCCATTGAATTCCTTTTGTATCTGTCAAACATCAAGGGGCCATGTTTGTGGGGGTCCATTTCTGGACTCCATTCTGTTGCACTGATCTCTGTGTCTCTTCCTTCACCACCACCATGCTGTCCTGATTACCACAGTTTTATAGGAAATCTTCCAAATAGGCTGTGGGACTCTTCCAACTTGACTGTTCTTTTTTCAAAATCACTGTAGCTATTCCAGTGACTTTGCTATTCCGTATAAATTTTAGAATCAGCTTGTTTCTATCAATAAAAACTCTGCTAGGATCTTAACTGAGATTGCAATAAATGAATTTACACTTCTGGTGTGTTGAGTCTTCCCATCCATGAACACAGTGCGCCTCTCCATTCACGCCAGTCTTTGATTCCATTCATCAGCATTTTGTAGTCTCCAGCATGAAGATCCTGTGCATGTTTCCTTAAGTCTGTACCTAAGTATTTCATTGTGTTTGGAGCTGCTGTAAATGATATAATCTTATCAATTTCGTGTTCCAATTGTACACTGCCAGTATACAAACTATGATTGATTTTTGTGTGCTGACCTTGCTAATGTATTCATTCGACTTTTTGCTAGAATCCTTGGGGTTTTTTTTTTCCTACATAGACAATCATGTTGTATGCGACTACAGTTTTATTTTCTTCTCCAATTTGAAAGACTGTTATTTCTTTTCTTGCCTCACTGCATGACCCATCTTGGGTAAATTGTGGTATTTTGTGCTTTCCAAGGAATTGGTCCATTTAGTCTAAACTGTCAAATTTAATGTATGCGGAGATTTTGGTGATGTTTCTCCATTATCTCCTGGGTTTATCATCATTTCCCCTTTCCATTCCTTATACGGATCATCTGAACCTTTTCTCTCTTTACCTTTGTTAGCTTTACTAAAGGTTCTCAACCTCACCAATCCTTTCAGGCGTCAGCTTACGGTCTCATGAACTTTTCCCACTGTTTGCAGAAATCAACGTCAGTGATTTCTGTTCTTATTTTACCATTTCTTTCCTTCTGCTCAATTTAGGGTTTTTTTTTTTTTTTTTTTTTTTTTGCTCTTCTTTTTTCTAGGTTCTTAATATGGAAGCTTAGATTGAATTGAGATCTTCTTCTAAAACAAGGGTTTAATCCTATAAACTTTCCTCTAACCCTTGCTTCAGCTGCGCCCCACAAGTTCAGATATGTTGCATTCTCATTTGCGTTCAGTTTCAAACATTTCCTAATTTCCCTCGCGACTTCCCCTCTGACCCATGGGCTGTTTCAAAGTATGTTAATTTCTAAACGTTTGGAGATTTGTCCTCTTATTGATTTCCAATGTAATTACGGTCAGAAAACTTGCTCTGTATCACTCTGATCCTTTAAAGTTTGCTAAGGTCTGTTTTGTGAGCCAGGATATGATCTACACCATTTTGATGAATAATCCCAGTGCACTTGAAAGGGATGTGCATTTTACTGCCGAGGGTGGAGTGCTGTGTAAATGTCAATTCAGTCCAGTTGGCTGATGGTGTTATTTCGTTCCAGATTCTTGCTGACTTTCTGCCTACTAGTTCCGTCTACTACCAAGAGAGGGATGTTGAAATCTCCAAGCATAATGTGATTTTGTGTGTCTCTCCCTTTGGTTCTGTCCATCTGCTTTGTGCAGAAGCTCTGTTGTCTGGTACACACACATTCCAGGTCAGTACTTCTTGATGAATTGACTGTTTTGTAAATAACGCAATCTTCTTTATCCCTAGTTATTTTTTGCTCTGAAGTTTACTTTGGTATTAACATAGCCACTTTAGTTTTCTTCTGATTTGGTATATCTTTGTTGGTATATATTTTCGCATTCTTTCCCTTTTAACCTACCAATGTCATTGCATTTAAAGTGAATTTCTTGGGACTTCCCTGGCGGTCCAGTGGTTAAGACTCCACACTTCCACTGTAGAGGGCGCAGGTTCGAACCCCTGGTCGGGGAACCAAGATCCCACATGCCACGTGGCACGGCAAAAAAAAAAAAAAAAAAAGTGAATTTCTTGTGTACACTGAAATCCATTCTTATGATCTGTCTTGTCACTGGCACGGTCACACCATTGACATTCACTGTAATTGCTGATCTGTCTGAATTTAAGTTTGCCATCACTTACTATTTGTCCCCTTTGTCCTCACCCCTTGCGCCCCCTGCTTTCTTTTGCGTTAGTCTTAGTGCCCCTTTCATTTATCTAGTGTGACTTTGACTACGCCACTTGCGCAACTTTTAAAGAGACTGCTCGAAGGATTATAAAACGCATATGACCTTTCCATGCTGTACCTGGAGCCAAGAATCACCCCCACAAGTGGAATCACAGAGCCGACCAGCACACAGGGCTCTCTGCCTGCCCCAGGACACTACTGCTGTCTCAGTGTTCCATCCACACATGCTGAAGACCCATCAGACAGGGTGATGGGTTTTGCTCACCCACCAGACACGCTTTAAAGAGCTGAAGGAGAGTGGAGCGGCCCATCACATCTCCCGTCTCTTGCTCTCCCCAAAGCCTGCTGTCCCGCCTTCCCTTCTAGCACCACTTCCTTCCTGTGTGAAGAGCTCCCTGCGCAGCTCTGCTGGCTGCGAGTTAACCCTCTTAGCCCCCCTTCCTCTGAGAAGCGTCTCTATTTTACCTTCATTCTTGAGGAGCATTACGTGGACTCCCGGGGGGCCGCTCTTTCCTTTCCGCACCTGAACGGTGTTCTGGAGCCTCCTCCTGGCCCCCAGCGGGGGAAGGAGAGCCGCAGCCGCCGGCACCACATCCGCACAGGGGCAGCGCTGCTGGCTCTGATGCTCTGAAGGTGTAGAACCTCTTCAGCAGTCTGATTATGTGTTTGCAGTGGATTCACTGGGTTTATCCTGCTTGGAGTTCACTAAGCTTCCTGAATCTGCAGGTTTGTGTCTTGACCCACCTTGGTAAGTTTTCAGCCATATTTCTTCAAATATGTTTTCGGCATGGCCCTTTCTCCTCTTCTTTTGGGACTCCAACATTACCCTTTGGTTTCTGTCCTTCAGGCACCAGCAGGGTGGAGAAGGGCCTCTGGCCCGGGCCTCAGCCCCACTCCAGGCGCCGGGTGGACTGGATGGTCCCGGGAGAGCAAGTGGCTCTGTGGACCCTGACAGGCCTCCCTTTTCCTATTAAACTAATTCATGTGTTTCCATTCCTTGATCTCAAATGATTCCTAGGAAAGCATTTATATGCATATAAATCTACAAAAACCCTACAAAGTAGGTTACAGATGAGAAGAATGGACAGTAGAATTCTCCAAATCCCCAGGTTTCCAAGTTTTACATGGTAGAGCCAGCATCTAGACACACATCTGCCTGACACCAAATCCTATGCTCTTTCAAGGAGCCTCTCCTCAAACACATCGATGCTGGGAGGGCAGTGGTGCCACGGAGGGGCCCCGGCTTCCCCACTCGCCAGCCCACAGGCCAGCTGTGATGCCGCCTGGTCAGGCACACAGCTGGCAAACGTCCTCCCAGGACGCCACACACATGGCTCTGCAGCACTGCCCCTGCCCACTTCCAGCTGCTGTGGCCACGTCTGCTCTGCAGAGGCCACTCTGTCCCATGCTCTTCTCCTGCCCAAGCTCACCTCAAGCCTGCTCCCAGCACTGCCCACCCAGCACTGCCCCATCCTCCCTGGGCCATGCCTGGCTGTGGCTATCTGGGGACACACGTGACACCTGAGCATACCATCAATGGGTCTCGCTGGGTGAGTAAGGAGTGAAGAGCAGCTGTCTTCTGCACTTGTGCCCTCTGAAGGGAGGGGGAACTCTACCCTCTGCCTGTGCTGAGGCTTTGGGTGGGCTCTCAGCAAGAGGAGGGCCCACATGTCTGGGCCTGAGCTGGGTCTGCCCGCAGCCTACAGGCAGGGTGAACTCAGGACGGCAGCACTGACGTGTCCACTAGTGGAGGCCCACTGCTCACATGTGCTCCTATCAGCCCCTGGCCTGCAGAGGAGACGTCAGAAAGGAGCTTCTGTGCCCCCGAGCCACACCCCGCCCGGGATGAGCCCCTGCAGACCTGGCCTCTTGCCTGTGGCCTCTTCTGTGGCTTCTGCTACTTGGGCCGGTGGCAAGCTCAGGGCCATGTGGTGGCTCTCCTATCCATGTGGCCTCCAAGAGCTGCCACAGAGGCAGTAGGGTACCCTGGAGCCCCTCAGGGATACCTGCTTACTGAGGAAACGAATGGCACGCGCTTCCAGAAGAGAACAGCCTGCGCCAGGCCTGCAGGACGCCACCTCACGGGAAGGTGCCACGGCGTCCCAGCCCCACGGACCAGCTCCACGGACCAGCAGCGGGTGGGGTGTGGTAGGGCCGGCCTCCACACAGAGCAGGAGCTCTGGGTTAGAGCCATCAGCCGGTAGGGCCAGGAGCCACAGCAGAGAAACACACCCTGCTGTCGCAGGAAGCCCAGAGGGCACGTCCTGGGGAAATGTCCTTGCCCCCAGGAACGCGTCCTGTCAGCCCCTGGCTGGCTCCCAGCACCCGTGCCCCGGAGGGACCCACACCACTGGGGTCCCAACCTCTGCAGGGCTCTGCTTCCCGTCGCCCTGCCAGGCCCTGGGCCCGTGAGGACAGGAGGTGCAGCCTGGCGAGGACCCTGCTGAGGAAGGCACTGAGCCACTGGGAGACCTCGAGCGGAGGCCGCGAGCGTGGGGTCTGAGAAGACGGAGTGCAGCGGCCGGGGGCACGGCCACAGCCTGCCCGAGCCCCCGGGACAGGGCCGCACCAGGCAGTGACTCACGTGTTGCACACGGCCATCGTCTGGCACGCCTCCCCCGTGCAGAACTCTGAGATGGTGCTGTACTGGAGGTTGACGTGGTGGAAGAACGTCGTGGCTGGAAGGGAAGAGAAAGGCCGGGCGTGAAAACGACACCGGGGCGCCACTCTGCATCTGCAGCGTCCTGCAGGCCCGGGGGGGACCAGAGCCCCTCTCCTCGGGCCCCTGCTGTGGGGGCTGTGCTTATCTCAGACCAGAGACTGAGGCCCCAGCGCAGCATCATCCTCGGGAGCGGGCGGCACGGCCCAGACGGTGCTGAGCGGGGCAGGGTGCCCGAGGACTGAAACAGAGTCCCCTCCACGAGGGGTGGGGCAGCAAACCTCCCACCCCAGCCCCTTGACCACACCCTGCTCTATGGTCACCAGCTGATCGGGGACACCGCTAAGGCAGGCGGCAGCACCAGCTCATGGCCACAAAGCCTACCGCTCTCAGGAGGAGAGCTGGCGCCTTGCCCTGCATGGGGCATCCCACGAACCCTGAGCCTGTCCGGCAGGCGGGGGTGAGTCCGCCACCCTTCCCATAGGCCATGGCCTTCCCGCCACCACAGCACTGCCGGCCTTGCAGCCATGCTCCTGTCCCACGGTGCCCCCCTGGCCCTGGTGTCCTGTCCCCCGGTGCGACCAGGACCCGCACTGAGTCCCCGCATCTGAGGGGACCCTGAGTGCCCAGCAGGGCTGGTCACCCCGGGCCTCGGCTTCCAGCTGACGCGGGTGGTTGGGGGGACGGTGCTGAGCACCAGCTCCGGGGGGGCCTGCGGGAAACGGGGGGCTGCCCTCCTGGCCCTGCCAGCCCGCCCCCACGCACTGTTGCTGGCCAGCCACTCGTTGAGGTCGATCTCCCGGGGCAGCACCACCAGCTCCTTGAACCCGAAGTCGGTGATCCTGGACTTGGTGTACTCCGGCTCCAGGTACACCTTCTTCTCCTCGGCGACGGGCTTCTTCCCGTTGGGCTTGGCTTTGGACTTCCTGCAGAGACAAGGGAGCGCGGGGTCACGGCAGAGGCAGGCGTGGAGGCTGCGGGCCGGCCCGGGAGACGAGCAATGCCGGGGGACGCCTCGGGTGCTTCTGCTCCTGTGGGCCCAGGCGTGGGAGGAAGCTGCCCTGCGCCCGTGCCCTCCCTTGCCACCGTCAGGGGCCCAAACCTGGAACCCAGGGCGGGCAGGGAGCTCCGGGACCATCGAAGGGTGTGGGGTGGTGGCCACACCAGCCGGCTCATCCGCCACACGTGACACCGCGGCCCTGCAGCCCCTCTTGGCCCCCACCTGGGCCTTGGGTCCCGCTGCAGGGACACAGGGATGCGCACCACTCGGCCAGGCCCTGAGCCTCTGTGCAGTCCCACCATGCGTCCTGCTGCGCAGATGATCCAGCAGCCCGCCCTTACCGAGCACCCACTGTATGCCGACGCCCCAGGCCACCCCACTGAGGCCTCCTGTCATTGCGAGCTCATGGCTCACCCGCCTGACACCTGCCGGCTGGCCTGTGCTCTCTCCCAAGTAGTGCACGGTGCAGGTTCCAGGCAGAGACAGAAGTAGGCGTGAGCAGATGTTACAGAGATTTGATGAAATGGCCACTTTTCACTAAATCCTTCTTGGTCAGGAAAACAGTTCTTTTCCATTAAAAACATGCTGTCATAGAGCACAGGATGGGCCTGTTATGGATATTTTTACATGCACGAATACGTATTTTTGCAACGTCTTTGTTCTCCTACAGCGAGTGTCAGTACCTAACCCGTGAAGCAAAGCTCTTTGGGGCTGAGGGAGCCTCAGCCCCACCTCGGCGGAGAAGGCCAGAACCAGCCTCCCGCCAGCTGCCCCCAAGGCCGGAGCCGGGGCCATGGTGTGTGCGGCCCAGGCAGGCCAAGGAGATGGCGCATCCCCTAAGGAGGAAAACTGCCCAACAGAGTGGCCCAGAGCCTGCGGCCGGGACGCCAGCCCGAGCCACCGTGTCTGCCACAGGCTGGAGCCCGAGCTGGGCGAAGTGAGGGGTGTGCCGAGGGGCTGCCGTCCAGGCGCCGCCGCCCCACGTCAGCCAGTGTGGAGCAAGGCTGCTCTCTCCTGCACCTGTAGGCCCACGACGGTTCGAGGTTGAGACTGGGTTCTTGGGCCGGCGTGGGTTGAAAAACTGAAGGAAAAGCCCCTAGGAGCGCGGATTAGTCTCTTGCTTCTTTTACTCGAATGACTGAAATCTTTAGAGGCGGACACCACAATTTCCAGAAAACAAACTGCAACTCAGTCAAACCGTCCTGAGTCTCACTGACCAGAAGAGGCCACTTCCGGCTGTAGACTCTCAAGGAGGGACCACCTGGGACAGAGGATGATCGAGGGAGACTGAGGGCCGGCACAAAGCCCAGTGCGGCCTCCCACGCCAAGGGGCAGCCACAGGCCGGAGGGACGCTGCCTTGCAGGGCAGGGTGGGCGGGCCGAGGACCTGGGCCCGGGGGCTGGGGCTCGCGGCTGAGTCCCACCAGCTCATACCCCCGTGGTCTCCAGTGCCCGCAGGAGAGGCGCTCCCGTCGCTGCCTCCGGCGCCTGGGTGAAAACACTGCGGCCCCGCACAGGGCGCAAACTAGACACTGCCGTCCTCTGTCCCAAGGGCTCTGTGTCCCTCCCACCCCCGCCAGCCCCGCTGAGGCCCACATTTGGCGGCGCGGGGGGTGTCACACGGGATGAAAGGTCTGCAGCTCCTGACCTTGCCGTTTTTTCCCTTCTGTTTTGAAAAGTTGCTAGTGGTTTATTTAAGAGAAACAGGAAGGAAAAATGCTCCCTGAATGCCAGGGAGATGTTTTCCCTTCAGCTTCTCACAGCAGATCTTTGCCTTAAAAGGCAACGTGTGCCTGGCCTCTGGGTGCAGCGCCGGCAGTGGCCAGTGCTGGGCAGGGGCCACAGTGTCCTGGGGACGGGCCCGGGTGGGCTGGAGCTGGAGCGCGGGTGTGAACACCGCACAAACACAACCACAAGCAGGGGGCACTCTGGGGGTCCCCACGGCGGGCAGGTGGGGCTGTTCACTGGGGACAAGTGTGAGCACGGGCTGTGGGGGCCCTGCAGCCGCTCCCGGTGTACACAGAGGGGGACAGGGCCCCAGAAGGGCTGAGGGCGCCCTGGGCTCCCCGGAGATGGGTGGGTGGGGTGCTTTCCTGACCCTGGGTCTGTGCTGCTGAGCCACGCGCCACCCGTCAGAAAGCCTGCACTCGCTTGGAAGGCCCCCATGTCCACAGCCCCAAGCACACAGGATGCACCTCCAACCTCAAGCCAACTTCTGCTCTGGTCACCCCGAGTGTCCATCCGCTGGGCAGATTCCCAGCTATAAGCCCGGCCAGGCTTAACTGACCCCCTCGCCTGTGCTCCAAGTGTGTACCTGCCCGTCTCCCGCCACAGTGCACACCTGGCCTGGGCCAGCCACCCACTCGGAGCCTCAGTGTCTGGGTGTAGAGGCTGCCGCCACCACACGTGAGGGTGGGATGAGCGGGGGCCTGGGCTGTGAAGCCACTGCCAGACCCACCTCCTCGCCCCGCGCTCAGGGAACACACGGCAGCAACAGCGGCCGGGTGGCCTTTACATGAGTGACCACGGGCAGAGCGGCAGCAGGAAGCGGCCGTCACGGAGGGGCGTCACGGGGCCTCGGGCACAGGCCTGCTCCAGGGTGCCATTGTGCTGAGGGTGTGGTGTCCTCGTGCCCACACGTCCCTTCCAGGGAGACCGAGAGCCCCTCCGGCTGAGGGCACCCTCCGTGTTTGGTTCTCAGAGGGGCGGGGGGGGGGCAGCC